>NC_140944.1:103805683-104310683 GCF_014529385.1 Adiantum capillus-veneris
CCATACTTTGGAACGTCAATACAGGTCTTCATAGATGGTTTTTGCATCTATAGTTCACGCTCCCTCCATTTGAGAAAAGTCTATGATGGCCTAACCAGACTGCAAACCTTAGGTGGCCAGCTCAACGTGGACAAGTGTCACATTGGTGAAAGCAAGGTCACTCTCCTTGGCCATGTAATTTCAGCAAAAGGGATTGAGGATGACCCTAGAAAGATTCAAGCCTTGGTATCTTTGTCATCACCCACCACAGCTAAGCAGTTGGTCTCTTTCCTTCAGAAGGTAAGATACTTAAGCAGGTTCATTCACTTGCTATCTCAAGTGGTTCTCCCTCTACAACAAGTCACCCAGAGAGATGTCTTCTCATGGAGTGAAGAAAATGAGCAGCAGTTTACCGAGGTGAAGCAAATCCTAGCCACGCTTCCCACCATTTCACCACCTAGATGGGATGAGCCATTTTATGTGAGCCCCAGTGTAGGAAGTGATACACTTGGAGCCGTACTAATGCAAAACGACCCGCAAACTTCTTTCATGCGTCCTATCTACTTCTCTAGTCGTGTCGTGACCCCATTAGAAAAGGGATTCACCGTAGTAGAGCACATGGTGCTTGCATTAATGTTTGATACTATAAAGTTCCGCTCTTATCTACTGCCTAGACCCTTTGTAATTTTGTTAATGGAGGAGAATTTTTCATATGTGATGAAACACATGGATGTCTCCTCTAGGATCTCTAAATGGTTGGTTAGATTACAAGAGTTTGACTACACCATGCAGGTAGAAAACTCCACCAGGGCTAGTCTAGCAGGTATTCTTACTCATCATCACTATGAGAAGAAGCTGAAGGTTAGCGCGGAAGGAAAAGAAGAGAGACCAATGGTAGAAAGTCCTAATCTAGAAAGAGCTCACTCTCTTTTCTTTGATGGAGCATACAAGAGAACAGTGGATCAGTCTGCAACAACTGGCATCATCATTTTCAATGAGCAACAGGAGAGGGTATTCTCCATTGGGCAGCTGTTACACTCCCATCCAACAATGAAGCAGAGTATGTAGCTTTAATTCTTGGATTAGAACAGTGTATTTTGCAAGGGATTCAACACCTAAATGTTTTGGCGATGCTCTGCTTTTGATAAAGCAGATAAACGGCACTTGGGTTTGTAAAAATCAAGTTTTACTTGGTCAACTATGCCAAGTCAAGGATCTTTTAAGGAAGTTTGAAGCAGTGCAATTATTTCATGTCCCTAGGATAGAAAATCGGGAGGCAGATGCTCTAGCCAAGGAAAGAATACAAGACATTCCCATAGGAGCAATTAAACTAAAACTACCCCTCTTTCAAGGTAGTGATGCTATGCTTGATATCATCATGCATAGCATCACTAAAACTAAAACTACCCCTCTTTCAAGGTAGTGATGCTATGCCTAATATCATCAGCTTCTTAGAAACAGGAGAATGTCCGGAAGGGTACACTAAGGGCCAGAAACAATGGCTGGTACGGAAGGCTACAAGATACCACCTTGAGAACAACCACTTGTATTGTAAAGGCAAAGATAAGATTCTCAGGCGAGTACCAATCTCCAGTGAGATCACGGAGGTAATCTCAAGCTGCCATGATGGTGTCTGCGGTGGTCATTTTTCTTTAGAAATCACCAGTAGAGGGATTCTATAGGCAGGATACTCTTGGGCTAGTCTGAACAGGGATGTGCATCATTGGTGTAAAACATGCAAGGCCTGTCAAGTGGCCAGTGATCACACACTAACCTATGAGCCACAGACTCCTATCATCTCATATGGTCCGTTTGAGAAATGGGGAATAGATGCAATTGGTCCTCTACCAAGGGCCCAATCAGCTAAACTATACATTCTAGTTGGTGTAGACTATATGACACGATGGGTGGAAGCAGCAACCACCACCCGCATTACAGCCCAAGAGGTAGCAAAGTTCATATTTGAGCACATATGTTGCCGTTTTGGCACTCCTCTTGAGATAATATCTGACAGGGGACCAGGTTTCAGAGGCGACCTGGTGGGAGAACTGATGAAAAGTTAGGCATTACACACCAACATTCCACACCATACTACCCACAGTGCAATGGCCTAGTAGAAAAAGCAAACGGCATGATCTGTAAAATCATCACAAAGCAGGTGAATAACCACACAGGTGACTGGGATAAACATCTCATGGCCGCTTTATGGGCCTACCGAACGACATTCCTAACATTATTAGGCTTCACCCCTTTCCATCTAGTTTATGGAGAGGAGGCCATTCTACCCATTGAGGTACAGATAGCCAGCTTGCGAGTCATGGCTAGCCAATTACAGTGCCCAATTGCCAATCTCCGCAACCACATCCTGGATCTGGAGAGGCTCCAACTAGATAGGGAAGATGCAATCAATCACTATGTAGCGACAAGCAGAGCGACACCGACTCACCTTCAATCAAGGGCTTAAGGAAAAAGGCCTGGAAAAAGGCATGTTAGTATTGAGATACAACAACAGATTTGACACCAGGAAGGACAAGAAATTTCAACCCAGATGGGAAGGACCATTCATTGTCAAAAGGCGCTACGACAATGGTAGTTATAAGTTGATGGAAGCAGATGGGAGAATTCACAAGACTAGAGTCAATGGATGGAGGCTAAAGAGGTATTTTCTAAGGTTTGATCTAGAGTTCATGCTAGATATTCCAAAAGAGGGAGAACCCTCCAACTCTGCTACTAAAGAATCAGAGGTAGGGCTAGAAGCATGAATGCCTCTAGCCAGACGGGAGGGCTAATGACGACCGGTTTTTGAAACCGCGGCCGCAAGAACCAACCCCAAGAAGGGGAAAGCACATTACCAAGAAAAAACAATAAAAAAGTAGTTTTCTTTTAGCATTTACCATCCCCTCTGTGCTTAGCCACCGGCGGGCTGCCACCAATTTGGCCACACCTCTCTCCATTATCGCCAGAAGACAGAGGTCTCTCTCTCTCCTACTCGGCTCCGCCAATCCACCACCATCTCTCTTACCCTCCTTTTGCATCACCTAGCCACGCGGGCGCATAAAACAGGGTGCCACTGTCTATATTCCAATGGCGGGCCGCCATGTATGGACAAGAGTTTTCTCTCTCTCTTGCATTATTTATACACACACACACTCACATTTTTTTATCCTCTCTCTCTTACCTCTCGCTCGTCCACCAGCGAGCCGCCAAACCTCACCCCTCCCTCTCTCCCCTCTTGTTTGCTTCCCACCGGTGGGCCGCCGCTCTCTCTCTCACTATCTTTCCCTCCCTCGATTTGCTCTCTCTCTCTCTCTCTCTCTCTCTCTCTCTCTCTCTCTCTCTCTCTCTCTCTCTCTCTCTCTCTCTCTCTCTCTCTCTCTCTCTCTGAGTAAGCGACCCCGCGGGCGCATGGAATAGAATAAAACTCTCTCTCCCTCTCTTAATTCACCCACACATACCCTCTCTCTTCCCCCCCTCACTCATACACACTCTCTCTCTCTCTTCCCCTCGATGTAGGAACCCGCCATGCATGTAAAAATCTCTCTCTCTCTCACTCCCTATATGCACACGCACTGCCGACACCACCCTCATCTCCCCCCCTCTGGCGGACCGCCACCCTAACCCCACCCGTTGACTTTACCCTCCCCTCTCCCTCGTTTTGTCGGCCAAAACCGCGAGCCCACCGTTCTCTCTCTCTCTCTCTCTCTCTCTCTCTCTCTCTCTCTCTCTCTCTCTCTCTCTCTCTCTCTCTCTCTCTCTCTCTCTCTCTCTCTCTCTCTCTCATTTTCACTCACACACTCCCCTTCCCTAGCTCGCTACCATCACTCTCACTCTCCCTTTGGCTTCCTGTGTGGCCGCCGGTGCAGTATACGAGGCCTCTCTCTCTCTCTCTTACTCCTTATCCACACATACACACACACTACCCCCCCCCATACCCCCTCATCCCCTCCTCGTCCTTGTCAGATACAGAGCCTCTCTCGATCCTCTCTCTCTCTCTCTCTCTCTCTCTCTCTCTCTCTCTCTCTCTCTCTCTCTCTCTCTCTTCAAGCCCGCAGGCACCGCGTATCAGGACCTCTCTCTCTTTCTCTAACTACACACACACACACCCTCCCCTCCCCCCATACAGCACCAGCTCCCTCCCTCTCTCTCATTCTCATTCTCCCTCTCTCTGTTTCCCTGCGCAACAGGCACCAAAAAAATTTTAAAAAATAATATATATATATAACCATATACTCCCTCGTTCCCACGCACCCACTTCCGTTTACACACACCCACACACACTCACTTAACCCAACATACATACACCCATACATATACGCAGTCACAAGCACATACACATGCATACCCAAGTACACGGCACGCGCACCCACACAATCAAACAACACGCACGCCATACGCACACACAAAAGGAAACAAAAAAAACACGAAGAAATCGACGTCATCAAAAAAAAAGAAGAAGGCCAAGTCGCGTGCCGCCGACATGGAAACAAGAAAAGGCACCAAAGGCATGCCCCGACCAACCCCGAAAATGATACAGGGCTACATCGATGCACCAGCTAAGGCCGCCGTTCACCGGCATCGCATCCACGACGCCCTCTTCAGTGAAATCCGTAGGTTGTCATCATTTTTCCCAGTTTTCAAACCAAATCTTGTAAAAATCCCAATTTGTAAATTATCGCCTCTCTCTAGGTGATGGCCACAAGGCCCACCTAGGAATTTTCCTTTATAGTATTCCCCAAGACAAAGCAAGGGTCAACCATCCAGGACCCGCCGCCTTTCTTTGTCTCCCCTGATTAGAACCCTTAATCTAATCAGATTACCCTAACCTAAAGCAACCAACACCTATAAAAAGGCACAGAGAGGTCACTATCAGGAGAGATTGACAAGAGATTAGGGAGATTGGGGGGGGGGGGGGGGGGTGCAATTTCATCAGAGGTCAGCACTTGGTAGTATTTTGGTGGGAGGGATTGGCAACAATTGCATCATGAGAGGGGGGGATTTAGTGTAGCATTTTTGGGAATTTGCACTATGAGAAGAAGCTATGTCCACACCTTGACTCCAATGGTCGACACATACACACTCATGTTAGCAAAGTCTCCGTGTCTGTGAGTCATCTCTAGAGAAGACACTATTAGGCTCACTATCTCTCTATCTATCTCTATCACCATGATTGCCACCTCGCCGAAAATAAGGTTGCTTATAAGAAAGTAGTTTTCCCTCACATCCCGAGGGTTTTCATCACCTGCGTCATTCTCTCTCTCTCTCTCTCTCTCTCTCTCTCTCTCTCTCTCTCTCTCTCTCTCTCTCTCTCTCTCTCTCTCTCTCTCTCTTGGTGTGTAGAGTTTGTGATATCTCCAATCACCGTTGTCCGTGTCCTAGCCGCTCAAAGCTAGGTGGTACCCCCTGTTCGCTTCACCGTGGTCGGCTCGGCGTGCGCATCGACTCCTGGCGTTTTGAGGCCGTCGGGGTCCGTGTTGTGCTTTACACTCGTCAACGACATCTCCCGAACACCAAGTGGAGTTTTTCACTCTACTATTGAAGATTGGTACGGACTAATGTGCAGACATGCTTGCGGTAGCTAAGGCTCTCAAGCACCAAATGGACTAGTTATCCATTCTAGAACAGTGTCGTAGGGTAAACTAGGGATTCTCGACCGGCTAGCAAATGGAATAATGACTAGAATTTATCTTCTCTATCTCATAGTCAAGGACAACTATGATTTCAAGAGAGAGGTAATGTCATAAAAACCAATATCTAATTGTCCCAAATGATTATCTCATGCTAAACTGATCATTTAATATGGGGAGGCACTAGGGGAGTAAAAGCTAGAATATTGGTAAGGCTGCCAGATCGGCCTCAGCAGGGATCCAAAGGAGGAAAAATAGGGATACAAAGGGAGACAATTTGCAAAAGAGCAATGTGCATTAATAGAGCTTAAAATACCTAAGGTTCATCTCCATTAAGACTTCCATAGGTTAAGGTTCCAATATCTAAATTAATAAGTCCAATGGCCAAAAGGGGGAAAATTGGATGGTTATGGGAAGAATAAAAGTCTTCCCACATCCCTAGGAAGGAGGGGGCTAGCCCTAAAGGTATGGGAAGAGAGAGAAACACACACACACACTCCCAAGCTCTCCCTTACACAAAGAGAATAATGGACACATGGCAGGCTCCTAGCCTAGATGCCCCCAATCTCCCCTCAAATCCTATTGGATGGCCATAGAGGTGGACCAATAAGAATTAGTCTAGAGTAAAATTAGTCTAATCAATTTAAAAATGCTTGATAAGAGAAACCAATAGAAATTAAGATCCATAGTAGACTATTGGATAGTCTACCAAGGGGTCCAATGAGCATCCACCAGTAGTCCAATTGCTTGCTTGATTCCTATTGGCTAGAAGACTAAAAGGTCCAATGAGAGCTTAAATAAATTATTTTACTTACCTAAAGCTCTCACAAAAGGGGACACTTGTCACAAGGCTATCAAAGATGCTTCTTAATTGTTATTGGATAAGCTCTACAGGAGCCAATGGGAAGCCAACAAGAGCACTTGGGAAGAGGGATCGACCAAGAAGAGAGAGAGCTTGGCATTTTAGACAAACCAATTTTTTGCTACACACACACAACTCATGCGTTGAGCAAGAACTCCATCTCCTTCTCGAAGCATTGAGAAGTAGAGGCCTACACCAACAACTCTTCACTATGGAATGTAGTTCCAACCAAGAGCCAAGCTTCAATGCCATGCTCATCTCCTCTACCATGCTAATTACTAAGCTAAACTATGCTATTAGAGTGATTATGTGAGGAGAATTCTTCTTTCTTGTAAGATACATCTTCTTCCTTTGAATATTTTCTCATTCCCTGCTAGCTCTCACCATCTTTGAAGGTGTGAGAGGTCTTGGACTGAGGCTAGGCCAACTTGGTGTGTTTTTCAAGAATAATTTGGTGCATGAAGCTTCCATCTTCATTGCACCAACAATTTTTGTCAAGGAACACAAAGATTGTATTGTACAAAAGTCTCCTTTGATGGGAGAAGCTATAATACAAAGCCTTTTTGGAAGGGGGACCGGCTCCATGTAAATCCGGTTCTCAATTGTTGTCAATTGTTCTATTTCTTCTCTTTTCAAGTATTGTCTATGCCAAACCAGCTAGGTGTAAATTGCTATGTTGCTTTCTCCAATCAAGTACTCTCTCTATGCTCATTTGGAACTTGTCCTTAATGGAATGCTCACTATGTTATCATTTCCACTACACACAAGTTACTAGTGCATTAAATGTTACAATAAGCATAGAGAACAATAAATCAATTCAATAATTTAATAAAATGAATCTTTGTGAAGTCTTTAAATAAAAGGACTCTTTACAAGAAAGGGGTACAGCTGGAGAAATGGAATTGGATATGAAAAAAAAAAGGGTTTACAAGGGACTTAGGGAAGAAAAAGGAAAGACGAGGAGGTAGGTAGGCCATGTGGAAATTGGGCATTCTTTCCTTTTTCATCTCTCTCTCTCTCTCTCTCTCTCTCTCTCTCTCTCTCTCTCTCTTTGTCTCTCTCTCAAACTCGCAAAACAACTAACTCCTTTGTGCGCCCCATGCTTTGTTGTTCCCCCGGGGGATTCACCATGGAAAACTTACCGCACCATGTAAGTACAGGGGAGGGGAGTTTTCTTGCAAGTTGCATAAGCGTATAAGTTAGGGATAGGCCCCCATTAATTTATCTCCCAAGCTTAAAAATAATGGAGGGGGTATCATATTTATGGGAGGGGGGAGTGAGAAAAAGGAAACATGAGAGAAAGTTTTTGTGTTTCAAAATCATGGATTCCCAAAAGATACTTCCATCGAACTTGTGAGTCAATAGCTACAAAGATACATGCAAGAAATAACACTCCTTTGCATATAGTTCATTTGTTGAGGGATGAAAGCTATAAAGAGTTTGTATAGATGCAAATTTACACGGAGAACCTAACAAAACTTCGTAACTATGTTTTTGGAGTAATTTAGATGGGTCAGAATTGGACTAATAGCTAGAGTGCAGGCTGAACGGGCACATAGTTTGAAAGTTAAACTAAGACACATTGAGGGTACATCTAGTTATCAATAGAAGTGGTTACTGAGTACGTTGCCAATCACTATGTTACACGCTCTTTGACTAGTTTTACTCAGTTACATCATGTAAGACCTAATTTTATATGTAAGATAGGGGTATGATAGTTTTTTGCATGGATTGTCGTATAAGCGTAGAAAGGGGGGTCATATTCCCTAATATGAGTCGTATATAGGGGTTTTATCAGAGTTGTCCGCTCGCAGGTGGCATCCTGTTTTGTATATAGAGTGAATCCCCCGGGGTTGTCCCACTACAGAATTTTTTGTGTGAAGAAGGGCGATTAGAATATCGATATTGTGCGCGCACGAGAGAGAGAGAGAGAGAGAGAGAGAGAGAGAGAGAGAGAGAGAGAGAGAGAGAGAGAGAGTAGTCTACAATAGACATCATGAGAGAGCAAGAGAGAGAAAAGGAAGGGCGGGGAAGGGGATAATCTCTCTTAATGTATTTTTCTATTTTGCGAGCGAGTATGTAGAGCTAAGTATAGTGTGTGTGAGAGTATGTCCCTACTATATTGAAAAAGAAAATTTGAATCCATACTTCACATTATGATCAAACTCCTATGAATACTCTTTAATCCTTTGTTCTTTCAAGTCTTTTTCAACATGCCAAAAAATAATGAAAGCAGCCTTGGAAAATAGCGTTGGAAAGGAAATGCTTTCTTTTGTAATGGAATTGGTCTATTAACTTGAGAGTAGCGAAAATTAGAGAGAGTACTTTTGTGAAATTACCTTGTTAGCATAGCGGGTGAACATAATTGATGGTAGCAACATAAACATAGCATTTAATTAACATGGCATGAACAATACTTTTGCAAGAGAGAGAATTTAGAGAACATGACAATACTTGAAGACCGGATTTATGTGGAGCCGGTCCTCCCTCTAATAGGCATTTGTATTATGATTTCTCCCATTAAGAGAGACTTGTTACAGTACAATCTTTGTGTTCCTTGTGACCTAGGTAATGCAATGAAGATGGAAAGCTTCATGCATCACGAGCATAACATAAACTTTGAGAAAAGCATTAACTATCCCAAGACCTCAAACACCTTCGAAGCATTAGGAAAAATATGAACCCTCTAGGGGCCCTTTGGGATTAAGGTTAATTAGAGGCCAGCCAATAGGAAGAGGGTGGTGGACACACTCTATACCCTCAAAAAAGTAGGGGGACAAGGTAGCTTTACACCTCTTTATGGTCTCTTACCTAGTGAGAAGGTAAGGGAGGTGGAAAGGAGAAAGGGGGAGGGGGGGGGGGGGGGGGGGAAGGACCACTTTGACCTTTTTTTCCTCCACTTTTTGGTCCGGATTTAAAAATAAACTAAAAAATTCAAATTTTCAAAAAATTTCTAATTTCTAATTTTCCTCTTTAAAAGGTCCCCAAACTTATTTCATGGTCAAAAAAGTATTTTTGACCTCCAAAAATAAAAAACGTGCACTAAAAAATATAAAAATTTGAATTTTTTCAAAAAAGTTCAAAACATCATTTTCCACCCTCCAAAGTCTTTCCAAACCTATTCCATAGCTAAAAAGTGATTTTCTCTCTCTACAAACTCTTTTCTAAGCTTTCCATTGCTGCAACAACCACATGCACCCCCTATAGTGTAACACTATCACTCTACTAGCTTTCTCCCACCTCCATTGTAGCACCAAGCAAGCTCCTCCCCCATCTCTTCCCCTTGGCCACCACATAGTTTCACACCAAGCTAGCTCCTCTTCCTTCTCTCACCTCCATTACACCATGAAACAAGATTCTACTCCTTCTAATTCTATTCACTCACACTACATGGAAACCTCTACTCCCGAAGATGGAAAAATATGAGCTCACATGACTTGAATACCACAACAATAGGAGGTGTGAATAGTGTGTGGGCTTTGCAAGGGTTGATCTCCAACATAAAGATAAAATGGTAAGAAAACTACCCTTGTAGCTTACATTCAGAGCTTAACATCATCTCCATCTTTAAGTTTATCATGCTGGAGAGAATAAACCTCTTTATGGCTTTCAATGTTTAGGCTTCATACCTCATAACACTGGGTGGTGCTATTTTGTTGATGGCTTTGGCGCGCCATCTATAGTTGTGTAGCATGTGATTGAGTCTCACAGTGCAAGTAAGTTGTGTTATCTATAGAGAGTCATCAAAGATTTTTCTTATAATTTATTCTTTGTATAGTTGTCATTAGATTATTTTTTTCTACTTTATAACTTTGTGCTCACATAATCTGTTGTTTACTTACAGAGTCAACTTCTTTTCAGAGGACATGAGCAAGCAAACATGTGCAGAGATGGAAATCTCTCTATTTTTGTTCCATGAGGAACCTTTCACTACGATGTTAAAGGATTTTGATAAGAACAGTAGAATTTTTGTAGAATCTTGAACCAATAGGTACTCTCTAGGAGCTCTTAGAAAAGCCATCCATATAGTACTACTATCTTCCCTAGTGTCATAGACACACAAATACTCAAGTGTATATGAATCTCTAGATGAGGAAGAAAAATACTTGTAAGAGAAGCCTAATAACAACAACATTGTCTTCGTTTGTAATTATTTTCATGAGGCTGGATTCTTCTATAAATGCAATATAAATGTGTTTTTTTGCTAAATGGCGTCGCATTGAGTGAGAGTATTTAATTTAGATTACTGGAGTTTCATACAGATTTGAGAATTATTGTTGAATTTATGGATATTTTTGTTTGCCTGTAAGATGTTTCAAGTCTCAAGTTTTAATCAGAAATTCAAGCAATATTTTGATTTCAGTTTAATCATTAATGGTTATTCTTATTAAAGTGGATCATAACCTTTGTCAAGATGTCCTCATTTGGGGATGCTGAATATATATCATTAACAACGTTTCACAAGTTGAGAAAGCTAAATTCTTGCTTTCCAACATGTTATTGTTTCCATACTATGCCTATGCCAAGCTTGACTTAGAGAAATGACAACTTGAGATGAAGGTGTGGATGTATAAGGGTGACTTATTATTGACTCATGTTTCATCATACATATATTGTAAAGCCTTTGAGTTTCCACCTTTTTGAGTAGTGGTGACAAGTTTTTGGTATCAAATCTTCTTAAATATCCCTATTCATGAGCTATTGGTAGCTATTTCTTTGGTATTGCTAAAGATGATACCAATAGCTATTACCTTGTGAACTTAACTATTAATTTGTGGATTTGATTTTTACTATGTAGCTCATTTGGATAGAGAAAGTGTAACATCAATTATAGATACATGCATTATTAACATAGAAGATATGTACCAATCGAACCTATGTAAACTGCTAATCAAGAAACCTTTTGTTGGATACTATAACAATAGGGGTCACATGTGGTTTCAAATACCAAAGAAATGGCTTAACCAAAACATTCCCAAGAACACGAGATGGACACAACGAAGTAAAAATTGGCTCCTTGTTTGGTCAATTTCTAGTGTGAATGTTTAGTGCACAGGATTTGTGAGGCCTTTGACTTGGGGAGTTCACTAAAGTATATGTAACATAGCACACGTGTTCAACATAAGGGATTTTGTATTCTTGTAAAGTTACAGAAACATGTGTAGATAAGGTCTATAAGGGGTACTTTTAATCCATTCTGGTGAACGCACATGATATAGGAAAATTTTACATAGTGAATGTTCTAGACCTTTGAACACATAGAAAAAGGGACCGGGGGGGGGGGTGCTCTGATTACATCAAACGCTACACCTCTATCTCATGGCCATGCATTAAAAAAGCTCCTATTTGTCAGTATAAGACCCCAAGGGGGGAGCTCTTGCTCTCTGTACATCTATCTTACATCCTTTTCTCATACTTATAACAATAGTGTTACAAAATTTTCTCATGTAAAGACTCCCAGGGCTCTCAACAAGAGTGGCCACAAGGGCGCGCAAAATGGCCATCCAAAAGTCCCGGATGGCCATTTCGCGCGCCCTTGTAGCCACTTTTTTTTTTTTTTTTTTTTTTTAGTGTTGAACTTGTAGATTTTGATGCAAAAAAAAACATACCTTGTTTGGATTCTCTAAACAACAACGTGCAAGTTGACAATCTCTTAAAAACTAATGTAAAGCATTACTTTTTCCTTAATCTGCAGGCTCTAAACATTAAAACCATGGAATCTGAAAATACTCAAAAAAACTAATATTTTTTATTGTGTTAAGGACTATATTTCCTACATACAATACTTTCTCAAAATCTTGCTCTAACACCTTCAAAGGCCCCAGGGGGTGAGCTCTTGCTCTCTGTACATCTAATTTACAGCCTTATCTCATACTTATACACAATAATTTTGTAAATTTTTGCCATGTAAAATCTTCCAGGGCCCTCAACAAGAGTGGCCACAAGGGCGCGTAAAATGGCAATCCAAAAGTCCCGGATGGCCATTTCGCGCGCCCTTGTGGCCACTTTTTTTTTTTTTTTTTTAGTGTTGAACTTGTAGACTTTGATGCAAAAAAAACATACCTTGCTCGGATTCTCTAATAAACAACGTGCAAATTGGCAATCTCTTAAAAACTAATATAAAACAGACATTTCTTACTTTTTCCTTAATCTGCGGACTCCAACGAGCATTAAAACCATGGAATCTGAAAATACTCAAAGAACCAATGTTTTCTATTGTGTTAAGGACTGTATTTTCTACATACAAAAATTTCCCAAAATCCCACCCTAACACCTTCAAAAGTGGCTTCTAAGGAGTGCCCTCGGTCAAATTTTGAAACTGAAGGAAAATAATCAGAATGAACTCCTAAACTCTGTACAAACTTTAAAATAACCAAAATTTCATTCAAAAAAAGTTATTACTAAAAATTTGAAAATAGACTTCCCTTGAACTTCCCACAACGATAGAAATCAAAGGGTTTAAGGAGAGATGTGGTATCGAGGTTTATTCCGTCAAGATCTCTTCTACTTTATCATGTCTTTTCATGTACAATCTTACCAAACAAAAACAAATTTACACTTTAAATGACTACAAATCTTATTTAACTTATCAAACAATCTAAAATATGGTAGACCTAGAGTGCTCTTTCACATTAACAAACAAAAAAGTCCAAATTTCTTCTCATTAACTTTGATAAA
Source organism: Adiantum capillus-veneris (assembly GCF_014529385.1). Classification (NCBI taxonomy): domain Eukaryota; kingdom Viridiplantae; phylum Streptophyta; class Polypodiopsida; order Polypodiales; family Pteridaceae; genus Adiantum; species Adiantum capillus-veneris. The sequence goes on from NC_140944.1 coordinate 103,818,827, forward strand.
CATACATTTGTGAACAACTTCCAAGGAGTAGTGCGGTCATAGTTCTTACATCCATTCCATGATATGACATGGTATGGGGTGATCACCTATCACATAAAAATATCTTTGGTAGGAGTGCCCTCATGTTAGAAAAGGGTGTGTTGCTGCTGATGAAAAGATGCTGCATTGTCCTACTAGGGATCTCTCCATGTTAGCATAATGATTTTTGGTGTAGTGGGAGCCACATTGCCGTTGAGAGCTTTGTGCCACCGTAAAAGCTTCATATTATGCCAGTTCCTTGAGCCATTCTTGCAAACAACACCACTCAACTAGCATATTAAGAGGTCACCTTGTAACAAAAACATATATGAATTCAACATTTGCAAGATGTATAATAAAGACACTTGTTAAGTATAAGTTGTACAAATGTGCAAGTATTTCCATCCAACTGGGAATAAACAATCCTAAAACATACATTATGATGAGATAACCCACCTCTAATAATCATGGATTTGAATCACCTACCTGCAAGACGTAATAAAGAAAACTGTTTTAGAGGAAAAGTGGTGACACTTGGCCTCTCTAACCTGCAGCTTTTCACTATTTGTGAACAAAAGCAACCTTTGTGCCAAGCACTACAAAACAAGTAGAGGCAACACATTATACTTCAAAGTTTATGATAAGAAGAACACAACCAAAAGAAAGAAGTATATTGTTACCTTGCACAAAGGGGTGTTTTATTCAAATATGTGATGGTATTGGCAAGATATTGAAGAACCATCAACATTCATCTCACCGACGGTACGACGTTCTTGGGATGACCTCTGCTCATCCTTAAGTGTGGCCTTCGGTGCAAACGCCACGGACAAGAAAACATGTATGCATACGATTTCTAATGTCCGTGAGCACCATGGCAGCTGTTGCGTGAGGAAGCAAAAGATGAAAAGAGAGAGGGGGGAGGGAGAGGAAGGAACATGGGAGGAGAGAAGGGGGCAGTGGGGGAGAGGGAGAGAGAGGGGAGGAGAAGGAGAGAAGGGGACAGGGAGGGAGAGGGAGGAACATGGGAGGAGAGAAGGGGGCAGTGGGGGAGAGGGGAAGAGAGAGAGGAAGAGGAGGAGAGAAGGGAGCAGGGAGGGAGAGGAGAGGGAGAAAGGAGGGAGGAGGAAGAGAGAACAAAGGTTTTTTTTTTGGGGGGCTTTTTTTTTTTGAAAAATTGGACTTTTAGTGCTTGTAGGTCAAAAAATGATTTTTTGATATGCATATATGTTGGGGGGAAGTTTTAAGTAAACAAGAAGTAAAAATCTTTTTTTTGAAAAAAAGTCAAATTTTGGCTCTTAGTGACCCACGTTTTTGCTGATGTGGCCACACCTCTTTACTCCCTTCACTTTCAAAAAGCTAGAGAGAGAAGGTGACCTCCTAGGTCCACATCCTACATGTGTCTAAAGAAAAACCAAGAAAAGCCTACTCAAAACTAGCTTCTTGAATGCCCTTGTCCCCTTAACCCTACACAACATTAGCCTTAATCCCTAAAAATTAGGATTCCTTACAAGGCCCATGCAAGGTCCATATTTCTCCTAATGGGTGGAGAGAGCTAGCAAGAAATTAGGACAAGGAAGAGGAAGAAGAAACACTTCATAGGAGAAAGAATTAGTTCCTCACTTATCATCACTCTTCTTGCTAGCATACATAATAGCATAGTAATGAAGATGGAGAAGATGGCAAGCTTAAGCATTGAAGCATGACTCTTGGTTGGATTTGCATTCCATAGCCAAGAGTGTTGGTATAGGCTCTCAACATCTCTACTTGCTTGGAGAAGGAGAGGGAGCTCTTCCACTTTGCACTTCACACAATGAGTGTGTGTGTGTGTGTGTGTGTGTGTGTGTGTGTGTGTGTGTGTGTGTGTATGTATGTATAGCAAGATTATATATATATATATATATATATATATATATATATATATATATATATATATATATATATATATATATATATATGTGTGTGTGTGTGTGTATGTATATATATACATATACATATATATACATATACATATATATATATGTATATATATATATATATACATATATATATATATATATATATATATATATATATATATATATATATATATATATATATATATATATATATGTGTGTGTGTGTATGTATATATATACATATACATATATATACATATACATATATATATATGTATATATATATGTATATATATACATATGTATATATATATGTATATATATATATACATATATATATACATATATATATATATATATATACATATATATATATATACATATATATATATACATATATGTATGTATATATGTATATACATATATATATACATATATATGCATATATATACATATATATGCATATATATACATATATATATATATATATATATATATACATATATATATATATATATACATATATATATATATACATATATATATACATATATGTATGTATATATGTATATACATACATACACGAACACTACCAGTTCACAGACCAATATTTCTAGGAAAATACAATGGATTTGTACAATAATTTATTTGCAGTTGAAAATAAATTTTGTATAAGGTAGTGAAGATAACAAAGTAAAACATGGAAAACAGTCATCCCAAATTCTTGAGTGATGTTGCTTCAAGGTAAGAGAACTGCCACCAATCATCTACCACATAGAACATAATGTTTTTATCAAAGAAGGTAGCCCTCACCTGCATCCATAGCCACAAGAAAACAATTTGTTAGCACGTGACTATACGCAGGTGATGTTGGGCATCCGAGTTGTTATCCATGTCACAATGGAAAAACAAACAGTTCTTCTATAAGTAATTTTTTGAATCCTTTTTTAGCAAATCTATCCAGGAGAGTGAGAATCCCCTCATAGCTACTATATATTAAGTTCGTTCTAGATTTTTTCAATGCCTAACCATAGTTTCCAAAAAACCAAAACTATATAGGTTTTTTTTTTAATTACCGACACTCAACATACTCTTTACCTATGTTGGGATGAGTCTACCCCATAGGCGCAAGTCCAAGTAAGCATGAGTCAATTATTTCTATACTAGCCATTAGATTTTAACGGAAAAAACCTTCTAGAGGAGATAAAGTAGCTTCCGGTTTATGTTTGCAAAATGTTTGGGCTTGAATTTTATCCCACTTACAATTCCTAAAAAGGACCTCTGTAGTATATTAGCGAAAGCAAACCAATAAACATCAGATCGGCATAGTAATGATTAGTAGAACGGTTAGAGGAAAAAGTCTGGATTTTTCCAAACTATATTAATATCAGAGTTAAAATATACTTTTAGCCATATTAACATTTGAATTGCTTCCAATGTCATAGTCGACATATTCTTCCCAAAAGCCCGTATCAAATATCTGTCAGTCGAAAACATTACTCACACCAGCTGATTTCCACCAACATATACCCAACCACAACGAATTTTTTCTTTAAAGAAAAAAAATGGGACAGATAAACAGTTTCTTTTTTAGTGCAGTCCAGCCTTGCCATTCTCAGAAATCATGCTCAACAAGGTAGGTCATAATAACAGGCTAATACTAGCCCAGCCAGTACCAGCCAAAAAAACTAGAGACTAGCTTTTTCCTACAGTAACCCACAGCCCATGTTTTATGTTCCTACTATGGTCCAATCACAGTAAGACCAGTAGGGAAGGTCTACTTACTAGGGATAGGCAATCAACCAAAAACAACAAAAGAAGGAAAGGGACCATCACTGGCTTAGTAAAGGGACTAGCACATACTAGCGAGTACAAAATATAAAATCAACACTTCCTCGAAGTCTACACACTATATTATTTTTATACTCTTCCACACATCCTCATGCAGGTATGCAATTATTGCCCTATGCCCTGATAAAGATGAGAGTAAGTAACGGTAAGTTTTAGAAAACAGCCATGCTTAGGATTTTATACAGTTGGTGACCCAACCCATTAAAGGCAAGATGCATCATTATCCACAAGTTACAAATTGTGAGAGGTGATCCACCTGGCATTTAACATCTGCAAGCAAAAAGGCATTCTAATTTATAACATAAAAAACATCCGATTATTCAGATAAGAGATGCTCAAAAAAACATCAACCAATTTTCCCATATGTGGCTGTCCCTCATTAACCAACTAATGAAACCATAAAAATAATTTCGAGATTTGGCAACTCTCAACAACAGAAAAAGTTCCTTAATTTCTTCAAGTAAACCGGCTAACATCAGCATCCCAGAACCATAGAGTTATTTTAAAGATTCCATCTAATTAACAAGTGCTTAAACCATTACAATTTATCTAATTTAAGAATCTTCATTTTCGCCAAACATTCCAGCTTATACTGTTTTTAAGGCTTCAAGATAGCCAAATATTTAGTTAACCGGTAGACTTGGAGATGAAGCCAACCTGTACGATAGGCTAGCTCATAATACCAGGCTTAAAAATATCCAAGCCAGTACAAGCTAGAAAGACCAGAGACAAGCCAGCTCTTTTTCCTGAGTAACCCACATATTAAGTAAGTTCTGATTCAATCTTAGTAAGACCAACAACCAACAAGGAAGGTCTACCTTTGAGGGATAGATAGTCAGCCAAAAACAAAAAACACGAGACATTCATCGGATTAGTAAAAAGGACCTTTACACATAATAATGAGTACATAAAATACCATCAATATTTCATTCGACGTCTACATATTAAGCTGGAGAAACCATTTTTATATTTTTCCACACATCATCATGTAGGTATGCAATTGTTCTCCTATGTACTGATACAAACAGAGTAAGTAAAGGGTAAATTCAAAATAGCCATGCTTAGGACTTTATAAAGTTGGTGACCCAACCCATCAAAGGAAATATGCATTTAGCCTCCATAAGTTACACCCTGTAAGTGGTCATAAACCGAGCAAAAAATGTCTGCAGGCAAAAAGCTTTCAAGTTTTGAGCATCTTAACAGAAAATACACATTATACGGTTATGAAATGCACAAACAACATCAGCCACTACTCCCCAAACTGGTTGTACCATAGTAACCAACCAGTGACACCATGTAATAGTCTCAAGATCTGGCAGCCCTTAGGCATAAAGTTCCTCAATTTCTTCAAGTAAACCAGTTAAACCCACTTCTCATAACCATAGAGTCATTTGAAAAAACTGTCTAATTAATTGTTGTTTAATACACTACAATTCATACATTTGAAGAACCTTCAATTTAGCAAAAACTGTCCAGATCACAACGTTTTAAAGGCTTCAAGAGAACTGCAAAAATAGATAACTTGTAGACTTGGAGATGAATTTGATTCCATCAACACTTTCTTAGTTTTTTTTGGCATGATGAAGTCACAACAACAAACCAGATTTTAACGCAAAACAGTAGTCACAGAACACGATGCCAAGTGAGTAGAGTACTCACCTTCTGAGGTTTTTATAGGTGATGATGCCACTTCTTAGTAGAAGGGACCCAAAATCGGCCAGGTATTCCCGTCATCGAGGTCAGCCTTAAAGACCCCCTTTCCAAGGATTACAATCAGCACAAGATCCGGATGTGAGATGCCAGCACTAAGATCCATTCGCTCCAGCACTAGCCTGCTAACCTACTCACAGCCTGCAGAGGTTAACGTGCGACAGGCACTTACAAGAAAAGCCTTGCAGAGGAGTTCACAGACGCAATCTAATAAAAGTATGAAGCATTATTAGGGTGAATATTAGGAAAAGACCAATTTATGCCCAATGTAAAGAGAAGAAAAAAATAATATCAAAGAAATATCAAAAAAACCTTATTATGAGCCACATTTATCAAAATGGCAGTAGATAGCAAGGTTTTTTTGCATGCTTTTGAAAGGTCAATACGCGGTCCACATAATCACTTAAGAACTATTGCACCTAGCATTGGGTGGATAATCACAATCAATTATCCGTAGGACCGATATCTCAACTGAGACTATAGTCAGAAAGCTATCTAATTGGACAAATTACGAGAGTAGACATACGCCAATCACTACGAGGTGAGATAATGTAATAGAGATGTCAATAAGTTAGGGTAATTCGAATCCATACCCATTGGGTTTAGGTAACAATGTAGTTCTATAAAAGACGGGCATTTTATTAAAAAAAACCAAGTGCAGAGTATCTGTCTTGAGTAGCTTTCTGAGAGTTTACAGCCAACATCTTTCTTTGTCATAAGGTGTGTCATACATATTTATATGCTATGACTTATAAACACGATCAGGTTTTAGCTATATCCATTGCACATCTTCAGCAGTCAAGTGAGTCTACTAAGAGAACTACACTACTCCGTTATGAACGTCATTTATTTTCGCAATTAGGAACATCTATTACTCAGACGAAGTGGTGGACATATCAGGACAAAGTGACGCGGGTGACCGTTTGGGGTCGAGATAATTTTAGGAACAATATCCGTCTGGCGATGGTAACTAAAGCCATGGGCATATGGCCACAATACTATTATGTAGAACATTCAATGAAGCGAGGTTTTTCAGAACGGTTATATTTGCTAGTGTAGTTTCTTCCACCTCATAGGATTTTTTTTTATCGCAGTTATGGACAGCCACTCCGAGGATACTTTAACAGCACACCACACACCCTGGAGTATGGTGTAGTCTTGGCTACCCGTATCTTACCTTTGGCCAATCGTCCAAACACATGTTATTACTGTGACAGTTGTTTATGCAATCATGTAATGGATGGTTTACTAGATATCTAAAGGTGATGAAAGGTTTAAAAATAATAAAAAATAGCCAAGCTTTTTCAGTCCAATTTTAGTGAGAAAGGACTCATGTAATTGTTTGTGTGTGTGTGTGTGTGTGTGTGTGTGTGTGTGTGTGTGTGTGTGTGTGTGTGTGTGTGTGTGTGTGTGTGTGTGTGTGTGTGTGTGTGTGTGTGTGTGTGGGTGGGAGAGTATACCCCCCTAGCATGCCCCTAGCTTCCTTGGTCGACCCCCCTTGTAGCTCATGCTTGAAGCTTATTGGACCCCTCCAGGCCTAGCCAATCACAAGGAGGAGATAAATCAAGTAACAAGGGTAGCCTTGGGACAAGTGTCCCCCTTTCCCCTTTGAGAGAGAGGACTTGATAAATGTAAAAACAATTACGTAAATCTTCTAAATTATCATTGGACCCTTTGGGTGGCTAACCAATAGGCTTCAGGCACCCCATGAGGGCAACATGAGGAGGAACTTAACAAGTGTCCCTTTTGCTTTCTTTGTACCAAGCATGCCTTGTGTGAGTGTGTGGGTGTTCTCTCTCATCCCCCCTCTTATAGGGCTCGCCCCCTCCTTGTAGGGAATGGTGTTGACTTTTGTACACCTCAAGCCATTGAACCTTGGGCCCGGTTCCCACCTCAATATTGGCCCTTAAGCCCCTCAAGCTTGGGCCGTGTTCCCACCTCAAGTACAACCCTAGCATCTCTAGCATGATAAGCACCTCAAGAATCCCAGTCATCAAGCACCTTAAGCAACTCAACCATCAATCACATCAAGCACCTTACGCTTGGGCCGTGTTCCCACCTCAAGCTCAGCCCTACCTTACCTAAGGTCAAAGGACTTTTACATTAACTATTGGAGATTTTCAATGAAGCTAACCCTAAGGTCTTTATGCTCCATTGGTTATCCTTTCTCTTTCATAGACCATCTCTCATTTGGATCCCAATACCATTGGCCCCGTGTTGAGATAGATCTATAAGCACATATCTATATCTTAACCCTTGTTCCCATTTATTCTCCCACATTAAATGATCAATTTAACATGAGAAAATCATTTGGGTTGGTTAGATATTAGATTATATGACATTACCTCTCTCTTGAATCATAGTTGTCCTTTACTAAGAGGTAGAAAAGATAAAGCCTTAGTCATTAGTCAATCTTACTTAGCAGGTAGAGGATCCCTTTTAACCCTACCACATCTTTCCACCAAGATAGATGACCAATCCATTTGGTGCTTGGGAGACATATTTGTCGTAAGCATGTCTGCTCTTTAGTCCATTTCATTCTCCCCAAGTAGAGTGACAAATCCTACTTGGTGTTTGAGAGACGTCGTCATGAATATACTCTGCCATGGTGAATTAGGAATTGGCAATGGCTGGAGTAATCCAAGTTGCTTCCCTCTATCGTACTTGGTCTTTTGTCATACCACACATTTTGAAACATACTCTTGTATGTCCACTTTCATGGTAGGCCAATAAAATTATGTTTCTACTCCTCGAAGAGTAGGCCGAATGCCTCTATGTCCCACATAGGGAGGAGCATGGGATTCATACATAACTTTCTCACGAAGGGAATGGGTAATACATAGCCTATTTCCATGGAGAAGATAACCATCCTGCAAGGTGAATGGTTCCTCTTTCTTCCCCAAAGCAAGGGTTGACATTATGTCTCTAGATTCAGGGTCAGTATCATACTCATCTATCATAGAAGATAGATCATTGTGTGAGTAACTACACCGCATTAATTTTTTATCATCGTGAAAGTGCATCAGCCACTTGATCGTGCTTACCAGCAATGTGAGAAATATGGAAATTAAATTGCGAAAGAAAATTTGCCCACCTTATTTGTTTGTTGGAAAGCTTGGTTTGCGTCATGAAGTACTTGAGACTTTGGTGGTCAGTTTGTAGAATGAATGGAGTCTCCAATAAGTAGCGCTTACATCTATCTAGGGCATGTAGAACAACTAAAAGCTCTTTCTCATAAATAACCAAGACTTATTCATCCGTAGTGAGCCTTCGCCTCTCATATGCTATGGCATGCCCTTCTTGAAGCAAAACTGCTCCAAGGCAATCACCACAAGCATCACATTGGACCTCAAATGGCTTTGAGAGATCTGGAAGCATGAGGATTGGTTGGGAGGTAAGCTTTTCTTTGAGCTTATCAAAAGCATTTTTCTCCTTAGCAATCCATACATACTTAACATTCTTCTTAGTTAAGTCATGTAGTGGTCCTGCTATTTGAGAGAATTTTGCTATGAAGCATCTATAGTATGCGCAGATACCAATAAAGCTTCTTAGCTCATGTAGATTCCTTGGATCATGCCATGATTTTATTACCTCTAACTTTGATGGATCCATACGGATACCATCTTGAGACATAATATGACCTAGGTATTGAATCTCTTGAAGGAAAAATTCACTCTTTTTTTGGTTGAGAAAAAGCTTATTCTCCCTTAATGCTTGTGAAAAATCACTTGGAGATGTTGCTTATGTTCTTCCAAAGTCTTGGAATAGATGATGATATCATCGAAGAACACTCTAGTGAATTTATGATAGGGTCTAAAAAATTTCTCCATTAGATGATTGAACGTAGCTGGTGCATTAGTCAAGCCAAAAGGCATGACTAGATATTCATAAAGACCAAACGTTGTGCGAAACGCGGTCTTTAGGATATCTTTGTCCACTATCCTTATTTGATGATAACCACTTTTAAGGTCAATCCTACTGAAGTAGGTAGAGCCTTGTATCTTATCAAACAGATCTTCTACCCGAGGCATGGGAAATTTGTTTTTGATAGTGATTTGGTTTAGTGCTCGATAGTCCACACACATACGGTATGTACCATCTTTCTTTTGCACTAAAAGGACTCGAGAACAAAAGGGAGAGGAACTAGGCCTCACCATCCCTTTGTCTACCAATTCCTATACTTGCCTCATGATCTCCTCTTGTTGAGCTTGTGAGACTCAATAAGGAGGCTTATTAGGCGGTGAGCTTCCTAGAAGGAGCTCAATGTGATGGTCATCATCCCCTTGTTTTGGAGGTAAGTCCATAGGGATATCATCGATGAACAAATCTTGGAATCCTTTTAGAAAATTAGACAAGTCTAACTCTTCTTGATTCCTACCATTTACATTTGATGAAACATTAGGATCTTTTAGAGACTCTTTGACAAAAGTCATATACGCAGAAATTGAGCTCTTCGTTGATTTATCAAAAGTAGGAGGATTTACAAGTGGAATAGTGCAACCACGCTCACTAGCATATATAAACATGTTCTTTCCCATGTAGGTGAAATAAATTCTCCTTTCAAAGAACTTCATATTGGCATCCATGGGATCAAACCATGTCGCCCCTAGGATAGAATCCTCATGTTGGAGAGGAGAGATGAAAATTTCTTCTTTGTCTACATAGCTTTGGACATGAAGCCTCAACTTTCTAATCAAGGGAGGTAAAGAAGGCTTGATGTCCCTTGAAATTTGTGCCAGCCATTACAATATCTCCCATCTCAAAAGCTTGAATACCCAACTTGGTGACCAACTCCGTTGATATGAAGTTGTGAGTAGAGCTAGCGTCAAACAAGATGAAGGCATCATGCTCTCTTACCTTTCCCCAAGCATAGGAAAGTGATGATCCTTTGCAATGAGCATCCTCTTTTGGAGCTTCGATGGTGTAAGCCCTAGGAGTCTCATTGCAAGCATTCTTCTTGGGGTAAGAACGATAGCCACGTCCTTGCTCGCCACACTTGAAACACTTATGGTCCTTGCAAAAAGCTTCAAGATCTTTAGGAGAGAGTTTCTTTTTGCCTTCATAAACTCCCTTCTCCTTGGACCAATTGTTGTTGTTGTTGTTGAAAGTGCCTTGGGAAGAATTTTGAGCATTGGTTTTCCCCTTTGCATCATTTTTGTCTTTGTTTTCCCTGGGCTTGACATTATGTCTAGCCCCTTGATGTAAATTCATGCGTGAAGCAACCATGGTGTGATGGATTACTTCGGTGAGACAGAACCAGGCAATTGAGAGTTGATGTACTCGGCTATCTCTTTAGGTAATCCCACAAAGAATTGTTGCTTCTGCTCGGCAAAGTTTATCTTTTGAAAGATAGTAGCCTTGAGATGTAAATCTCAAAACTTGTCTACATACTTGTGGATAGACTCATGAGAGAGAAGCTTCAAGCTGTGCCATTCGGTGAGCACTTTGTCCTTTGCATCGCTTGCAAGGAATTGCTTCATGATGGAAACTCGTAGATTTTTCCATGTCTTTGGGGCTTTTCCGTTTCCACGAAGGCTATCCCACCATTGATGAGCTGATTTTTGGAAGTGCATAGCTACATGGTGTAGCTTGGAGAACTCCGTGAAGCCCTCGTCTCCAAAGGCCGCATCAAATTGTTGGATGAAGTTGAACACTTTGTCGGTAGCACCAAAGGTGCCATCATAGGTGAGAAAAGAGATATTCGTTTCTCCCTCCTTGAACTTCTTTAGCTTTTGTGACCTTCACCATGCAGGGTATGATTTACAATGTCCTCCCCTCTTGTATTCTCTAGAAGAATAGCCATAGCTTTTGTCAGAAGAGGAGGAAGGTGAAGAGGGTGACCTCTTTCTATCCCTTTTCTTCCTTTGTTTCCTCTCTTCCCTTTTGGAATGACAAGGAGAAGGACTGTGTGTTTATCTTTTCCTCTTGGGAGGAGTGGGCGATCGTCTAGACTGCCGTCTTCGTGGAGCCACATCTTAAGAGGAACTTAAAGTTTCATTGCTTTCTTGCTCTTTGGATTCCTCCTCTCATATGGGAGAGAGTCTTCTTTTGGGGGTCTCTTCAAGAGGCCTCTTAAGCTCTCTCTCCTCTTGGAGAGGAAGGGAAATCCCATAAGAGCGAAGTTGTTGTGTAACTTCGGCTTGCAAAGCAGGGTTGCCCATAGCTTGCTGCAACCTAGTAACAAGATAATTGACAAACATGGGGGCGTCATCATTAGCACCTTCATGTGCAAAATCAAAGCTATCAATGTTCATTCTACTCTCTTGGTTATTGTCAGCCATGTTAACAAAATTTGTGTACGTACTTCGTGTATGCTTTGGCAATGCAAAACCTTAGTTGCCACTCCTCTTGGCCTTTGAAAATAGGCTCTTAAGTATCTACACCCACGGTTCGAAGTGGTTAATTATAAATAGTAGTGGAGTAGTTCTAACATAGAAAAGTTTCCAAGGGCTAGCTCCTTTCGGACTTCTTACGGCTCAATGATGGTAAAGATGTAGGCAAGTCTAAAAAGACTCCATTATTAAGTCCAAATTTCCTAAGGTGTGCACCATATCCCACATAGTGGGCTCAACAAAACCGATAATAGATCCAAGTTCCACTTACCCTGATATAATTAACAAAATCAACCATTTATAGGCTACTTAAGGACCTCTCTTCTTAATCAAGAAAAGAGAAACCAAATGCTCTCGTACCAATGTAATGGAATTGGACTATTAACTTGAGAGTAGTGGAAATTAGAGAGAGTACTTTTGTGAAGTTACTTTGTGAGCATACATGTGAACATAATTGATGGTAGCAACATAAACATAGCATTTAGTTAACTTGGCATGAACAATACTTTTGCAAGAGAGAGAATTTAGAGAACATGACAATAGTTGAGGACCGAATTTATGTGGATCCGGTCCCCCCTCCAATAGGCATTTTTATTATGATTTCTCCCATCAAGAGAGACTTGTTACAATACACTCTTTGTGTTCCTTGTGACCTAGGTGATGCAATGAAGATGGAAAGCTTCATGCATCACGAGCATAACATAAACTTTGAGAAAAGCATTAACTTTCCAAGCCTCAGTCCCAAGATGTTAACCACCGGCGTCCACTTCTAGTAGTCATGGGCCGGGCTTGTCGGTCCAATAGGAAAAGGGTAAGAGTGATCGCCGATGAGAGGCACACTCTAACTTTAACATTCAAGGGTTAGTTGGCTAAGCATGGGCGCCCAAGTGTGAATGGGCGAGCTCATATAAAAGTCACCTAAACCTAAAAATCACTCATTCTCTCATTTGTGCAATTGAAGAGTGCTCTTGCTCGAATCTCCATTTTCTTCTTCATCTCCTTGTGTGTGTGTGTGTGTGTGTGTGTGTGTGTGTGTGTGTGTGTGTGTACACGTGTGAGAGAGAGAGAGAGAGTGTGTGTGTGTGTGTATGATCGACCATTGCAACGGCACGACGGGGGCAAGGCGGTTGAGCTCGGCATGATGGTAGCTCCCTTTTCTTCGCTACGAGGAATCCTCCACGAAGGCGAGCGTAGGCCGATGAGTGACACACCCTTGCTCTCTTGAGCTTTTTAGATTAGTTTGGTTGTGTGCTTGCAGCCATTTGTGGCTCGCACATAGTGTATGGAAAGTCTCTTGCTTTGACACGTGCGATAGACGCGAATATTTTTGGCACCACTGCTGGGGAAATGCCCTACACTAAGCTCAAATAGCACTCTATGTTGCTTTGCAGTGCAATATGAGATGTAGGAAAGGTAGAGAAAGAAGGTGTGTGGTTGTTGAGAAGGATTTGTGAACTTTGTTTTTGCTGAGGTGTACTGTTTTCTGTTAATAAGGTGTTGCAAAATATACTGTTTTTTGTTGATAAGGTGTTAGCTTGAAGGTCATAGATCTATAATGTTAGATATGTAAGGTACAGTAAGTAGATCTGTTAGTTAATTAGTTTCTGTAGTACTGTGTTAGTGTGTATCAGTAGCTCTATTAGTTGCAAGTAGATAGGTTAGGTGTGTGTGTGCTCACACACGCGGCGCGACCGCGGTGACCTTATCCAAAATAAAAATAAAAATAATAAATTTAAAGTTAAGATCAGGATCGGGAACATTCCCTAGGCCCAAGCCCATGCTCAGGCTCAGGCTGCAGTCACCCTTTGGAATTACTTATTTTAGCCTCACTCCTAAGTAAAAATCAACCCTTTTGAGGACCATCAGACCTTCGAGTAACCCAACGCTGTGCTGCAAAGCACTCCACAACCCCCTGAGCGATATGCTCATTTTGAGGTATCACACACTCTAATCCAATAACCAATCGTAAAAGACATCAAAAAACATCAAAAAACGAGTGAAAATGGGGTGCAAAATGCCTAAAAAATCAAGCGGTTAACCTTTGAGGATATTCTTCTCTATAGGGTGCCAAAGGCACATGCATCTGCACTCTGGTTGTATGCTGGAGGCCGAGCAACTAGCGAGCACTTTGACTTATGCGGGTTCTCAATACCCACCTACCTTCGGTTCCGTTCCCTCGCCCAGGACCCGCATATTGCATCCACTGACTCTTCCTCTGACTACGATGTCATGGAGGGTTACCCAATGCCTAATCCTGATAGCTCAAGCCAAGACATGCATGCCATGGGCCCACGGTCCAGGCCGAGCGTGCTTAGCCGCTTGAAGGAAACCTTTGGTAGAGCCACTCACTCCGAACATAGAGCTAACGATGTAAATGAGTGACTCTTCACTAGAGATCGGCCGTAATAAAAACTTAGACAAGAAGAGTAAGAGATATAAGAGCCAAGGATATCAAGAAAATGTGCGTGCTAGAATAAATGCAAAGAAATTTACCATAGAATGGCTTAATTATATAGGGACATGTGATGCTCATCGGAAGTTGGTAGATAACTGGGGTGAATACCTTCAAAGCGTTATGTGGTGTAGTCCACAACCCATTGACATCACACAACTAGAGGCTACAGAGAAGCCAAATTTGAGTCGTACCGTAAGGAGACCAAAAAATTGAGAGTTAGCTCAACAACAAAAGCAATTGGAAGTGAAATCACAGTCCACAGAACAACAGGACCCCATAGACTTACACCCTGCACACCTGAACATTTCAAATCCTGCACCACAGAGGAACGTAAGGTTGTGTATAAAAAGGCTCAAAGAAAACCTACCAATGGAAGAAATGGAGTTTATGACGGTCCAGTGATAGTTAAGGAAATAGAGTTAGCAAACCCAAGAGAAGAGTCCAAACCTATTTTCATTGCCCAAGATCTGATAGAGACTGAGGAGTGTGTACTTAAAGAACTTCTCAAGGAATTTAGGGATATATTTGCTTGGACACATCATGATATGAAAGGTGTTCCACCTTTCATGGTGCAACACACAATCCCCATGAATAGCATGGATAAACCAGTCAGCAACGACCCTACCCAATGAATCCTAAATATTCAAAGATCGTTCAAGAAGAGATTGAAAAGCTTGTGAAATGCAGATTCATATACCCTATTGAGCACTCAGAATGGGTTTCTCTGATAGTGATTGTGCCAAAAAAGAATGGGAAACTCAGAGTGTGCTTGGATCTCAAGAAGGTCAATGCCGCCACTAGGAGGGACCATTACCCCTTGCCATATTCAAAGCATGTGCTTGAAAGAGTTTCAGGGAAGGAAGCTTATAGCTTTTTAGATGGGTACTTTGGCTACAATCAAATCATAATTGCGCTAGAGGACCAAGCTAAAACAGCCTTTATAACCGAATTTGGAGTATTTGCATTTCGTGTTATGGCTTTTGGCTTAACTAATGCCCCTGCTACCTTTCAAAGATTAATAAACACTACTTTTAGAGAATATTTGAGGGAGTTTTGTGAAGCTTTCTTAGATAACCTTTGTGTTTATTCCTCTTGAAAAGAACATCTATCATGCTTACGAAAAGTTCTTGAGAAGTGCAGATTGTATTGCATCTCCTTAAACCCTTTCAAATGCCAATTTTAGGTTAAACATGGAGTCATTTTAGGGCATATAGTGTCCAAAAATGGGATTTCCACATATAAGAGAAAAATTAAAGCCATTGTTGTATTGTCACCACCTACAAACTATAAAGTAGGTGGTGAAGCTTTCTTAGATAACCTTTGTGTTTATTCCTCTTGAAAAGAACATCTATCATGCTTACGAAAAGTTCTTGAGAAGTGCAGATTGTATTGCATCTCCTTAAACCCTTTCAAATGCCAATTTTAGGTTAAACATGGAGTCATTTTAGGGCATATAGTGTCCAAAAATGGGATTTCCACATATAAGAGAAAAATTAAAGCCATTGTTGTATTGTCACCACCTACAAACTATAAAGTAGTTCAAAGGTTCATGAGCCATGTTGGTTATTGCCGACGATTTATTTCAAACTTTGTCGAGATAGCTCATCCATTGTACAAACTTCTTAGTGAGTTTCACTGGACCGTGGAGTGTGACCATGCTTATGAGTCATTGAAAAAGACCTTGACTAGTGCTCCTATTCTACGAGTGCCTGATTCGAATGTAACTTTCCATGTGCATATTCATGCATTGAACTTTGCTACTAGGTGTGTTCTAGCTCAACCAGGAGAACATTAACTGGACTACCCCATTAGCTTCACGAGTCGTCAATTGAATGATGCCGAGAGAAACTACACCACTACAGAGCGAGAAGGTTTAGCTATGATTTATGCACTAAAGAAATTCCACTACAACCTTCTTGCCAACAAGTTTGTTTTCTATGTGGATCATCAAGCCTTGTTGTATCTAGTAAATAAACCTAGTTCCACGGTAAAGAATTACACAATGGTTGTCAATTCTCCTTGAGTTTGATTTTACCGTTGTGGTGAGACCTGGTAAAAGACATGTCATGGCGGATCATTTGTCTTGCATACCTAATGGTGAAGCCCCTACTGGAGTCGATGATGAATTGCCCGATACTTTCTTATTTCTAGTCGAGACCATGCCTGAATGGAGTGAGAAGATTGTGAACTTTCTAGTTAATGGTTTTCCACCCAAAGAGCTTCGCAAGGACATAGCTCAAAATTTTTTAAAGAATGTGAAACTTATTCTCTCATTGCAGGAACTCTCTACAGGCTAGGGAAGGATGATATTCTTAGACGCCATGCCCGTGAGGATGAGTATTTATAATACTGCAAGAAGCCCACATGGGTATAGCCGGAGGACATTTCTTAGGGGAACTAACAGCTAGAAAGGTGTTGCAATCAGGCCATTGGTGGCCTACCTTATTCAAGGATACATCACTTTTTGCAAAAGAATGTGATGAATGCCAACGTTACAAGATCACACAACGAAAGGATAAGATGCCCTTACATCCTGTTAAAGTGACTCAAACATTTGACAAATGGGGTTTAGACTTTGTAAGCCCAATTAGTCCAGTAGCTCGTAGCACTCAGTTTCGATATATTATCGTTGTCATTGACTATGTGACAAAGTGGACGGAAGCTAGGGCAACACGTAAGACTAATGCAAGGTCAACCGCCATTATTACAAGATTTGGTTGTCCCTTTGAGATTATGAGTAATAATGGCACTCATTTTATAAATGGAGTGATAAAAGAACTCACTAACAACTTCATGATACTCACCATAAGTCCACACCTTATTATCCACAAGCAAATGGCCAAGCTGAGAGTACCAACAAGACCTTAATCTCTATCTTGACCAAAACGGTGGAAGCTCATTGCACGGATTGGGATTTGAAGCTGACTTCAGCCCTATGGTCTTATCGTACTTCTTACAAAGTGGCTATTAATTGTACACCATTCAAAACGGTATATCGCCAAGAAGTAGTTATGCCATGGGAGTTTGTAATTCTTAGTCTGCGTATAGCTTCACAAGAAGTTTGGGATGGTAACCCTTTAGTTGATCGCTTATACATCCTTGAGAGGCTAGATGAAGGAAGACAATTGGCTGTCCAAAATGCACTTATGGAGAAAGATAGGAGGAAGAAATGGTTTGACCGTCATCTAAAGAACAAAGATATCAATGTTGGTGCTAAAGTCCTTATGTATGGAGTGCGTAACAAAAAGTATGCGTAAAAAGGACCATATAGAGTATGTGAAATCGCCCCACAAGGAACCATTCATGTGGAGACTCTAGATAGAGTTGAAACCATTGGATTCCTCAATGGGAGTAAATTCAAAAGGTACTATGATCCTCTAAACCAGGAAGAATTACAAGCCATCCATCAAAAGAAAGCAGCCAAAGAATAGGCATAGCTTAAAAATATCCAAGCAACACTTGAGGCTCAAGAAAGACAATAACATCTTAGACACCAACGAGAGACTAATTTGGGAATCACGGAAGCATTTTTTGAACTAAATAGCCTCTATGGGAGAGTACTTTATAACGCATTATTGGATACAAGAGCTCAACATCATTTGTTATCGTATGGAGTTTGGTGTCAGTTAGGGAAGCCACCTCTATCTAAGAGTATTATCCAAGTCAAGGGTCTGAACAAGAAAAAAACTGCGGTTTTTGGAATCTGGCACACTTTTGTCAGTTATGACAATGGGGTTGTAGCTCAAGACTTTTTGGTCATTCCTGTTGGAACTATGGCAGGTAATATAAACCTAGGACGCATGTGGATGATAGCCACCAAATGCACTATTGATTGGGGGACTTGGGGTATCACAACACAAAAAACAACTCTTAGCCCTGCCACTCAAGCCATAGTCCCTGAGATATTGCCTCTTAAGGAAATAAAACCTAAAACGTTGCATGTCCAAGAGGTTGAACCAATGTCCCCACATAGCCCAACTCTCTAGAACTTCAACTGCTATAGTTGAAATAAAGCTTGAGACACACAAGACCCATCCTAATATAGCAAAGAAAACATACAAGTGGGTCCCTAAAGCTTCTTTAGCGACCATAGCTAGTGCTCAAAGACAGAAGCCTGGCAAGAGACGTCCCACTCTCCCCAAGAAATGTAAAGAAACGTTGCGTTGGATTCCTAAAAAACTATTGGAAGCCCAAAGCTACTATGAAGGAAATGATCAAATCTAGGTGTCAAAACGTAAATTATACTCTTAACTGTCACAAAATCCATATGTGAGCCCCTAGGGACATGTGTACAATGTACATTGCATTTAGAATTTTGTTAGAATGATTTTGCTTTTTTGGTTGACTTGATTTTTGGTTTTATTTTGTTATTTTTGTGATTTTTAAAAAAAAAATCATAATCCAAGTGACGAAGAGACTGAAGAGATGCGAGCAAGACAAAGAGAAGCAGGTACAAGAAAATAAGGAAACTTCACAAGGTATGCCTCAAAAGCCATATGCAAAATGGGTAATGCCAGAGATAACAAAAGAATGTCCATCAGCCTTCAACAACAACATGCGGCCAGACACCAGTCCTTATGCTTATGGATCTCTCAAAGCCATTTGAGGTCCAATGTGATGCTTGTGGTGATTTCCTTGGAGCAATCTTGCTTCAAGAAGGGCATGCCATAGCATATGAGAGCCAAAGGCTCAACACGGATGAACGGGTCTTAGGCATTTATGAGAAAGAGCTGTTAGTTGTTCTACATGTCCTAGACACATGGAAGCACTATCTATTGGGAACTCTATTCATTTTACAAACAGACCATCAAAGTCTCAAGTACTTCATGACACAAACAAAGCTTTCCGACAAACAGATGAGGTGGACAAATTTTCTTTTGCAATTTAATTTCCACCTCACATTGCTGGTAAGGACAATCAAGTGGTTGATGCACTTTCACGACGATCAAAAGTTAATGTTGTATCAATAGCAACTCACAATGATTTATCTTCTATGATAGATGAGTATGCTACTGACCCTGACTTTAAAGATATAATGTCAGCCCTTGCTTTGGAGAAGAAAGACGAACCATTCACCTTGCAGGATGGTTATTCTCCATGGAAATAGGCTATGTGTTACCCACTCCCTTCATGAGAAAGTCATGTATGAATCTCATGCTCCTCCCTATGTGGGGCATAGAGGCATTCAACCTACTCTTCAAGAAGTAGAGACGTACTTTTATTGGCCTACCATGAAAGTGGACATACAAGAGTATGTTTCGAAATGTGTGGTATGCGAAAAGACCAAGTACGATAGAGGGAAGCAACCTGGATTACTCCAGCCATTGCCAATTCCTAATTCACCATGGTAGAGTATATTCATGGATTTTATCTTTGGATTACCCAAGTCTATCCATGGGAATACGAGAATATGGACAATAGTCAACAGGTTTAGCATGAGAGCACACTTTATGCCTGTCAAGAAGACTATTAAGGCACACCAAATGGAAACTCTCTTCATATCCCAGATTTTCAAACACCATGGATTGCCAACATCCATCCTGTCAGATAGAGATCCTAGAATGACCAGTAATTTTTGAAAATATCTCTTCAAAAATCTAGGTACAAGATTGAATTTCTCTTCAGCCTATCACCCACAAACAAATGGCCAAAGTGAGATAGCCAATCTTACGATTCTTGATCTACTAAAGACATATGTTATAGAAGTAGATCAACGCTCACAATGGGAAAATTACTTACCTCTTGTAGAGTATGCGTATAATAATACTATCCATACTTCTACGGGAAAAGCACCTTTTGAAATCATAGAGAGAAGACCTAAAAGTCCCATGCTACTTAAAGTACATGGGAAGATCTTCGCTGCCGATGAGTATAGCCGTGACCTGCAAGCATCTTTCAAAAGATTAAGAAGGCTATATCCATCTCCCAACTAAGGCAAAAATATGTTGCTGACAAGCATAGAAGGGCCTTAACGTTCAAAGAAAATGATTGGGTCTTACTTAAGTTTCCTAAGGCTCGATTGAGGCAAACAACCAGCAAAAATCCTACGGGCCATCAAAAGCATTATGCTAAACTAGCAAAAAGATATTATGGTCCTTTTCAAATTTTGAAGCCAATCAATGAGGTGACTTATCAACTCAATTTGCCTAGCCATCGGCTCATACACAATGCTTTTCATGTAAGCCTACTTAAGCCCTACAAAGGAGAGCCTCCAAATGAACCAATTATCGAAGACCCTTCTGAAATCGAAGACCACGAAGAGGTTCTACAACCCGAAGCTATCCTTCGGCATGAAGACAAGGTACTACGACATGGTAAGATTATCCGATGGTATCTTATTAAGTTCAAAAATTATCCTTTTGAAGATGCTAGATGGATACAGGAATCTAGCATTAGCCTTATCATCAACGCTTACAATGCTACATTAGAGTAAGCAAATGTACATGTTTCTTTTAAATGATCAATGTTTTGTCTTATAAGACTAATTCTCTCTTTATTGTGCACAAATTTAAGTAGTATGCATACTAAGAATCATGTTTGAGATGACGACGTCTCTCAAACACCATGTAGAATTTGTCACTCTACTTGGGAGGATGAAATGGACTAAAGAGCAGACATGCTTGCGGCAGCTATGTCTCCCAAGACCAAATAGATTAGTCATCCATCTTGGAATGATGTCGTAGGATAAAAAGGGATCCTCTACCCGCTAAGACAAATTGACTAATGACTATGGCTTTATATCTTTTACCTCATAGTCGAGGATGACTATGATTTCAAGAGAGAGGTAATGTCATTAATTCTAATATCTAACCAACCCAAATGATTTTCTCATATTAAACTAATCATTTAATGTGGGATAATAAATGGGAACAAGGGTTAGAATATAGACATGTGCTTATGAATCTATCTCAACACGGGGCCAATGGTAAAGGGGCCCAAATGAGAGATGGTCTGTCAAAGAGCAAGGTTAACTAATGGAGCTTAAAGACCCTAGGGATAGCTTCATTAAAGACCTCCAATGGTTAATGTTAAAAGTCCGTTGACCTTGGGCAAGCTAGGGCTGAGCTTGAGGTAGGAACCCGACCTAAACTTACTTTTGACCTTAGGCAGCTTGAGGTGGGAACTCGACCTAAACTTGCCTTTGAGCTTAGGCAAGCTAGGGTTGAGCTTGAGGTGGGAACTTCACCTAAGGTTCTTGTCATGCTTGATGACTAAGGTACTTGAGGTACTTGTCATACTTAATGAGGAAGGTGCTTGAGAAGCTTCCTATGCATGGGGGGTAAGGTGCTTGAGAAGCTTCCTATGCATGGGGGGTAAGGTGCTTGAGTCAAAAAGAGACCCTACAAACTTAATGAGGAAGTCTCTTAAGAAGCTTTCTATGCATGAAAGTCCCAAAGTTAGGGGACCTAACGTTCCACTCACCTAAAGGGCACCCCTTTTCTAAAAGGGCACATGGGACATATGTCAGACTCTCACTAAGCTTAACCACATGGTGTGCTTGAATGCTATTGGTTGGGCTAAAGAGGGGCCCAATGAGCTTTTAGTTCCATCCAACAAATATCTAGATATTTTCAAGGTCTCTCTCTCTCTAAGGGGTAAGGAGGACACTTGTCAAAAGACTACCCATGTACTTGACTGCATGCTGCATGTGATTGGCTAGGGGGAGAGGGGTCTAATAAGCTTGAAGCATGTGGAAAAGCAACAACTCACCCCAAGTAAACAAGGGGGGTTCTAGGGGGATATACACCACATACACTCATTTTGTGGAATTCCCATTCTCACTTGGTGAAAGTTGAGGAACACCATCTCCTTCTCCAAGCTTGTGAGAAGTGAGAGACTACATCAACACTCTTGGCTATGGAATTCAAATACAACCAAGAGCCATGCTTCAATGCTTAAGCTTTCCACCTTCTCCATCTTCATTACTATACTATTATGTATGCTATCAAGAAGAGTAATGATAAGTGAGGAACTATTTCTTTCTCCTAGGAAATGTTTCTTCTTCCTCATTCCCCGCTAGCTCTCTCCACCTTCGAAGGTGTTTGAGGCCTTGGGACTGAGGCTTGGGATAGTTAATTATTTCTACAACGTTTATGTTATGCTTGTAATGCATGAAGCTTTCCATCTTCATTGCATCACCTAGGTCACAAGCAACAAAAAGATTGTATTGTACCAAGTCTCTCTTGATGGGAGAAACTATAACGCAAATGCCTGTTGGAGGGGGGACCGTCGGCTCCGTATGAATCTGATCCTCAACTATTGTCATGTTCTCTAAAATCTCTCTCTCTCTTGCAAAAGTATTGTTCATGCCAAATTAACTAAGTACCATGTTTATGTTGCTACCATCAATTAAGTTTACCCACTATGCTCACAAAGTAATCTCATAAAAGTGCTTCATCTAATTTCCTGATTTCGCTACCCTCAAAATTCATAGGCTATTTCCATTACAAGAACCATGGATATTCTTAACATCCCCCCTCTCCATCCTTGTGCACGACACAGAGAGCCTTCTAGGGCTCAAAACAGCAGAAGGACATGATCACGGGTAGAGAGAAACATCACAGATGGGCAAGCTGAGCCAATCGTAGAGGGGCATGAGCAGGCCAGGGTTGAGCCAGTAGTAGAGGGACATGAGCACGAACCTGTAAGGGAGGAACCAGCTAGAAAGCAAAATGATCAAGGCATGGAGGATCTGGAGCCAGTTATGTGCCAGAATGAGCCAGTTAGGGAGGAGCCTGTGCTAGTAAGGGAGGAAAATGTGCCTTCCAGGGAGGAGAATGAGCTAGCCACAGAGAGAAATGAGCCCTCCAGGGAGGAGATGGATAAAGCTCAAGAAAGGAAAGGAGAAGCCTCTGCTTCACGAGGGCCATCCAACGAGGAGCCTTTACCAAAGGAATGGAGTATTTTAGAGAAAATCAACGAAGAAAACAAAGAGAAATTGCAAGTTCTAATCAGCTCAGCGCCTCTGCATGCACAAATATTGCTGCTAGAAGGTCAGAGGAGTCCTGTATTTTCAACCTCGATCAAAAAGACTTCCTGTGCATGTGCAGTTTCTCCAACTCCAACGCAACGGATGCGGTCATCAACATTGTTATGTGGTACTTCTCAAGCTCTTTATAGGTCACCATTGGTTCATTAAATGGCTCACTTCCGCTAAGACATGGGTCAATACCAAGCGAGTCAATTGTTACCATATACATGTGGTAGTGATGTGTGTGAATACATTAGGACTGTCTGGGCATTTTTTCCTCTTTAGGAGGTTTTTTCCCCCGTGCATTGTATATACGCCCATCACTCTAGGGATATCAAATGTTTTTCCATTGCACACTAAGTAACACACTCTCTATTGTGTGCCTTGAGCTTCCTTCGTCTTCTCCAAGCTGTGTGCGTTTCCTTGCAACCCTAATTCCAAAAATTGGTATCAGAGTAGGTTGCGTCCTCTCGGGCTTAGTTGCCAGCAGCTCCAGCACACGCTTGCTCGTTTTCTCCGATTTCAATGAGCTTTGGCGAGCATTCGCAGGTCGACAAAAATTTTGAAGATCTCGTAGAGCTCAAATGCTCAGATTTTTTATTCGGGCTCATTTCGGTCTCCATTTACACTATGGGTAGTACTGCACAGTCAATTTCGTCATTTTGTGTAAAATTTTTGTCAGCGCCGTTTTTTACATAATAGGTGCCTTACAGTCTTCTATGGTTTGTGCTATATAGCACATGTTGTTTGCGCTTTGTTTCTCCTCTTTTTGGGAAGTTTTCACATCAAGTGCAGCATTTACCATGGCTGAAAACAACACAAATGTGTTCAAGATGTTTGTTGTTGAGGACAGATTGGATGGGGACAATTACCCTATGTGGGCTTACATGATGCAACATGTTCTTGTGTCAAAGGGCGTCTAGAATATTGTGCAGGGCATTGATGTATGTCCTGGTTCTGAGGATGCGGGCAATGTTGAGGATGTGGCAGGTCTTGCTGCAAGGATTGCTGCTATTAAAGTTGTTTTGCCTACGACAGAACAATCTTGTTGGGATGTAAAGGATGCGTAGGCCCATGCATTGATTGTGTTGTGTGTGAAGCACACATTGTTCCTCACATTCACTCAGCAAAATCTGCAAAACAGGCTTGGGATATTTTGGCTGGTCTTTATGCAAGTCGCAATGAGGCTAAAATTGCTTTGCAGCGTAAAGAGCTGGTGTCGAAGATGATGCATGAGGAAGATGATATGGACACTTTCCTTATGAGAAACTTATTTATGTAGCTGAAGTCGTTTCAGACAGTTCCCTTGTGCAGATTGTCCTTGATGCCTTACCAGATTCTTACCAGACTTTTGCTAGTACTTGGAGACTTTTATGAACCAAGGAAATCTTGAAGTTGTCAAGTTTGATGCATTATGCACATTGCTATTGCAAGAGTCATTTTCCAAAAAAA
This sequence comes from Adiantum capillus-veneris, assembly GCF_014529385.1. NCBI lineage: Eukaryota > Viridiplantae > Streptophyta > Polypodiopsida > Polypodiales > Pteridaceae > Adiantum > Adiantum capillus-veneris. Next base: position 103,843,511 of record NC_140944.1, read on the forward strand.
AACATGAGTAGACAGCGTGCAGTTGAACAGGCTTTTATTGCTTCTCAAAGAAAGGGTGGTAACAGCAATGCAGTCATTTCTTATGGTTTTGTTGCGAGTGGCAAAACTTCTATTCCCAATGTTTCTACTAGCAGCACTTCGTCTGGAAATTCTGGTGATAAGGGCAAAAAGAAGATGCGTTGCCATTATTGTAAAGCTAATGATCACTTGATCAAGCAGTGTCCTAAGTTGAAGGCCAAAGAGGCTAAGAAGAAAGAGGGTGGTTCCAGTGCAAATGCTGGTTCCACTACAAATGCACCCATTGTTGAGTCTTCTGTGAAAGGAGACTATGATGCTAATATTGATGCAGAATGGGATTTTAGTGTAGAGTGCACTTACAATCTTGTTTTCCATGATACATGCATGTCAGTTGCTGCAGATTCACATGTGTGGTATTTCGATAGTGGTGCTACAAAAGCACATTACCTCACATCGTGAATTGTTCACCTCTCTAGAGTCTGTCCCTCATGGGAATTCAGTCACTTGTGCCAACAATGCCTCTTATCCGGTTTAGCGAGTTGGAAAGATTGTGCTTACTGCTACAAATGGCAGTTCTTTCACACTTTTTGATGCACTTTATGTACCTGGGATCAAGAAGAATCTTTTTTCTGTATCTGCACTTGCTAGACTTGGACTTGTAGTCAAATTTGTGGATGACAGATGTACAGTTCATGATCTCAGTTTTGGTGATGAAATTGCTGCATGTGGGCTTTTGCGCCGTGGGCTGTATAAGCTCCCTTTGTATGAGAAGTGTGGACAAAATTTTGCAAATACAGTTGCAGATTCAAGGGCTATTTCATATGCAAAACTTTGGCATGCACGTTTTGGTCATCTGAATTTTGCCAGTTTGCTGCGTTTGCAAAAATCTGATATGGTTGCTTCTTTGCCACCTCTTGAAGCACTTGTCAAACATGTTTGTGAAGACTGTATTTTGGGTAAGATGCACCGTTCAAAGTTTCCAAAGGATGGTTCAGTTAGGGCCACATGCAGGCTGCAGCTTGTGCATAGTGATGTTTGTGGGCCCATGCAAACTCCATCCTTGGGCAATTACCTTTACTTCATGACTTTCATTGATAATTACTCCAGGGATGCATGGGTGTTTCCGTTTAAAGCGAAGTCCGAAGTTTTTATGTGCTTCAAACAATTTCTGGCTATGGTTGAAAATGTCTCAAAATGTACTATGGGCACCCTCCATCCTGATTGAGGGGGGGAGTATATGTCTCATGAATCTAATGCATTTTTGGCTAGTCGTGGGATAAACACCAATGTACAGTGCCTTATACACTTAGCAAAATGGTGTTGCTGAGAGGAAAAACATGTCACTTACAGAAATGGCACGATGTATTGTCAAAAGTCAAGCTTTGCACGTTCTTTTTTGCTTGAGGCCATCATGTGTGCCACTTATGTACTAAAAAGGTATCCTACAAAAGCTTTGCAGTCTAGTACTCCATATGAAGCATGGCATGATAGAAAGCCTTCTATTGAGCACATGCGTGTTCTTGGCTCTTTGGCATATGCTTTGGTGCCACAAACACAGCACAAAAAACTGGATGATAAGGCTGTTAAATGTATTTTTGTTGGTTATAGTGCTGAAAGCAAAGGTTACAGGTTGTATCATCCACAAACAAAGTGTATTCTGGTTTCACGGGATGTAGTGTTTGTGGAAGATTCTGTTCGGCCCTTCCTTTCATGTACAAAAGACAGTAATGTAAGCTCACAGGACATTTATGACACTTTGTTGCCTCTTTTTAGTGGTGGAAATACGAATGTAAATTCCAATGAGACAAATGTACAGCCTATGGGGGTTTCTGAAAATGTTACAGATCAGCATATTACTGATGCAAATGTATATGATGTACTTGATGAAGAAAGGGCTGAAAATGAGTAGGCTAGAAGTATGCCAAAATGGCTGGTGCATACATTGTGTGACAGTAAATTGGATGCACCTTTGTCTAGTCGTACTCATTCAGGCTCTCGCCATGCATCTTATGCATCAGATTGTTATGCTTTGGCTATGTCTAGCTTACATGATGTTGAGGAACCTCTGTCTTTTGATGAAGCACAGAATTCAAAAAATTGGATGGCTACCATGCAATCAGAATATGATGCACTTATAGAAAATGATACATGGACTTTATGTGATTTCCCTCCTAGAAAAAAGGCCATTGGTACGAAGTGGGTTTACAAGTTGAAACGCAAGCCGGATGGTGAGATCGATTGCCATAAGGCTTGACTTGTTGCAAAGGGTTATGCACAGCAAAAAGGCATAGATTATGAAGAGACTTTTGCTCCCACTTGTCGTATGACTACTGTGCATTTTCTATGTACATTGACAACTCATTTTGGTTGGGATGTACATCAATCAGACATTGTTACTGCTTTCTTGAATGGTGGCATATTTGAGGAAGGTTATGTAACGCAGCCTCGTGGTTTTGTCAAGAAAGGACAAGAGGACAAAGTGTGCAGATGTAAGAAGGCTTTGTATGGGTTGAAGAAATCTCCTCGTGCTTGGTATGAGAAGGCTGACACTCATTTGTTCAAACAAGGCTTTCATACAGTCCAACAAAAAGCACATTGTATGTAAAGCGTGAGGGTGATGTACTTCTCATTGTGGTTCTTTATGTCGATGATTTGTTGATCACTGGACCAAATGAGACACATATTGTTGAATTTAAGGCTGATTTGAATGCTACTTTCAAGATGTCACTCTTTACCAAACTGTTGTTGGATGCCTCATTTATGTATGCAACACGAGGCCGGATATTCAGTTTGCAGTCTCACAGGTCAGCAGATTTATGTCTAGCCCAGGGTCTAAGCATTGGCAGGCTGTCAAGAGGATTTTTCGCTACCTTAGTGGCACTTTACAACTTGGATTGTTTTATCCCAAGGGGGGATCATTGCGGCCAGACTTACATGCTTTTTCGGATCATTGCCGTGAGACTTACATGCTTTTTTGGGCTCAGATTGAGCTTGTTGTTTTGACACGCAAGTCTCCACAAGTGGTTTTTGTTTCACGCTTGACAGTTCATGTATATCATGGTTGAGCAAGAAGCAACCTACTATGGCCACTTCGAGTTGTGAGGCTGAGTACAGGGCAGTCTTCACAACTACAGTTGAGTGAGTATGGCTCATACACCTTATGGATGATTTGGGTGTTGGACAGGACACTGCCAACACTATCTACATTGACAGTCAGAGCACATTGAAAGTTGCGAGGAACCATTTTTCATGCTTGCACAAAGCATATTGAGGTGCATTACACTATGTTAGGGAGAGGCTCTCAGCAGGAGAGATTAGCTTGGCTTATGTGCCAACACAGAACAACCTTGCAGATCTTTTCACAAAGGCATTGTCTCGTGAGAAGCTCAAATCTTTTCACAAAGCTTTGGGCTTAATCCCCTTTGTGGACTGATCATGTCCTCAGGGCATGGCAGTTCCCTTTACTCATGTGCCAGATCTCGTTCATCGCATCACTCCAGGGGGGATTTGTTACCATATACATGTGGTAGCAATGTGTGTGAACACACTAGGACCACTGGGGCATTTTTTCCCCTCTTTAGGAGGTTTTTTCCCCTCTGCAATGTATATATGCCCATCACTCTAGGGCTATCAAATTTTTTTTCCATTGCATACTAAGTAACACACTCTCTATTGTGTGCCTTGAGCTTCCTTCGTCTTCTCCAAGTTGTGTGCGTTTCCTTGCAACCCTAATTCCAACATCAATGGCTTATGGAATTGGATAGTTAGACCACTTGCTTGATATTTACCCGTGTCTTTGCGGCAGTCGTCAACATTGCTATGTATTACGTCTCAAGATTTTCTTTATAAGTCACGCTTGGTTCATTAGATGGCTCACTACCGCTAAGACATGGGTCAATACCAAGCGAGTCAATGGTTTATGGAATTTGATAGGTACACAACTCGCTCCGTTTTGACCCATGTCTTTGCGGCAGTCTCGTCAATATTTCTATTTGGTACGTCTCAAGTTTTTCTTATAAGTCACGCTTGTTCATTAGATGGATCACTACCACTAAGACATGGGTCAATACCAAGCGAGTCAGTGGTTTATGGAATTCGATAGGTACACAACTCGCTCAGTATTGACCCATGTCTTCGCGGCAATCGTCAACATTGTTGTGTGGTACGTCTCAAGCTCTTTATGAGTCAAGCTTGGTTCATTAGATGGCTCACTATCGTGAGGACATGGGTCAATACCAAGCGAGTCAGTGGCTTATGGAATTCGATAGGTGTCCCAATCGCTCGGTATTGACCCATGTGTTTGTGGTAGTGACAGCCCGCTGAAAAGTCCAATCTCTACCATTGATTCATGTTAGGCACGCTATCTTGCTTCTACTTGTTGATGTTTAGAATAAAATATACATAATAGATACGCTCATCTTGCCTATGCTTCAGAACAACGGAGTTTCCTTTTTGGCTTTGTTGGAATGATTTAGTAGAGTCAATTTTGATCTAGCTCATTTTTTGGTCACTGCATACAATCAATCGTGAGTTTCTTCTTGCTTTGTAATAACCATGTTGGACTTAGGATCTTCTTTCTCCTCATCCTTGATGGTTTTGGTGTAGTGATCATTGGAGTCTGTTGTTATTTGACCTTGGAGATAAGATTGTCCACTACGCAAACTCCAAACAAAGCAGGTTGTTTCATGGGCGTGTAAAAACGTAAGGCACATCTAGATACATTTGGAAGTAGTATCTCTTTGTTATGTGTTACTGACTCAAGTGGTTACGTACGTAGTGCCGCAAAAAAATTTGTATGTTGTGTAGAGCATGTTTTGTTAGAACATGATCTAGGGACTACCATTCAACATGAACGGGTCACCGTGCCCATGCAGGTTGATGACTATAGTTGTTGCTGGCGAACGTGTTTGAATGCCTTGTTGCTCCTTAGTCAAATTTTGGATGTACCAAACGTAAGTAATCGTGTTGTTTCATTGTTTGTTTGCTGCAACGTTTGTATTAAAAGAAGCAACATCTTTACTTACTTTCTTATTGTCACACTTCTACAGGAACTTCAATTACATAACTACACCCCCAATGATGTGCGACTTTTTTTTTGTAATGGCCATCCAGCATATTATAATCTCAATAAATAAACGTTCAAGAGAGAAAATCACGAGAGTTGAGGAGTTCGAACAGGCCCGCATTTACGAAATGATGCAGCGCTACCACCAGACTCGAGACAATGTTCGAAATATGCAAGAAGCAATCAATCAATATTATGTGGATTCCATAGAAGGAGAGGAATGGACTATACGTCAGCGCCAAGAGTAAGAACAGAGGGAAGCTTCACAGGTGCAATATGCATGGGAAGCCATGGAAGAGGTCCATGATTTCGAACACGTGAAAGGATTCTCGAGACCAGCGTCCCCCAAGGGAGAAGAAGCAGCAACCGCGGAAGAGGGCAAGGGAGCAGTGGCAGCAACCGGGGGAGAGGACAGGGGACCAGTGGCACCAACCGGGGGAGAGGATAGGGGAGCAGTAGTAGGGGAAGGGAGCAATAACTAACTCTCTTTGTATACATCTTGACAGAAACAACACAATTTGTAAAGTTTTGAGACAATGAAAAGTGTACAATTTTTTAAACTTTCTTTGAGCGGCACAAAATGTCTTTGTATTAGTCATTTTGAAGAGTACTTCATGGTTTGCATGGCATCAAAGCTCATTGCATGCACAATGTATGTGACCTAGCTTTTGGTGGAAGCAGTTAAGTGAAGTGTATTTAAGAGGGACTCCTTGCACAATGTTGTTTTCTCCTTGCGTCTTGGAATCTGAGAAGAAGAAAGATTTAGATTCTATGTCTCAATGTATTGAAGACAATCTAAATTCATCCATTTAGTAAGCACCTTTCTATTGTTGAGAATGAATGCATACAATTCCGGTAAAAGTGGAAGTTCTACACATGTAAGATCTACCCTGAGCTGTGCAAGAGTTGTGCTTGACATTGTCTCCATCATAGTAAGTAGGCTATCTCAAAAGTAGAGCTCCATTGATAAAGGTTTGTTCTCAGGGCTAGACTTTGTATCTTGGTCTAGTGGAATAAGCTACCCACTCAAAAGATAATATCTAAAATAGTAAAACGACACTATGAAATTTTGAGAGTTTATAATAAACTTGCAAATTATGGACTTCTTTTGCAAAATACAGATTTTGCCCTGTTGGCTGTTTTCAATCCCAATTATCGTCTAAAAATTCCAAACAGCTCTCAGACTTGCAAATGAACATTGTTGCGGTAGTTCTTATTTGCTCATCGAAGAAGAAATCTACAAACACTTCAAGAGGCATAAATAGTGCGAGCCGAACTATTTTTGTGGCAATTGAATACTTGAGGGACTTTTGTATATCCTAAAACAACCTATTCCTAAAGCTTTCACTAGTTTGAGAAGCTGGCAAAGACCAATCCTTGCTGTCAAAGGATGGAAGTGGCAAAGGAGTTACACTACCCCAACCAAACGAAGTTCTCAATTCCAAATATGACATATCATAAAAGAATATTCCATTATTTGCAAGTTCCTTGTGTTGTCTTCCTTGGTAAATTTGCTCACCAATAAATGCATGGAAAGCATCAAAATTCTCAACTATGCTCTCAACTGGTAGCAAGTCCGTCCTATTTGATGAATAAATATCTAAAACATACCAAAGATGATATCCACCACTTAACCTTTGAATATAATCATGCACTAAGTGAGATGCTCAAAATAACTTACAGCTGGGTCGATGCCGTGGAAAATGTGGAGGAGATGTTTGCAACCTTATGTATGCATGCTGGAAAGCATGTTGTATGAGGACCTCTTTTACCCGCTTTCTTTGTGCACACACTTTAAACTCTTTAACTTGTCCCTTGAAAGCCTCCACAAAATCATTGTGTTGCCTCCTCTTCCTCCTCCTAGTTTGTAGTAGTACCCAACTTCCGATAGTTATTTGAGATGGTATCCATGCTTGATCATCTGTAGTATAACTGTTAAAAATGATAATAGAGTCAATGGTAGTGTTAGGCCTTTGAGAAGTAGTCATGGTGTGCACTAGAATACACAAAAGAGTTAGTGCAAATATGAAAAAGGGAAGAAAGTTTTGAGAGGGAATTAAAGCTACTCAAAGTAACATTTGGGCGGGAACATAGATACTAGAGTCTTCAATGAAAGTTCTGAAATTCGTCGGTACAGAGTTAGTATGACTTATGGCACTTATGCTTTGAAAGCGTGAAATTGTGCAATATGATAAACAAAAATAATATTTTCTCCATTTTTTACAGAAGAGCTTGGCTCCAAAATGTCGATTATCAACGTAACGTAAGCCTCTTCCTCATTGATCGAGCGCCACTCTCTCTCTCTAGAACTGAAAGGCCCAAAAGTGAGTCCACCTTTCACCTAATGTTGAACAACCTCTTTAGAGGAGGTTTGGTTCAATCATTCAATTGAATTTTTGCTAGGAGCATATAATTCCACATATGAGTACCAAATGCAATAATTCTCTAAGTCGATCAGTTGATCTGATGCATGTTTAGTTATGAAAACATTGATATTCCTACGAAGAGCCATTTCATTGATGTTTTCAAGGACAAAAGCTCTCCTTCAAGGGGGGTGGAATGTCAGGACAAGGGTAGGACTAGAGGGGGCACGATCCTAGGAATGAGCAATTAAGGGGTCCCCTAAAGGTATGATAGGATGCCAATAGAAGAGGTATGGTTGGGTGGTGAAAGGCATGCTTAGTCCCCTGTCCTTTCAAAATCAGAGCATAGTTACTTTTTCTTCATAAAACTAGGGAAGTTTTTACCTTTCACAGCTTCACATAGCTTGCGCATAGGAACAATCTACACTTCCACAAAACATAAAATCATGATAGCTTTCTGCTCAAAACTTGGCTTCTAGCATTTCAAGAGTCTTCTTGAAGATTTTGGGGTATTCCCAATAGCTCATCATGACAAATTATTAGATTCTGCATCAATAATAATCCACAAAAAATTGGTAATCATTTTATATACGGTTTGAAGCAAAACAAAAGTAGGAGCTTTGATTTTTTTGAATTCATATATACTGAATTTCTTGTCATGAATCATCAGATTTCTTCTCATGCATCATATGCAATTTGATTTACATATAAAGACTAAATCAAGAACTAATTATATCAAATCTATTGATTTTCTTTAAGTGCTTTTTTGCAATAATGAAGAAATTGAAGTAGAAAATTGTAGGCATGAAAATGCAAATGCAAATGAAGGAGCCTCAACTTCAAGGGTGTTAGCCAAGTGAAGGAAGAAAGGATTCGATGCCTTCTCAAGAGGCTTCACGAGAAGTGTCTCCTCCTCTTGAAGTATTTGCGATGGAAGCATCTATAAAAAAGAAGAGCGAGTAGCAAAAAGCAAACACAAAGGGACTTGCTTACATGTATTGAAGGCACCACAAATTTGAAGAAGCCATTGGAGGAACGGATTTTCAATAGCAAAGCTGAGGTTACTTTGGGTGAAGTTCTTAGGATAGCCAAGCAAGAGTTTACTGAGGATATTATAGACATCATAAAGAGGAAGAGTCGAACTCTAGCTAAGTCTATTGCTCCACAATTACAAAGTCAAGGAGACACAGTAAAGTCATGTAGAAGAGAAAGAATGTGATGAAAGTGTAGTAGGATGCTACCAGTCTTCTAGAAGAGAAAACCATGTCAAGCTTGTGAATGTTGATGAAGAAGATGAAGACACTCACAAAAGGAAATGCTCTAAAAATCATAAGGCAAGAGCTATTGTTGACTCTTTGGTCAAGGTGCATGATCTTGAGGAGCCATATGAGAGATGCCACAAGGGCATTAGAGAAGACATGGAGTTCACATTATCTTGGGAGCGACAATTGAAGAACATTTAATGAGGATTTTGTGAATGTTATTGCATAGCTTTACCTGTTTAAGATTTGTGACATTTGTAATTTCTTGTTCTAATATTTTCATTGTGTTTAATGCTTCCAATTGTCCTCCATTAGTGAAAGAGAGATATCTTGACTCAAGCAAAACTATGGCACAAAGAAAGGTAAGCACCCCACGAGAGATTGGGCTACAATGAGATGAAATATCTTCGTTGTCGAAGTAGCACATTAAGGTGCTTATATATAGTTTTGGCATATTTAGCTTTATATGTACTTATTGGGGATGACATTATACCATGGACATATGGTTTTGTGCTTTGCCACTCACTCACTTTTTGTATTGTATATCGCAATAGATTTTGGTTGTACAATTTCAAGATAATCATATACAAAAAATTGTTTCTTTGAAATCTCGCTCTTGGCTTGATTTTTCGTTTTTGCGGTTTGAAGTTCTATGGACGATCATTATTGGCCTACTAAAGGCCTTAGTATCCATATGGGTGAAGGTAATTCAATTTTAGTTGTTCGACATGTGTCTCCCAAGAAAGCCTTAAAAGTCTTGAAAAGAAAACATCATGTCTTTTCAAATGCTATTTCCAAAGGTTGCATTCATTTTTTTGGCATACTGAAAAAAGCTCTAGAGAACAAAAGATTAAAAAGTATCCGTAGAAATTTGATCCATGCTGTGAAGAATTGATTCAATGTTTTTCTATATATTTTTTTATTTGTAAAGAATCATTTCAATTGAAGACTTCACAAAAATTCATTTCATGAAATTGCTTTATTATTTTCTAAGCTCATTAAATCTATCTTTTTTTTAATGCATTAAAATAATCTTTTGTTTTAGTTTTTCAGTGTGTCTTTTTTTAAAGTAATGCACACACACACCTATATATATATAACTTTATATTTTTATTTATATAAATATAGAAATAAACATAATCACCTCCCACACATACATTATATATCCACATGCACACCCATATGTGTGTAATATATATATATATATATATATATATATATATATATATATATATGTATGTATGTATGTATGTATGTATGTATGTATACATACACACACACACACATTAACAATATACATGTTATGAGACCTCCTAGGATTGATCCTACCATGCTTAAATATCTCTTCCTTTTTTCCTCTCTCTCTCTCTCTCTCTCTCTCTCTCATACACACACACACACACACACACACACATACACACACACAAAACAAAAACACATAGAGGAGCCTTTAAGCCACTTCATTCCAAGGATATATCAATAGCAATTGGATAAGGAGGGTCTTCATGTGTTTTACCTTTTGAAAAATCAAACATAGAGTTAAAAATTGTCATTCAACTTATCGATTTATGTAATTTGATCTATAAATTAACTTAGTAAAATTTAAGCTATAAGTTTTAAATATAGTTCAAACATTTATGACATAGTAAATTTATTTGTGCAACTATTGAGTTTTATTATAAAAGAAAGTAAGAAAATTTAAATGATTATTTTCCCTTCATTCTATTGTTTTAATTTTCTATAAGGTTAATATAGCTTTTTGTTAATGTCAAAATGGTATACCTTTGATTATAGACCTTCTAAATTACTACTTAAACAAGATTTTCCTTATATAAACAAAAATAAATTAATAAACTATTAAATCTTCTTTTTTAAAGGAGGTTCTTGAATTAAAAGTATATTCCTACCACTTATAGGGAAGATCATAATGCAATTTTTCACAAATGTTTTTTTTACAGGTGTCATGATTTTATTACTTGTATTGCAAAGTGTTAAACAATTGTTCAAACTTACTTGTTCAGGCATGTCCTCCTGAATATTATGGTTGATGGGATGGCAGAGCCTTGCTGCATACTTATTAAGACATGATCTCCATAATATTATGGCTAATGGGATGCTAGTCTTGGCCACTTTTTCTATAGAGATCGTAGGTATTTTTGTCGATATTTATGGTTTCTTCACAATTGGTATAGGCCTCACTATTATAGATGGTATCAAAGCCAGTATATACCGACTATGGCACCAATGCTCATAGGGACAAGGATACCGATAGTTTGATGGCGAAGCTCATGTCGACGCTACTATTGGTGCCGCATGATAAAGATCCCCACTCAACGGTATCTAAATAACCGTCAGTGGATTGAAGGCTCCCTTATAGTGATTGGTGGATCTAGAGAAAGACCCTCTTTTTCCATCTCATGGAAAGACCCCAACACTTCATCGTCCTTTCTTACTACATGCATGAGAGGGAGACGATCGTGTGTATGTACACCAAAGCCAATGTATAAAGGACAAATTCAATGTATACATTCATATAGCATATGAATAGAAGAAATTTTTGGCCTGTTAAAGGCCTTAGGGTGGAGGAGGCGGTTTAGAGATGCTCAAATCGTATGCACCAATTTAAGGAAATTCAAATCTTTCCAAATCAATCTCCCATAATATTCCATGATTTTGAATAAAAATGATGTCAAAAGAGAGCTTATGTGAAACTCTTTATGTATTAAATCTCTATTTCACAAAGTACTCAAATAAACAAAAAGATATGGTGGATTTATTCAAAGGTTGTTCTAGTTTTAGGTCCGTACTTTTATTGGCTCCTCTACCCTAGTACCCAAAGGATTTTCATTGTTAGACGAGTGTCCCTAAGGGAGCCTTAAAAGTCTTGAAGACAAAGATATTATGCTAAAGGCCTTAGTATCCATATGGGTAAAGGTCGTTCGACGTTCATCTATAGTTGTTTGACATGTATCCCTCAAAGGGGCCTTAAAAGTCTTGAAGACAAAGATATCATGTCAAAGGGGCCTTAAAAGTCTTGAAGACAAAGATATCATGTCCTTTTAAATGCTTACTTTTAAGACAAAGTTATGATGTCCTTTTAGATGATGCATTCACTTCTTTGACAGATGAAAGAGACTTTAGAGAAAAAAGAATTAATGAGTACATATTTGTTGCTCACTTGAATTTTATTTTTTTTTAATATTTGTTTAGTTTATAAGTTTTATAAAGGTTATATTTTCTTTTTATAATGTAAGTGTCTATTTTCATCATTGTAATTTGGTCCCTTTATTTAATTCTCACTTGATTTTTTTAATTTATCTTTGTTTAGTTCATAGATGGGTCTCTTCATTAGAGGATCTAATGACTTTCTTGTCAACTTTTTGATTTAAAACATACTTTTTTCCTTGTAAATTTTCTTTTCATTTTCAAAAAAATCTAAAAAAAAATTTATAAATTGTCCTTCAATGAAAGAATTTTTTCACCACTAAGGTTTTTTTTTCAACTTTTGGTTTTGATATGCAAATGTCACCTTATTACTTTTGTGCATGTATTATTATTAGGGATTAACTTTGGAATTTTTTCACAACTAAGATTTGTTTTTTAACTTTTTGTTTTAATATGTAAATGTCACCTTGTTACTTTAGTGCATGTTGTATTATTAGGGATTAAGTTTAAACATTTTCAATATTCATTTCTATCTTAAAGATATTATGGATTTCTTTCATTTAATAACATGCATAATTTTATTGTGTAATTTGTTTTATTGATATATTTATACAAGAATTAGATCAATTTCTAAACTCTCACAAATATCTTATATGCTTTACTTTTTCATGAGGTCAATTAATATAACACTCATACATAAGGGCATAAGGAAAAGAGAATATTTTTTGTGCAATTCCTTTACCATTGAATTGAATTGTTGGATGTTCTCCATGTGGCATTTGAACGTTTTTGGATTTTAGTGTGTGCATATGGGAGTGCTCCCCCACTCTCTCACTTCGTTGGAATCGAGGTAGATCTCTCTCTCTCTCTCTCTCTCTCTCTCTCTCTCTCTCCGCCATAAATATTTACCTTGTTTATTATCTTAATTTGCAAAGAGTCCGTTCATTTAACGAATTTATATCGGCTCAATAAAATTTTTTAATATTTTAATTTACAAAGAGCCCTTTAAGGAGTCTATAAAGATTCATTTCATTAAACTTTATTTTCTATGCTTATTAAATCTATCTTTTTTATGATAGCATTAAAATATTTTTTTGTTCTAGTTTGTCCGTGTGTCCTTTTTTTTTTTTTTTTAAATGCTAATGTGCAGTGTCCACCTTTCATTTTATCGTTCAAGTATGACTCTTGACAACATATAAATCATTTGTGATTATTTGATAATACAATTTTACATTATAAGCTACAAAAATACCATGTGATTGTGGGTATTTATTTAAACTTACTTTCCATAACTCTCATCCGCCTCTTAACTTAACAGGCCTTAGTGTCTTCTCACCTTTTTTTTCTCAATTTGTTACCATGTTTACAAGTATCTTTTTAGTGATTATTTTAATGCTTTTGAAATATATTGTAATCTAAATAATTTACTGTTATATTTGTTTTCAAAAAATATAATATAATAACAAATGTTTTAAAATACTATTGTCAATTTGTTGTTTTCCCTCTCTCGCAAAGATGCTTCTTATTATTAAATTCTTCTTAAGAGCCTTATGCAGGCTATACTGAACTTTCACCTTGTCAGGCACATTGAAAAAAAGCTTTAGAGAACAAAAAATTAAACAATATATTCATAAGAATTTGATCGCATGATGTGAGGTATTGATAAAGAGTCCTTCCATTTAAAAACTTTAAATAAATTTATTTATGAAATTATTTTATTATTATTTAATCTATTTTTTTATTATCAAAAATGCTAAAATATTATTTTAATAATATATTTTATTTTATCATTTTTAATTTTTTTGTTTCAAAATACAGATGTAGAATGTGCACCTTTTGTCTTTTTATTTAAGTGGAACCCTTCGTAATATATAAATCATTTATGGTTATGTATGTATATTTGATAATATAATTTCAAAACACAACCAAAATTCCATGTGATTGTAAGCACTTATTTATTCTCCCTCGTCCCCCTATAACCACCATTGGAAATCCGAGATAGGCTAACTCACGCACGCAACATTTTCTCCTTTGTACTTGCCACGTAGCGCTTTCCTTAATATATAGTGATAACTAGATGAGGAGGATTGAGGGAGGCGCTCCATTCAAAGAACTTATTTATTCTCCCTCATCCCCCTAGGGTAAAGGGGCCACGTTAGGGCCACCTAAGCGAAGCTAAGAATTGCCGATTTTGTGCTGCACTGTTTTCAGCTTGGGAGGGTGCAATCAAGAGCTGAGCGCAAGGCGTAGTTGGAATAGAAGCAAGCTCGCGAACAGTGAAGCACTCACGATGCACGACACCAAACAAAAAATCATGTGTAAAAAAAATGCCATGTATAGGAAGACAATGAGGGACGATTAATCTGCCATTGTGCCAACACAGCTTGAACCCGTGATTTAACAGTGAGGATCTCTTTGCACCTTTGGCTAACCAGTCCTAACACCACGCCTGGATGTCTAAGTATTGGAGAAAAGCTTCTTTATTAATAGGCCCCGATAGTCCCAGGACAGGAACCGGCGTTTAAATGGCCCCTTTACCCTATAACCACCATTGAGATAGGCTAACTCTCGTGTACGCAACATTTTCTCCCTTTGTACTTGCCACGTGGCGCTTTCCTCAATATATATTGATAACTAGACTAGATGAGGAGGACCGAGGGAGGCGCTCCATTAGCTAACAAGAAGAGATCCACAACGAATCGATCACGGATGTGATCCATACGCAGAGGTCGAGACGATCGGAGTGTGAGATGATAGGTCTGAAGCTCGGCGACGCGATGGTGAAGGGGAGAGTTGTATGAGCAAGCTACTGCTTCCAGCCATGCTTTCCAGCCACTCCATAGTGGTGGCTGCGGTCTTCCTAGATGCACCACAGCTTAGCTTACAAAAGCTTTTGTGGTTGCTCCTTGTCAAAGCCCCAAACGAGCAAGCGCTTGGCCACCACTACTCTATCACAGGCCTGTGCTCTGCCCAACTCGGTAAGTGCCATCTCAATCCTTCATACTTTAGCAAAATCGTTGGTCATGGAATGCAGTGATGGATCCAGAAGCTTTCTGCCTGCCACAATTGCCAGCATCACTATCCCCAAGCTGTATATGTCGGTCTTTTTGCTCACTGTCCCATGGGAAAACCAGTCAAGAACTATACACCCTGGTGTTTCCCTCAGCCCTGTCACCACTTACAATATGTCCCTCTGCATTAACTTTGACATCCCAAAATCAGAATCCTTCGCCACAAATCCTAGATCCAACAGGATATTGCGAGGCTTGATGTCAAAGTGTAAAAAGGCTTGCTTGCTATCGGCATGCAGGTATTCTAAGCCCCGCGCAATAGCAACAGTACAATATTGTGGTTGCAGCTGACACATGGTGATTATGTGCTTTGGAATATAAGATGGGCATGGAGTTTATTATTAGGAGTGCCTCTTCATACTCTGCCAAGAATATGAAAAGAGGGGGAGTCTAGTTCTCTTTCTAATTATGGCATTGCAGCCCCCAGTTTCCTATTTGGTCCTTCCTCTCTTTAGGAATCATGACTCCCAGCCTCGGCCAGCTGAGCCCACCAATCGATTGATCTCATCAGCTCCATATGCCGGCAATGTATCCAGCGCCAAACCAGCTTACCTTCATGTTGGGAGAACCGGACACCCTCCAAGTGTCTCTCCCATCTACTGAATTGGATCTTCAGCTCCACAACCTTCATCAAAAATACAGATATGGGATATGCCAGTGGCGTCAAAGCTTGTAAGTAGGCCTGTCTCCTGGACTGCTCTTGTAAAGGCATTTCGTATCAAGCAAGCACCTCCTCTTGCTTTCTCTTTACCCATAACATCAGCTTCATGTCTATGAAAGCCATTGATATAATTTATTCATTTGTCTCTTTCTTGGGATAGGTGCATACCAATTCATGAAAAGGAGAGAAGATCATCTGCAACAAGGGAAGGAAGATGAGGATCTTCAAAACATACTTCCTCTTGTGCGTGCTAGGTTCTCTTATGAAGAGCTTCGGGCAGCGACGAAGGGCTTCGGCAAGCTTCTGGATGCAGGGGGGTGTGGATCAGTATATGCTGGGACATTTTGGGATGGGAGGAGAGCGGCGGTAAAGGTTCTCGAGAGACTACTGCAAGGAAAACTTTAGTCAAGGGATTTTTTTGGCTGAAGTAGCCAGTGTAGGCTGCACAGGCCATCAAAACATACTCCGCTTTGTCGGCTTTGCTGGCAGGTTTTGTATCGCATTCTGTAGTACAAGTATGTGGAAAGAGGATCACTCGACCGTTGGCTCTTTGAAGAGGAGAAAGATAGTATGCTGGATTGGCAGAAAAGGTACAACATAGCGCTCGGGGTAGTGTGGGGGTTACATTACCTACATGAAGAGTGTGAGCAAGCCATCTTACACTTTGACCTCAAGCTTCAGAATATGTTGCTGGATATTGGTGTTTGTGGCGAAGATTTCAGATTTTGGAATGTCAAAGTTGGTTCAGAGGGACATGTCATATGCGGTAATTGGGGTGAGGGGAACCCCATGTTACATAGCACTTGAGTGGTTTTGCCATGGGATAGTGAGCAAGAAGATGGACATATACAGTTTGTGGATGGTGATCGTGAAGATTGTGGATGGTAGAAAGCTTTTGGTTCTAGCACTGTGGCCCACTAGTTGCAAAGCCTTTAGTGATGAATCTAGGCAAGTACCAATTATTGTAGGTAGTGGTCATGCATTGAGATGGCACTTACCAAGTTGGGTGTCGGAGAGGTTGGAGCAAGGAGCTGTGATGGAGGTGGTGGACAAGCGCTTACGCGACAGCAAGCTCAAAAGCTTTTGTACATTCCCCTGAGCTGCATTCAGGAGGACCCTATGGCAAGACCGAATGCATCTACCGTTGTGGGATGGCTGGAGAGCAGTAGCTTGCTTATACAACTCTACCTGTACACCACCGCATTGGCATTAAGCTACTCATCCCACTCTATACTCCTCTCGACCTCTTCATGAGGCATATATATATAATTGCATGACATTAGTGTATCGATCACACCAATTGATCTCTTCAATGGACCTCTTCAGCTTTGCTAGATTGATGGATGATTGTTTGTATAAGGTAGCTGATAATTTATACATAACCAGAGCTATACAAAGCTCTTTGTTGGCATTGCCTTGTTACCATAGTTGGTTTCCCATCTGATAATTTTGAGACCCCTGTTTCTTGTCCAGTGAATACTATTTTTTAATCCTTTTGTACGACTTGGCTGCATTGTGAAGTCTTTTGGCCATGGTAAATCTGTCACGCTTGGCCTAAGTTGATGCACTCAGCTGGTCTTTTCTGATTTATGCTTATGCAGGTTGTTCGTGTACTTTTTTTCTCAACATTTTTTTTTTTTCTTGATTTATGTTACCTGAGACTGAGACAGCCTGTGTGTGTGTGTGTGTGTGTGTGTGTGTGTGAGAGAGAGAGAGAGAGAGAGAGAGAAGAAGAGAATTTTAACGTCGTAGGAAACTAGCCCAAGAGACCTTAAAGATCTAGAGACCTTGATTTAAAGACTCAGAGCAATCCAGAAATCAAGCAAAATTAAATTAACCAATTAAATCGAGGAACCATTATAAGCTTGCCAACTTTGTGCAACACTTTGGTAACTCACTCTCTCTCTCTCTCTCTCTCTCTCTCTCTCTCTCTCTCTCTGCCATTATCCAAGAGCAAACTAGTATGCTAGTATAATACTACTGCATGTAACGAGGAAGACGATCCAAAATGTGTTTTCGGGAGTACGTGCTTCTTAATCTTGTGATCCCGCTCCTCAAAAGAAACCCTTCATTGGCTTACTTCAAATGACTCACTTTACTAAGGAGCACAAGTTTTTCATAATCCACTATCATCGAGTTAGCCAAATTTGGAGTGGTTAAGAGCTGAGTTGGGGATGTTATGCTTATTGTCTAGGATACTTGTGATTTTAGACTAACACTAAACAAAATCAAGAGAAAGTGGTTCACATTTTACAAGGCATGCAAGCCAACTTGAATAGCAGGGCTCTAATTTAGAGAAACGTTGTAGCGCAAACACTGAGAGGATCAAAATCAAAATAGCCTTTGAAAAAACTCAAACAGTGCAGGGGCCTCTGTTATTTGACTATCAGCAACAAAGTTTACTTGTTCAATCTCACAGCTTCCTCACAAGTCACTCTCAAAATCTGCACAAGTCTCTTGCCGGACAGATGGGTTACTGCACTAGTCTATCTAACGAGCCAGACATACTGGCTCGTTTAACGGTTTATCCATTAGTTTCTAGATTCTTGCAAGATTCCTACCTCCCACCTTCCACCACCTTCAGGCTTCCACCTTGACAATCCTATCCTTTTAAAAAGGGGACCCGGGATTTGAACTCAGAGCCTCTCGTAAAAAAGCTACCAAGATGTCCCCGTAGCCAGTCGAGCGCACATGTGATGTTGCAGCGATCCAGTATTTTAAAAAAGCGACTACCTCTCACGGAGTCTCGCTGCCATCACCCGCCGATGCCACCTGACGCTTCACATTTGCCTTGCTCTGCCGAGTCGCCTGGTGTAGTTTGCCTACCTCGCCTTGCCCTTCCCGTCGGTCACCATGCCTGCAACCTCGCCCTAGCTCACATTTCTCATCAACTGCAGACCCGTCCACCTACGCTCCCACTTGGTCCCTGTCTTCGCCCTTTGCTTCGCGTTCGGCACCACCTCCGCTGCGACACCCCCCCCCCCCCCCCCCCCCAAATTCTTGTTTTCGTGCTTCAGTGGCGACGCAGTATCATATTTTATTCGCCTCTATATTTTTTTTTCGAAATTGGGTACACCCAACTGGCTAGTTCCCGTTAATGACTTGTGTTAGTGGGAATGAGAGACATTTGAGATTTATCAAGCATTGCATTTTGTCTCAAACCCTTCAACTTTTATGATTCACTAGTACAACGGCGCCGCCTTCGGCGACACTACCTCCGGCAGTGCTATGTAGAGATCCACAAAAGGATTTGAAGTACACAACCCTTAAAATTTTGGGTAGATGTTTTCCCGCGAGGAGTCTGTGTTTGCATTGCATCTGTACCGTGTCCTGCACCCGGGGACGCCTGGAATGTGTTCGTGTAGCATTGTTTTCACTAACTGTGAGTTTTTTAAGTTTGAACAGGTTCACACATTATTTTATAAAGTGGCCGGTCACTTTTAAGTGACCAACCCTTTTATTAATAAATAAAGCAAGGCTCTTATTAAAAAAAAAGCCAGCGCTAAAAGCTACGCACGAGGGCTGAAATCTGTGATCTCTCTCTCTCTCTCCTCTCTCTAGGGCGCCAGGGCTCTGCTTTTTCAGCTGCTATTCCTGTCGGGTGCAAGGACCTATAAAAGGGCAGCAAGCGTTTAGTTGTTAGCAGGCCGGAAGCAGCAGGAAGTGCTAGCGCTGGGATTCTAGAGTAGAGGCTGGCGACGGAAAATGCAAGTGTTCGTGTGACGACTGAGTACGGAGGTCGTTTCTCCGAGCAAGGAGCGACAGGTATAAGGTGTTGATACGCATTGAGAATTGTTGCTTTGTGTGGTTTGTTTTGCAGGAATCTCCCGTCTTACAGCTTCACGCCTAAGTCCCTTACGGGAAAGTACGACTTTACGCCTAAGTCCCTTACGGGAAGGAACGGCCTTGTGCCCAAGCCCTTTACGGGAAAGCACGACCTTCGGGTCTAAGATTACAGAACGGAGGGGTTTCCTCGGGTTCTCGTGCTTGTATAAGAATTCTCCTTGAATAAAAGAATACTCTTAACGGGGGGGGGGGGGGGGGGGGGGACCAGCCCATCTTCTGGTCCCAAATACTGTGTCGATCTTCTCCCTTCTCTCATGTATGCAAAGTATTATATTCTTCAGATTTCTAAGTGCTCGTGTGAGCTCCCGTTTTGTGAGAGTGGTATCAGAGCTCGGACTCCTCTCTTTCTTTGCAAAGAAGGACGATTCCGGGAAGAACGGAAAGAACCATGTCGGGCCAAGGGAGAAGCATTGAGGAGGAGCTTCAACAAGTGAAAGCTCAGCTTGCGGATTTGTAACAAATCTTACTATTGCCGGATGTCCAAAAGCTCTTGGGCGGAATGAAGAGAACGAATGGAACCGATGCAGCCAGGCATCCAGACAACACTGTTGGCGTGAGACCACAGGAGGAAAGAGAAGAAGAACGTGCCGAGGTGCACAAAGGATCTTCGGATCGGAATGAACGGCCTACTCCAAGGAAAGGCCAGGAAAAAGCGCTCTCTTTGCTAGACGAGAGCAAGGACATCTCTATCTCATCTCCATCTTACTCTCCTGATTATACTTCTACTTCTCGATCATCTCGTCAGAAGAAGGAAGCCGCTACTACTACTACCCTACAACCTAAAGATAAGCCTCGATGGTCACAAGTCTCAACATCGCATGAGAGTCTTCAAATCGGGCGACAAGGACATCAAGTTCGAAACCTACAACGGACGGAGAGACATCTCCAAAGCACTGTCCTTCATCAGACAGTTTGAAGTCGCCTTTAGCAATGGGCACTTCACAGAAAGATCCACATTACGCCATGTGGGGATGCACCTCAAGGAAACGGCAAGTAATTGGTGGTTAGCCAAGATTCTGGAAGGTTCTCAAGCCAGAACTTGGGAGAGCTTCAAATCTGAATTTTATGAACAATTTCTTCCACCTGACTTCGAGCAGGACATACGGAAGGAATGGGACTGGCTTGCCCAGAAAGAACATGAAAGAGTAACGACTTATGTGGACAAGTATTGGTCGGTTCTTCTGAAGGTCACTCCCTTCATGAAGATTGCCGACGAGGAAAAGAAACGAAAGTTCGAAGCGGGTCTTCAACCGCAGCTTCGAAAGAGTATGAAAGTGTATCCGCATGATACTCTTCAGAGGATGATGGAGTCAGCAATCATTGCTGAGGATTTGCACTCAACTGGGACGCCCAAAAAAATGGAGCATAGCACTTACGGTGCAAGACAAAGAGGGGTCTACGATGACCAAGGGGGCCAAGGAAGAAAACGTCCTCCATCTAGGGACGATGATCATTCTAAGAAGCCAGAGGGCACTGGCAAGCGAACTAAGTATCTTTCTCCTACTCAACTTCAAACTTCCAGAGAGGAAGGAAGATGCTTCTACTGTGGCGAGAAAGAACATCTGAAACCGGATTGCCCGCTAAAGCAGCAACGGCAAGAACAAGCCTCTACAAGGCAAGAGAAAGCAAGGAAGGAACCCGCACCGCCACACTCGAACTCAATTCCAGATGTTCAAGGAAACACTCTAAGAAGCCAGAGGGCAATGGCAAGCGAACTAAGTATGTTTCTCCTACTAAACTTCAAACTTTCAGAGAGGAAGGAAGATGCTTCTACTGTGGCGAGAAAGGACATATGAAACCGGATTGCCCGCTAAAGCAACAACGGCGAGAACAAGCCTCTACGAGGCAAGAGAAAGCAAGGAAGGAACCCGCACCGCCAAGCTCGAACTCAATTCCTGTTGCTAATTGGACTATTTTCTTATGATTAATCTTTTCTTTTTATGATATTTTATTATGTGCACTAAGAACTGTTAAAAGATTGTAGCTTCAGGAACTGCCATCAGGAACGGACAACTCTGATGTGTCATTTGATGGGTGACGGTAAACATCGCGAAGGAGTTTCCGTAAGTTCGGTGGAAAGGGCCGGGTTACGAGTGCCCCTGATGCGTCACATGATGGGTGACGGGTGCATCAGTAAGGGGGCATCCCGTAGGCTAAGGAGGAAATCCGAACTGAGTAAGAAAATACGCGTAAGAACGCAAGCACAAGAATAAAGATGGGTTCAATGAAGCTTTTTACGAAAAGCAGGAACAGTCGCAGGAGGACAGATGTTTTCCCGCGAGGAGTCTGTGTCTGCATTGCATCTCTGTCGTGTCTTGCACCGGGAACGCCTGGAATGTGTCCGTGTAGCATTGTTTTCACTAACTGAGTGAGTTTTAAAGTTTGAACAGGTTCACACTTTATTTTATAAAATAAAGTGTCCGATCACTTTTAAGTGACCGGCCCCTTTATTAATAAAATAAAGCAAGCAAGGCTCTTAATAAAAAAAAGCCAGCCCTAAAACTAAGGCAGGGGGCTGAATTGCGATCTCTCTCTCTCTCCTCTCTCTAGAAAACACGATTTTCTCTCTCCTCTCTCTAGGAGCGCCAAGCTCTGTTTTTGGACCCCTATTCCTGCCGGGTGTCAGACCCTATAAAAGGGTAGCCAGCGTTTCAGTTTGATGGAGCCGGAAGCAGCGGAAAGTGCAAGCGCTGGGATTCTGGAGCAAAGCTTGGCGACAGAATTTGCAAGTGTTCGCGTGTCGACTGAGTACGGAGGTCGATTCTCCGAGCAAGGAGCGACAGGTATAAGGTGTTGATACGCATTGAGAATTGTTGCTCTGTGTGGTTTGTTTTGCAGGAATCTCCCGTCTTACTGGAAGGACCTTCACGGGAAGTACGGCTTCACGCCTAAGTCCCTTACGGGAAAGTACGGCTTCGCGCCTAAGTCCCTTACGGGAAGGAACGGCCTTGTGCCCAAGCCCTTTTACGGGAAAGCACGACCTACGGGTCTAAGATTACAGAACGGAGGGGTTTCCTCGGGTTCTCGTGCTTGTATAAGAATTCTCCCTGAATAATAGAATACTCTTAACGGGATGGGGGGACCAGCCCATCTTCTGGTCCCCAATACTGTGTCGATCTTCTCCCTTCTCTCATGTTTTCAAAGAATTATAATTTTCAGATTTTCTAAGTGCTCGTGTACGCTCCCGTCTTGTGACAGTGGTATCAGAGCTCGGACTCCTCTCTTTCTCTGCAAAGAAGGACGATTCCGGGAAGAACGGGAAGAACCATGTCGAGCCAAGGAAGAAGCGTTGAAGAGGAGCTTCAACAAGTGCAAGCTCAACTTGCGGAGTTGCAACAAATCTTATTGTTGCCAGACGTCCAAAAGCTTTTGGGCGGAATGAAGAAAACGAATGGAACTGATGCAACCAAGCATCCAGACAACACTGTTGGCGTGAGACCACCGGAGGCAAGAGAAGAAGAACGTGCCGAGGTGCACAAAGGATCTTCGGATCGGAATGAACGGCCTACTCCAAGGAAAGGCCAGGAAAAAGCGCTCTCTTTGCTAGACGAGAGCAAGGACATCTCTATCTCATCTCCATCTTACTCTCCTGATTATACTTCTACTTCTCGATCATCTCGTCAGAAGAAGGAAGCCGCTACTACTGTACTACTGTAACAAACTTGGACACTCCAAGTCAAGAATCAACCGCGACAGCACCAAATAACCACTTCAAAACAATTCACAGATCACAATAGATTTGCACTGGCCCGGCGGAGTTCCGTGCCTAGAGATATTGGCCCCAAAGACTGGCGCCCCTTTCGGTATTTCTTTTTGTATTAATCAATCATCAAAGTACAAGAGAGCGGTTAGGGTTTCACTCTCAGACTCTGCGTCCAGATGCTATGAGAAGTGAGGCCCTCACCACTAATTTAAAGGTTACAAGGGATGCCCAAAAGCAGAGCCCCAAAAGCTTTTAAAATCAAAAGCATCAGTTCTCTCTCTCTCTTGAGAGTCTTTTCTCTTTTTTTTATAAAAAAAAAGCAAAAGCAAAATTCGCGTCGCTCATCATTTTTCAAAAAAAAAAAAAAAAAAATTTATATAATAATCCGCCTCCGCGATTTCCGGAATTTAGGGTTTTTGGCAAAAATTAGGGTTTGCAGGAATTTTAGGGTTTCTGGCAGAAATTAGGGTTTCTGCTGTCCGCCACGTCATCACTTTGTGACATACCCCCCTCTTGAAAGCATTGTAATCGACCGCGATTACGCCTGCAAAACCGACGAAAGCCATAAACCGTCTTAGCAGACACTGACTGTTAGTACCTACGTACTAGGAACGCACATCTAGCACATGTACAAAATCGACAGTCACATCACACGACATCACAGGACATCACCAGACATCACAGGACATCACATGACATTCAACATTCATTCGGATCTTAGACCATGATTTATCGGCAATGTAGCTAGCAATCACATCTAGGTCCAATCGGGACCTCATCGATGTCCGATTGACTAACCCCTATTGCAACCATGTCTATTCGAGATCAATCAGACCAAAATGCTGCAGTCATTTCGGCATCAGTTCCTGCACTCACAAGAAGTCAAGAACAAATCAGTATCATAATCAGGAATTCCATTTCATAAAGTCATCCAGCAGAATACTGTCAGCTCTCAGTATCCCTGAAGCTCAAAGAGACATCAGTGACTTTAGTATCAAAATCGAGGCATCTGTTGACAAAGGAGTGGAGTAACTCCCCTCTTGTGCATCCCACTGCACCAGATCTTCGGCCAAGCTGAATTCTGGGTTCCATTTGGAGTAGACTATGCTAAACCAAAAGCATCGAGGTAAAGTTTCACAATCTGAGGAGTATCTGCTAGGTCCTCCTCCTCCATCCACTTCGCATCAAGTGCAGGATAATTCTTGAACTTAACCAAGAACCGCCTTCGAACTTTACCCTTATTCTTCGTATCCTTATGTGCCAAAATCTGTTCAGGAACAAGGATCTCCTCGTTTTCTTCCACTTCGGGTTGCTCATCAGGCTCCCCATCATCAGGCACATCACCTTTAAAAGGTTTCAAGAGATTCACATGAAATGCATTGTGAATCCTCCAAGTATCTGGCAGTTTCAATCGGAAGGAGACTTCATTTATCTTTTCAGTAATCTGGAAAGGGCCGTAGTATCGCATACTAAGCTTTGGAAAAAGCCTCTCCTTTCCCTTGTTCTTTCGTAGGCGTGCCTTCTCAAAACGTAAGAGCACCCAATCATCCTCCTTCAATTTCATGTCGCGACGACGGCGATCCGCTGCCTTTTTCTGTCGTTCTTGAGACTTCTGCAAAGTCTAGCGAACCTTGGCAAAAGCCGTATCCAGATCTCGCGTATATTTTTTCCGCTTCAAAGATCTTATCTTTCGTGCTCAGGAAGGATGAAACCTTCGCAGCAGTTTCAACAATCTCACATGGCATCTTCCGCGTCGAAGAGTGTATCGTGTTATTGTAGGCAAATTCCACCAAAGGTAAGTTCTTTTCCCATTGAGTCTTCTGATGCGAGATACAAGACTTCAATAAATCTAAAATCACTGAATTGGCAATCTCAAATTGCCCGTCAGTCTGCAAGTGGAACGATGACGAGAACTGCAACTATGTGCCAATGTTCTCCCAAATTGCCTTCCAAAACCAACTCATAAATCTGGGGTCTATGTCGGAGAGAATCGTCTCAGACGTGCCATGTAATCGGAAAATCATCGTGATCATTCTGTATTCTCGGGAGATCAAAAATGAAATCCATTTCAATATTTTCCCAGGGGCGGGTGGGTATGGGTAAAGGTTGTAACAATCCCTGTGCTTTATGCCTGTCAAACTTGACCTTCTCGCATACCAAGCAACTGCGCACAAACTCTTCCACATCCTTCTTCAGTCTCCGCCAAAAGAAATCTCTCTCTACCCCTTTCATGGTGGTAGCAATGCCGCGGTGACCCGTAAAAGGTGGACAGTGGCAATCAGTCATAACCTTTTCCCTCAACGGCTGTGTAACGCACAACATAGTCTTTTTCATCAAGTAGCCTTCCCGAAGGGTGTATCCAGCTACTGTCTCCCCATCCCATATCCGTGTGAAAATATCTGCAAAACCTGTATCTGTGGCATACTGATCGACCATATCCTCGAAGCTCCTATGATGTATCGCGGAAATAGCCAAAACCAACGATTTCCGAGACAAAGCATCTGCCACCACATTCTTCTGTCCCTGCACATGGACAATCTGGAAGTGGAACTGTGACAAGATGTTCGCCCACCGCATCTGCTTTTCCGAAAGCTGCTTCTGTGACAAGAAGTAGCGCAAACTCTGATGGTCTGTAACGACAGTAAAATCCGCTCCGAGTAGGTAATGCCGCCACTGAGTAAGAGCATGGATAACCGCCAAAAGCTCTTTCTCATAAATCTGTGCTGTCATCTCCGGCCTAGAGAACAAACGGCTCTCGTAAGCTATGACATGGCCTTCTTGCATCAAGACCGCACCCAGACTACGACCACAAGCATCACAATATACTTCGAATGACTTCTGCAAGTCCGTCAAAGTCAAAATAGGTCCCGTAGTCAATTTCTCTTTCAATGTCTGAAAGGCAGTCACCTCTGTGGGTCCCCACGAAAAAGGTACTCCTTTCTGTGTCAAGATATGCAAAGGGGAAGCAACCTCTGCAAACTTTCGTATGAACCGCCTGTAGTATGAACATAGTCCCAAGAAGCTTCTAACTTCATGGACATTCCTCAAATCGGGCCAATCACGGATAGTCTCTATCTTGGCCGGGTCCATTTGCACTCCTGCTGCTGACACAATGTGTCCCAAAAAGTGTATCTTTGGTAGGAAAAATTCACTTTTCTTTGCATTAATTACTAACTTGTGATCTCGTAATGCCTGAAAGACTTGAAGCAGATGATCTCTGTGTTCTGCCTCATTCTTGGAGAAAACAATGATGTCGTCAAAGAAAGTGCCAACAAATAGCCTGTATTCTCGAAAAATCCTATCCATCATCCGGTTAAATGTCGCAGGAGCATTGGTTAAGCCAAAAGGCATCACCAAAAACCCAAATAACCCAAAAGTCATCCGAAAAGCTGTCTTGTAGACATCTCCTGGCGCTATCCTGATCTGATGATATCCAGTCTTCAAGTCAATCCTGCTAAAGCACGAGGATCCCTGTAACCTGTCGAGTATATCATCGATCCTAGGAATCGGAAATCTGTTCTTGATGGTGATTTCGTTGAGAGTGCTATAATCGATGCACATTCTCCAAGATCCGTCTTTCTTCAAAACCAACAATACTGGAGAGCAATACGGTGAAGTACTAGGCTGGACAAGACCCTTTTCCAAGAGGTCTTTCACTGAGTTCATAATCTTTTCATTCTGTACTCGGCTCACACGATAAGGTGGCCGATTCGGTGGCGTGCTTCCAGATATCAAATCAATGGTATGATCTCAGGCTCTCTCAAAAGCAATCGGCATGAGCGTGGAGAAAAAAAAAAATCTTGGCGTTCTTTTCTTCAGGTCAAAACATATTCAACCTTTATCCATCGTTCAGTTCTCCCAAAAGAATGAGTAAGAAAACTGAAGTTCATCAAGTACAATCTCTAAGCCCTTCATTTATCAAAGTCGCTTTCTTGGCCCGGTAGTCAACCACGGCGTAGTTCTTGTGGTACCAAGGGATCCCGAGTAGAACGTCACTCGCGTGCCCTGAACACCCCTGTCATTGCAAACAAAGTTTGCCAATGCTCGGTGTAATGGCAACATCCCATCCGGGTGCCAGTCGAACTACCTCCGCCTGTGGCGTCAGTCTGTCGGGCGTAGTTCCAAATCGAGCCGCCAATTCCAAGTGAAAAGAAGTTGGCCTTGGCTCCTTCAAAAGAGCTTCCTGATCCTTCACTTTGCCCCAAAAAAAAAACGGCAAAGTTTGTACTTTCATTCATTTGATTCGGTGCAAGTCCCACGCCATGTGGTACCAGTTCTGCTTTTCTATCTGCCTTTTCTGCCACATTCCTCAGCTGCTCTCGAACTCTCAGACCTGTCGTCGTCTTTATCATTCTGTTCTTTCTGTGCCTTATCAGGGCACTTTGCGGAAATATGTCCATGTTTCCCGCATCCAAAGCACTTCCCCTCTCTGATGAAGCGAGCTCTCTCCTCAGGAGTAAGCTTAGGTCGTGCATCCTTTTTTTTTCTCTGGGTTGCTCTTTTTCATTCTACTTTCATTCCCAGAAGTCTGTTCGGCTCGTTGTGTCATGGCCTCATCTGTGGGGTAGGTCAGACTGCCAGAGTGAATGGCAAAGCCCCGCTTCGCATGACTCATCAACTCCTGAATAGAAGCTGACTTCTGTTCCAAGCAGTGATCTCGGATCTCTGTAGGTAGACCCAAGGTAAACCGCTCAATCTGTTCTCTGAACGAGATCTTCTTGAATGAAGAGGCGGGTAGAAAAGAGCTCCAGAATCTTTCACAATAAGAATTCACTGTATCGCTCTTGGTCATCCGAAGATGGTTCCAAGCAGCTCGTATATCTCGCTCAAACTCTTGAGTCAACCAAGAAGAAATAAAAAGCCTCTTGAATTTCAGCCATGTAACTGGCACAGTCTTGCTTAATAGAAGCGTGGACCACCAAGTACGAGCATTCCCCTCAGAGTAAGAGGCAGCTCTCCGAATCTTGGAGTGCTCTGAATAGCGTCCTCCCGCGAAAGCGATGTCAAATTGCTGTATAAAAGACAAAGCCTTCGAAGCATCTGAGTATCCTGAAAAGTATCAAACTTGATCGAGTGGCCACCTTCCTTAAACTCTCGGACTTTCTTGCTGTTATCTTCGAGAAAGTCATACTGGTTGGCTTTGTAAAAATTCTTCTTGTTCGCATAAAACTTTCCGTCATCGGAATCTGAGCTGTCTGTAGACGAGCCCTCAGTAGAACTGTCAGTCTCTGGGCGAGATGTAGCCTTCTTTGCCTTTTTCTTGCCCGTTCGAAGCTTTGTGTCTTGGTTCGCTTTTTTGCTTTTTCTGTCTTCTTCGCTCTAATCCGAGGAGCTAGAAGAACTGTCAGAAGAAGAAGAAGAAGAATTGGGTACTCCTTCAAATCGAACACGCTTCTTCTGTTTCTTTGCCTTGTCAAATGTCAACCGACGACCCAAATATCCCGGGAAGTCAGTGCCTTTCTTCTGCTTTTTGCCGTGCTTTTTGTCTTTCTTTTGCACGTCGAAAAGCTGAGCAATCCGTGCATCAACCACGTTCTCCAGTTCCTGCTCCGTATATTTTCTTGGAGGCAGAAGGTTTCTTGAGAGCGGGTTTCAAGAGTGGTGTTGTGGTTCTCTGCCACTCCATCTGTACCTCTTCCAAAGAGGTCTGGTTCATATATTTTGCCATCTTCGAGTCCTTGGCAAAATTACGCATCATCTTTGTTGCATCGCCAATCAATTGACGACACTCCATCTCTGTTTGCTCCGCCTGAGTAGGCCGAGGCGGGCCATACTCTCTGTCTGAATCTTCGTTGTGATCCCAGCCCGCATCTCCAGATGCAGAGGGAGTCGACTGATCATTGCCTGAAGCCATAGGTGCCGCGGAAAAAAAAATTCGGAGATCGGATTTCCCGTAGAAGAGAAATCGGCCGTGCTCTGATACCACTGTAACAAACTTGGACACTCCAAGTCAAGAATCAACCGCGACAGCACCAAATAACCACTTCAAAACAATTCACAGATCACAATAGATTTGCACTGGCCCGGCGGAGTTCCGTGCCTAGAGATATTGGCCCCAAAGACTGGCACCCCTTTCGGTATTTCTTTTTGTATTAATCAATCATCAAAGTACAAGAGAGCGGTTAGGGTTTCACTCTCAGACTCTGCGTCCAGATGCTATGAGAAGTGAGGCCCTCACCACTAATTTAAAGGTTACAAGGGATGCCCAAAAGCAGAGCCCCAAAAGCTTTTAAAATCAAAAGCATCAGTTCTCTCTCTCTCTTGAGAGTCTTTTCTCTTTTTTTTTATAAAAAAAAAAGCAAAAGCAAAATTCGCGTCGCTCATCATTTTCCAAAAAAAAAAAATTTATTTTTTTTTTTTATATAATAATCCGCCTCCGCGATTTCCGGAATTTAGGGTTTTTGGCAAAAATTAGGGTTTGCAGGAATTTTAGGGTTTCTGGCAGAAATTAGGGTTTCTGCTGTCCGCCACGTCATCACTTTGTGACAACTACCCTACATCAACCTAAAGATAAGCCTCGATTCAAGAAGCATGGTCGCAAGTCTCAACATCGCATGAGAGTCTTCAAATCAGGCGACAAGGACATCAAGTTCGAAACCTACAACGGACGGAGAGACATCCCCAAAGCACTGTCCTTCATCAGACAGTTTGAAGTCGCCTTTACCAATGGGCACTTCACAGAAAAATCCAAATTACGCCATGTGGGGATGCACCTCAAGGAAACGGCAAGTAATTGGTGGTTAGCCAAGATTCTGGAAGGTTCTCAGGCCAGAACTTGGGAGAGCTTCAAATCTGAATTTTATGAACAATTTCTTCCACCTGACTTCGAGCAGGACATACGGAAGGAATGGGACTGGCTTGCCCAGAAAGAACATGAAAGAGTAACGACTTATGTGGACAAGTATTGGTCGGTTCTTCTGAAGGTCACTCCCTTCATGAAGATTGCCGACGAGGAAAAGAAACGAAAGTTCGAAGCGGGTCTTCAACCGCAGCTTCGAAAGAGTATGAAAGTGTATCCGCATGATACTCTTCAAAGAATGATGGAGTCAGCAATCATTGCTGAGGATTTGCACTCAACTGGGACGCCCAGAAAAATGGAGCATAGCACTTACCGTGCAAGACAAAGAGGGGTCTACGATGACCAAGGGGGCCAAGGAAGAAAACGTCCTCCATCTAGGGACGATGATCATTCTAAGAAGCCAGAGGGCACTGGCAAGCGAACTAAGTATCTTTCTCCTACTCAACTTCAAACTTCCAGAGAGGAAGGAAGATGCTTCTACTGTGGCGAGAAAGAACATATGAAACCGGATTGCCCGCTAAAGCAGCAACGGCAAGAACAAGCCTCTACGAGGCAAGAGAAAGCAAGGAAGGAACCCGCACCGCCAAGCTCGAACTCAATTCCAGATGTTCAAGGAAACACAGAAACGGAGAAAGGGAAGCGTCAACTTCTGAAGGGCTGGGGGTCTTTGAACAACCAGCGAGTACTGATTCTTTATGATCCAGGATCCACGGATAACTTCATCTCCCTAGATACTGCGGAACGTTTGTGCCTCACACCAGCTCAGGTTGGCACACCGGTTACATCCGGATCGGCATTCGAGGGGTTGACAACCAATGCAACTCCCGTGCAAGGACAGCTCAATCTTCGGATTGGCGAGTACAAGGACCGCGAATCATTTTTGATGGCACCCATCGAGGGATGTGATATCATCTTGGGTATGCCATGGCACTTCCACATGACACCTATTCCCGATTATATGGAAAAGCCTCTCTCTCTAGTCTGGAAATTAAGCGTCTTCAATTTATTGAAAAGTACAAAGATTGTTTCACAGAAACACTTCCTGATGAACTCCCTCCGGTACACCCGGAAGATCACCGCATAGATCTCATACCGGGTAGCTCGCCTCCCAATCAACCCCCTTATCGGGTAAGTCTTGCTCAGCAAGAGGAAATTTTGAAGCAAGTCAACGAGCTTCTAGAGAAAGGGTTAGTACGGCCAAGTGCTTCACCCTACTGCTCTCCAGTTCTACTGGTGCAGAAGAAAGATGGCACGTTTCGAATGTGCATAGACTATAGGTCTTTGAACAAGATCACAATCAAGAATCGCTTTCCGATCCCTCGGATTGATGATATACTTGATAAGTTGCAGGGTGCAAGTGTTTTTAGTCGCATAGACTTAAAGAGTGGGTATCATCAGATACGGATCGCCCCTGAGGATGTCCATAAGACCGCTTTCCGCACAACCTTTGGACTATATGAATTTTTGGTAATGCCTTTCGGCTTGACCAATGCTCTTGCGACCTTCAATCGCATGATGGACCGCATTTTCAGCCTATATCGAGCTTTTACGGGAGTATTCTTTGACAACATACTCATCTTCTCTAAGTCAGAAGAGGAACATCGGAAGCACTTGGACTTAGTGTTTCAAGAATTGCGAAAGCATGAGTTGCATGTGAATGCAAAGAAGAGCGAGTTCCTTCTCTCTGAGATACACTATCTCGGCCATATGGTCTCTCACAATAAAGTGAGTATGGATCCTGCCTAGATCCGAGTGGTAGAAGATTGGCCTATTCGGCAGGACTGTCCTGGGGCCTCACAAAACTAGAGTGCTGCCATGTATCCGAGACCCTCAAAGTCATACACAACCTCTCCCAAGCTGCCAACTCGACTCCATGCACAGTAGCATGGTTGCCACCAATCCTGTCAGAAGGGTCCTCCAACATGTTTTAGTCCCCTCCTATACACCAATGATCGGCCTGCGGCAAAGACTCAACAATCTGTGACCAAAACTCTGCACGAGCACTCGCCACATTGGGTGCATAGATGTTCAAGAAACCCACAAGGCCACCCTGAACCTGCATAGTAATCCACTGAGCCCTGCCTGGCACAATAATCCCTCTGCCCACAATGGCCTGCTGCAATGAGTCCGCAATAGTCATACATACCCCACCCTGGATGCCTCCAGGTCCAAAAGCAGCTGACCAAAAGGTATCATATCATCCACGCAAAATCTTACCACATCGCTGAATGTGGCTCTCACACAAATGGTGCTCCTGAAGCATAAGGAGATCAATCTCTCCTCCCACAAGACAACGCTGAAGCTCCTGACGCAATCGGCCCCGCTGTCGCTGAAACTGGGGCCCACCTAGTCCCTGCACGTTCCATGAGACGATCCTCATGGGGAGCGAGAGAGAACAGATGCTGCTGCAGCAGCAAGACGGGCTATCTTCGAGGCTGGCTTGGATGGGGAGTAATCCGCATCTGAGCGTCCTCTAGATAGGCGTGACTGCAGTGAGTGCCTAGCCCAAGCCCAAGCAGAGCGAGCCGTACGTAAAGCAACCTCCTCTGTCCAGGAGTCCTCATGAATGTATACATAGCAAGGCAAACACTGTGTATCAGCAAAGAAGTACACCACAATGTGCCTACATCCTGCTGAGTCTGGGGGTGTCACCGCAAACTTGGCCAATGGCCACAAAGTCTACAGCATATCTGTAACTCTAAGTTCTCCCATGTGATGAGAGAACTCCAGGACCTGTGTATGCAACCATCCCAACACTCAGTCGAGGGACCACTATGTCTCGGCCCTACCACAGAGGGGGAAGGAGAAACCAACTGCTGAGTCCAAGGCCTCTGTCCCCCTAGCGGCAAGGAACAAGGCATGGACCCTGAAGCAGGCTGTCTCATGGTCTGCTGCAGAATCGCCGAGAAAACGAGTGAGCCCGTAGTCGAAGAAGTCCCAGCGGCATCGGATGTCAATGCTCATCAGACCCCGAGGGATAGCTGCAAGGGAGGATGTCTGAATCTACAAAGGGGGCCGTAAGAAGGGCTGACCCTCTCTCGCTAGGCGACTCGTGGCAAAGGCACTGCGAAGAGATCTCCTAGCCGCCGGAGAAGGACAAGTCTCCTGAGTCGACTGTGGAACTGGAGCAGGAGGGGGGGGAGAAGGAGCTGGGGGGAGCGAAGGAGAAGAGGGGCGGGATGGGGTGACAGAGGTAGAGGGGCAAGATGGAGAGGCGACAGGAGCAAAAGGCGGGGGGGAGGATGAGGAAGAGGGGGGAACTCTGGGAGGGGGGAGAGGCTGCCGAGGGTGAAGCGGAGGTGGGGGTTGGCGCAGGGATCTCCTCCTGCTCAAGAGGACCAAAGCGGTTCCTCGTGGGAACCCACTGCTGCTGTGTAGGCACCTGAGGGCCACTCTGAGTGCCAGGCTGACGCTGTGGCCCCTGGCGTCGTCAACCACAGGCCTGCTGCCACCCCTCCTCCGTTGGAGCCCCAGGCTCGGAGGGTGGCTCTGCATGTGTGCGTTGTGCCGCTGACTGTGGCTGTGGGCCAGCCCTGGCAGGCTGGGACCGAGGCTATGGTGCAGGTCGCGGCCTCCTCCGTGGACAGGCCTTCGCTAGATGGCCCATCTGTCGGCAAATGAAGCACTGGTTCGGGAGGCCCGAGTACTCCACACCCTGTCGAAACCAACTCCCACTCACCCAAGGTAACAAGATAACCTTCGGGAGCGTGTCGATATCTCTGACCAAAACTCGAACTAAGGGAATGCCATCCGCCTTGGCAGCTACTGATGTTGCCGCACGAGATGTCTCTAGGACAGTCCCAATGGCGGAACCGATCCTAGAAAGAAGTGGTAAGTACTCCCTCCGTAAACCCGGAAAGCAGACTGAGATGGGGATGTCAGCCTCCTCTACTAGAACATCCGAAGCTGGGTCAAAACCATGTCGCCACAGTCGAAAGTGGGCACGTGATGCTCGGATGGCCAGTGGACTCATAGCTATGACCTTGGACGCCATCTCGGAGGTCTCAAACTCGATCTGATAGTAACCTCGTCCGAGAATCTGGACATCCAGGATCTTGCCCACCTCTGCGAGAAGACGGGCATGGAGAAGGTCTCGCAGCTCTCCTCTGCTAGGTCGGGTGCCGAGAATCTTACAGATGACCGAGGTCGCCTGCAGTCGCTCTACCTCTGCGGCAAGGCTCGCTTGTTCTGTCGACGAGAGAGCAAGTCGAATGGTGGGCTCAGCGGGGTCGAGCGAGGGGGCTTCTGGCGAGTCCCTCTGTGGCGAAGTTGGAGCCTCCATCTGTGTCTACTGCTGTGGCATAAGAAGAGGGCGACGGGAGGGTGCTGCAATTGGGCGCGCCGAACACTGCTCCAAGGAATTGAGCCAGTGCCGAAAGGGCCAAAACTGCAGGGAGCTGTCGAGGAGGAAGAACAAAACAGGCGAGCGAACGGGGGGGCTGGGGCAAGCGGGAAGGGTAGCGTAGCGACGCAAGGGAGAGGGCAACGGGCGACGGCAGCGGGGGCTGAGGGAGAGCGGGCGGACGGACAGGGGCAGGGGCAGCGCGGGGGGGGGGGGGGGGAAGCGCGGGCTGAGGCCAGGCGGGGGGGAGGGAGGCAGACAGCGGGAGTAGGCAGCCAACGCTTGGGGGGGGGGATGGTGCAGCGTGGTTCACAACAGCAGCGAGCGCGCTCGATCGAGAGTACCAAACCACCACAAATTCTTTCGCAAGTTTATCAAGGATTACTCTAAAGTTGCTGCTCCGCTTACGCAACTTTTAAAAGGAGGGGTGAAAGGGTCGAAGGCTTTGGGTCCTCATCGTAAGGGTAATCCCCCTGTTGTCTCGAATGAGCGTCTCGACGAGAGCTTTCGGACACTAAAGCACTTGGTGACTACTGCGTCAATATTGCACATTGTGGATCCTAGCATATCGTTTGTGTTTGAAACGGATGCTAGTGATTATGCTATTGGTGCGGCATTATACCAGGATGGACGTCTTGTTGCGTTTGAAAGTAAGCAACTTTCTGACGCCGAGATGCATTATCCAATGTATGAGAAGAAGCTTTACGCCATAGTCAATGCCCTGAGGAAATGGCGGCACTACTTGTATGGCTCTACGTTTGTTGCATGGACAGATCATCATTCCTTGCGCTATATCTGTGATCGGGGTGATCTCAGAGGCCGGAAGGCTAGATGGGTTGAGCTTATGCAAGAGTTTGACTTTGAGATCCGTTATAGAAAAGGATCCAGCAATCGAGTTGCCGATGCACTCAACAGGATTCCTAAGGTTAATGCCTTGTCTATGGCTGAAATCTCGACGGATTTCTATCTCTCTCTCCAAGGGCTATGTCGTTCTGATGGCCATTTTGGTAAGATATGGAACGAGGTCGAAGCGGGGCATGACTCGCATACAGGCTTGGGTGGTCCGGAGACCCAAGTGAGTAGTGTTGGAGAGACGAGACAGCG
The DNA here is from genome assembly GCF_014529385.1 of Adiantum capillus-veneris. NCBI lineage: Eukaryota > Viridiplantae > Streptophyta > Polypodiopsida > Polypodiales > Pteridaceae > Adiantum > Adiantum capillus-veneris. The sequence goes on from NC_140944.1 coordinate 103,878,910, forward strand.
ACAATATTCCATTAGAGGTGGACTATTGTTCAAAAATGGTAAAGTCTGCGTGCCGGAAATCGATGAAATTCGACAAAGGATTTTGTGCGAATGCCACGATGTTCCTAGCGCTGGGCACCAAGGCATCCAGAGAACTTTGGCTTTGGTCAAGCGATATTTCTATTGGCCAAGGATGCGCTCTTACATAGAGAGCTATGTGAAGAGATGCGCTCAGTGTCAGGTCAATAAGGCAGAGCGCCTTAGGAAAGCTGGCCTGCTACATCCATTGGAAATCCCAAATGCCAAGTGGCAAAGTATTTCCATGGACTTCATCGTTGGTTTGCCAAATACTAGTCGGGGCAATGACGCTATTTGGGTTATGGTCCATAGACTCACAAAAATGGCGAAGTTTATACCAACGAAGTCGACAGTAAAAAGCCATGAGTTGGCGGTTTTATTTGTCGATCAACTTAATAAGCTGTATGGTCTCCCAAAAGATATCGTCAGTGATCGAGATACTAAGTTCATTGGCCGATTTTGGCGAGGTGTCTTTGCTCACCTTCAGACAAGGTTGAGTATGTCGTCTTCTGACCATCCTGAGTCCGATGGACAAACTGAGAGGATGAATCAAACGTTAGAGGACATGTTGAGAGTCTATGTCTCTCACAGGCAGTCTGATTGGGAAAGGTATCTTCCACAATTAGAATTTGCCTATAACAGTAGCAAGCATTCTGCTACTGGATTTAGCCCGTTCATGTTGATGTATGGATTTGAGCCTAAATCCCCAATTGCTATTGGCTTAGAGAAAGTCAAGGAACGCCAAGCTCATGATTTCCTGTATGACATGCAGGAAACGATCTAATTGGCTAAGGATAGTATAAGAACGGCTCGTGATCGAGTCACTACTTATGCTAATCAAAAGAGATCTCCAAGGACTCTAGATGTGGGACAATTGGTCTATCTGAAGATACCCAAGGATTCCAAGACTATGCGGACGGGAAAGCATTATAAGCTTTCAGCTAGATATTGTGGTCCGTTCTTGATCACAAAGAAAATTGGCCAAGTTGCCTACAAATTGGCTCTTCCTTCGGATGTTAGTGTACATCCAGTGTTTCATGTCAACCGCCTTAGAGTGAAATTGGGCGAAGCCGACGTTGTTGTGCCTATCGAGGAAAATGTATGGCAAGATATGCAAACTGAGTATATTCCTCGAGAACCAGAAGCAGTTTTAGATCATGGTACCCGTCGTTCGCGTCAAAAGGCTTATGACGAGTACTTAATTAAATGGAAGGGTCAATCTGAAAGGTTTGCTACTTGGGAACCCCTTAGAGCTCTGAAGGCTCAATATCCCCACTTCATTGATGAGGACATCAATGGTTCTTAAGGGGGGAAGTATGTTATGTCCCGCTCACACGAGAGGGGATCTAGCCCAGATGCCGTCGAGATGGGCGTCCAGTGTCCGGGCGGACGTAGTGTGAACACGGCCAGTGTGGCCGGCCATTATTATAAAAGGGAGGCCAAGGCCTCATTTGCAGTTATCGACCCCCACTGGCAGAGTGCCAATGGTTAGCCCGCCAGGCTAGGAGTACGCGAGGTCACCTCGAGGAGGTGAGGCCGGGTGGTATGGGACGCTCGGTCTTACAGGTACACGCCTACGTCCTCGGACGCTGGCCCCGGTACGGGGGAGCTGCCGAATGGTGGCTATGGTCGGCTGGTTCGTCCGACGCGTATCTGTAGGCGGTCTATGTAGCCGGGAGATCCCTCTCCTCTTCCGTTTCAGACACCCTCCCTCTGCATTTGCTGAAAAATGCCACATTTATACATATCTTGCACTCAATGCACTCCTTCAGTAACCCGACGACACGCTTGTGTAATGCCACATGCCGTCAAGGTGCAAGTGTACGTGATTGTAGTTGGAGAGATGCGCTCTCTTTGCATCTGCTGGAAACACCTCTCTCTTCCTGGCCCTGACCTTGACCTTGTTGGACATATCCTACGATCAATGCACTCCATGAGACAACATGCATCTGGAGACACCCTCGCTTCGCATCATCTGAAAACAGCCGAGATCGTATGTGGTTTCATCTGGAGAGACACCCTCGCTTCGCATCCGCTGAAAAACGCTCAAAACTCTTTGGCCCTGCCCATCCCACAATCATTGCATTTCAAGAGACGACATCCCGGACAGGAATCTCCTCGAGTAATTTTTTGCGTCCTATGAAGTGCACCACATTTGGCATACATGTCAGCCAAGGAAGTTCCAAGCACGACATTTTCTTTCAACAATCCCTATTGGACATATCATGCAATCAATGCACTCCATGAGACAACATGCATCTGAAGAGACGCCCTCGCTTTGCATTAGCTGAAAACAGTCTTCGCTTCGCATCCGCTGAAAAATGCCCAGAGCTCCTTGGCCCTGCCTAAGTTGGGCATATCCGGCAACCAGTGCATTTCAAAAGACATCTCAGATACGAAGCTCATCAACCACTTTTTTGTGCTTTATGAAGTGCACCACATTTGGACATATCCTGCAATCAATGCACTCCTTGTGTCACCCGACGACACGCTTGTGAAATGCCACATGCCTTCAAGGTGCAAGTGTACGTGATTTCATTTGGAGAGAGTCCCTCTCTCTGCATCTAATGATGAAAACTCTATCTGTTCCTCAACCTGACCATGTTGGACATATCTTGCAATCAATGCACCCCTGAGACAACATGCATCTCGAGAGACACTCATGCTTTGCATTAGTTAAAAACAGCCCACAGCGTATGTGATTGCATCTGGAGAGACACCCTCGCTTCACATCCACTAAAAACGCCCCGAGCTCCTTTTCCCTGGCCATTTTGCAGTCAGTGCATTTCAAGAGACAACATCCCGGACAGGAACATGTTTTGTGCTTTATAAAGTGCACCACATTTGGCATACATGTCTACCAAGGCAATGCCAAGGACAACGCTTTCTTTTAACAACCCCAGTTGGACATATCTTGCAAGCAATGCACTCCATGAGACAACATGCAACTGGAGAGATACCCTTGCTTTGCATCAGCTGAAAACAGCCGAGAGCGTATGTGATTGCATACAGAGAGACACCCTCGCTTTGCATTCGCTACAAAAAGCCACATTTGGACATATCCTGCGATTCATGCAGTCCTTGTGTAACCCGACGACACGCTTGTGTAATGCCACGTGCCTTCAAGGTGCAATTGTGCGTGATTGCATTTGGGGAGATTCCCTCTCTTTGCATCTGCTGAAAATAGCTCTTTTTCTTCCTGAACCTGAGCCTGTTGGACATATCCTGCAATCAATGTAGTCCATGAGTCCATATGCATCTCTAGAGACACCCTCGCTTCGCATCCGCTAAAAAAAGCCTATAGTTCCTTGGCCCTCCCTATCCCACAATCATTGCATTTCAAGAGACGACATCCCGGACGACATTAAGCACCTCAAGCACTTTTTGCGCTTTATGAAGTGCGCCACATTTGGCATACATGTTGACCAAGGGAGTGTCAAGCCAAATGTTTTTGTTCAACAACCCTTGTTGGACGTATTCTGCAATCAATGCACTCCATGAGACAACGTGCATCTCAAGAGACACCCTCCCTTCGCATCCGCTGAAAAACGCCGAGAGATCCTTGGCCCTGCCCATCTCGCGATCATTGACATACCATTTAGTGCACCGCATGCGACTTTACCCCTTGGATATCCTGGGAAACCTTTTGAAAAAGGCTCAGTGTGACAGTGTTTTCGATACTACGTACCCCAATGTCACACAGGCATAACTAAGCCAAGTTGATAATCTTGACTCTCTCTCTCTCTCTCTCTCTCTCTCTCTCTCTCTCTCTCTCTCTCTCTCTCTCTCTCCAAGCAGATACATGCAGATGGCCCGGACAGATAGGACATGTCAGCTATGCCACCAAGAGGTGGAATTTGAGCATTACATTTGCCGTTGCATAGTCTATTACGAGATCAAGGGGAGATACCACTGCCTTTTCAGAGAGGGCTTTGGACCATTCCGTCGGGTGATGGATTATGAGGACCAGAGATGCCTCGGACTCTTTTTACTAGAGCTGAGGAGGCACAGGGACAGACTATTACAAGACAGTTCTCCACCAGCAGATTGACAGCGCACTATGCATGACTTCTTCAGTAGAGAGGGAGAGGACCTTGGGACACAAACTTCGTCTATGGATACAGCCACACCCCCAGGACCACGTACATCGAGGCCTAGAGGAGTCCGTCTTGATCAAGCCACTGCACAGGGTCGTACTTGCCGTCCTCGACCCAGACCCCGCCATTTGCACCAAATCATAGCCATCATCGCTCGACATCGGAGACGAGTGCCACCTTTCAGCGGCCTCTCTATACTGGATCTACCCATCTAGGATATCCTGGGATAGAGGACAGGGAGATAGAGAGTTGATGGTCATATTTGGATGGGATCAGTCATGTATTTGTACATATTCTCAGTTTTAGCTTAGTTTTAGCTTTGTAGACTCGAACATCACTATGATGTTGAGTAGATCTTTTTTTCTGTTTCAGTAGTCGAGAGATGTATTACCAGATGTATAGTTTCTTGTCTCATGGGCAATTTTGGCTCTTTCGAGACGTTAATATCTCTCTCTCTCTCTCTCTCTCTCTCTCTCTCTCTCTCTCTCTCTCTCTGTGCATGTGTTGTGAGAGGCCAACAATAAGGATCTCTGCAAGTAGTGAGCAGTGGCTAGCACTATGATACAGAGCCACGCAGAGGATGGTGTGAGCTAGTTTGTGATTTGTGTGTATATAGAGTGTGCATCTTCCTGTAACAAAAATAAACAGGAGCGGATGAGAGAGAGAGTCGTTACCTGCTTGCAGGAGAGCTTGTCTCGCTATGTTGTGTGTGGAACCACGTGTATATAACGTGCATCTACCTGTATCAAAATGTAGACAAGAGCGGAAGAGAGAGAGAGAGAGAGAGTCGTTACCTGCTTGCAAGAGAAGGAGGCCAGTTGTATATGTCACCTGAGAGAGTCGTTACATGCTCGCCATAGAGGAGCTGCTGGATGTTTTTAATGTGCCTGGCCTTTTTTTTTTCCTATTTTGTCCGTAGCCTTTCACAGATGCACTGTCTTGGCACACTGTCGTGCCTCAGTCGCCTGTCGCCGTTTCACGCAGGGCACACTGGCCCGATGCAGGAGGTGACGCCACGTGGCAGTGGGAGGGAACCGGAATTACCTCCCCCATTATCCTTAGTATAGATATAGATTCACCTCTTGGAATCTCAGTAATGGGTTGCTCACTCTAAATTTCCTCGCTCAAAAATCACAAGGCACGGATACTCCCTCAACAAAAACCATTAAGATGAGTCATTCGACTCAATCCACTAGTTGCGTCTTTGGAGATGAGAAGCTTAGAACTGGAACATGTTGCTTGGATGCCATAGTCGAGAGGCAATGAATTTGTAGAAACTGTTTTCCTCCATGTGAATAAAGTGTGCCATAGGAAAACCCCTCCCATCTATAACTAGGCCTCTTGTGACATTGGCCATACATACAAAAACCCCTCAAATAAGCCAGCTGCGCTGCGGATTGATTTGAGGGGTGCTTTGAATAGACAAACGACACCTTTGGTCTCGCTTTTCTTGTCCTAGTTTACCCATCTGGGGTGATTTTGCAAGCATGCAATGGGTGGGCGACAAACAAGCCATGGCTTTCTACCATTAAGTGCGAAGCTTCCCAGGGATGGCAACTGTTGTATACAGAGCTTCATTTTGATCCCAGCCAGTATGTACAACTGCAGATATAAAGTCTGATCAATCATGCCAAAAGACGCGGCGCTGCAGATTGATTTGAGGGGTGCTTTGAATAGACAAACGACACCTTTGGTCTCGCTTTTCTTGTCCTAGTTTACCCATCTGGGGTGATTTTGCAAGCATGCAATGGGTGGGCGACAAACAAGCCATGGCTTTCTACCATTAAGTGCGAAGCTTCCCAGGGATGGCAACTGTTGTATACAGAGCTTCATTTTGATCCCAGCCAGTATGTACAACTGCAGATATAAAGTCTGATCAATCATGCCAAAAGACGCGGCGCTGCAGATTGATTTGAGGGGTGCTTTGAATAGACAAACGACACCTTTGGTCTCGCTTTTCTTGTCCTAGTTTACCCATCTGGGGTGATTTTGCAAGCATGCAATGGGTGGGCGACAAACAAGCCATGGCTTTCTACCATTAAGTGCGAAGCTTCCCAGGGATGGCAACTGTTGTATACAGAGCTTCATTTTGATCCCAGCCAGTATGTACAACTGCAGATATAAAGTCTGATCAATCATGCCAAAAGACACGGCACTGCAGATTGATTTGAGGGGTGCTTTGAATAGACAAACAACACCTTTGGTCTCGCTTTTCTTGTCCTAGTTTACCCATCTGTGGTGATTTTGCAAGCATGCAATGGGTGGGCGACAAACAAGCCATGGCTTTCTACCATCAAATGCGAAACTTCCCAGGGATGGCAACTGTTGTATACAGAGCTTCATTTTGATACCAGCCAGTATGTGCAACTGCAGATATAAAGTCTGATCAATCATGCCAAAAAAGACTAGAACAATTTAACGTGCTGTGACAAGGGCTACTGACCAACATATCGGTGAGTGAAAAATTACGAGTTGAACGTCCATGGACAGTATCTTCAACGACAGTTTCACACTGCCTTCTTCCACAATTGTGAGGCTCTGGTCGTGGGGACTCCAGTCCATTGTCCTCTTGAACACCATTCTGGCCATCTATAAACAAATTCGCATCCCTGTTCACATCTAACCAACCCTGTTCCCAGGCACCCAATTCCTTCGTGCATGTATCCAGTTGGCTAGCAGAGTCGAACATCCCAGCCTCCACATATATGTTAGACATCAACACATATGCAGCAGGCCCTTTCGACTGTAGCCGCACCACATGATCGAATGCAAATTTCCCCATCTCCACATTGCCATGACTTCGACATGCTGACATTAAACACAACCACACAGTTTCATCAGGTTGGACAGGCATTCTTGATAATACGCTCTTCAATTTTCTGAAGTCACCTGCTCGTCCCAGAAGGTCGAACAAGCTGACCACATGCCTTACTTCCACTAAAAGATTGTATTCTTTGCTCATAAGATTAAAAAAATCTACACCCTCGTGTACCAGACCATCATGACTGCAGGCTGAGAGGAGACAGAGAAAAATAACTCTATCTGGGTGTGTGCATGCAAATTGCATCATCTCAAAAGTTTGCAAGCACGCAAAACAACTTCCTTCACGGCAAAAGCCAGCGATCAATGCACTCCAAAGCACACGACCAGGCTTACTGGAGGCCTCAAAGACAGCTTCAGCATCCACCATGCGAGCACAACTCCCATAAGCATGAATTAGAGATGGAGGGAGGCTGAGCTGGCAACCAGCAGATACACTGCTAAAATGTATCTCCTCACATACCTTCACCTCCCCCAATTCGCTACATGCTTGCAAAATGCAAACCAGTGTAACATCATCCAAGCATGCACCTTCCTCGATCATCTGTTTGAAAAGCTCAATAGCCTTCTGTCCTTGTCCTTGATCGACATAAGCCGAGAGCATGGAGTTCCACACTATGCTGTCAAGATGCGACAAACAGCCAAATGCCTTTTCTGCTTCTACGATGTCTCCACATTTACTGTACATCATAACTAGAGAACTGGCTACAAAGACATTCGCCTCAAAGCGTCTTTTTCGAGCTTCCTCATGTAAGAACCGGCCAACATTTAAAGACTCTTGTTTGATTGTTTGACCATTCTCAAAAGAAACTGGTTCTTTCTCGGCAAGAAGGCAGCATCCTTGAAGAGCAATCACCAAAGTGTGCTCATCTGGACTTAACCCTTCCTTCTGCATCTTTTTATAAAGCTCCAAAACTATTTCACCTTGACCCTGAACAACATATGCCGCAAGCATTGCCGTCCATGACACAACATCGCGCTTTGTCAATCCACAAAAGACACTTTCCGCTTCTTTTATACCTCCACATTTTCCATACATGTTGACAAGGGAACTGCCTATAAAAGGATGAGACTGAAAGCCTTTTCTTTTTAGCTCATCATGTAGAGCCTTACCAATCATAAGGGCCTCCATTTTTCTTGTTTGTCCATCAATGAGTACAGCCTCCTCCTTTTCTCCCAGCATTGAGCATGCTTGCAAAGTAATAACAAATGTTGCCTCTTCCGGGGATACACCTTCCTGTTTCATTGAACTAAAACACCTCAACGCCTTCTGTATCTGTCCATGATCAACATAAACAGAAAGCATTACATTCCATGTCACTACATTGCGATGTACCAAGTTTGCAAACACATTCTCTGCCTCCGCGACATCTCCACACTTACCATACATACTCACCAATGTACTGCCAACATAAACATCAGAAAGAAAACCCTTCCTATTGGCCTCAGCATGTAGATCCTTACCAAATTTAAGGTGCCGTAAGCTACCACACGCCTTGAAGAGGCTAACAAATGTATGTTCATTGGCCTCAATGCCCTCTTCTTGCATAAGTCGATAAAATTCAAAGGCCTTTTTTGGTTTTCCTGAATCAGCAGAAGCCGTAATAACAGAATTCCACGAATGAACAGTCCTATGCTGCAATGTCTCAAATGTATGAAGAGCATCATCATGTGCACCGCATTTCACCAGGGCATTGAGAAGAAAATCTTTGAGCAACGGTGTGACTTTAGAACTATGCTGTGCAAAATGAGCTTGAATCTGCTTGGTTTCAGTATGTGCCTTCTTCTTGCTGCAAGCCTTCAAGAGGCATATGTAGTCACGTTCACAAAGGAACTGGCCATGGCCCTCCAATTGTAAAAGGACATCAAAAGCTCCGTGCACATTCCCATGCGCACAGAGGGCTTGAAATTCATGGTGTAAATCTGCAAGCACATGCACCAATGCACAGAACCAACATACAATTAATACAACCACACCCGCAGGCACAAATGTATGTAATCAAGTAAAATTCATCCACATACACATGCACAAAGGCAAACAAGCACACACAGAGAATGCTTGCAGAGACGAAACTGGGTATACCTGGCATCCTTCCATTTTGCTGAGAAATGGGTCCGTCGAGGGTTGAGACGAGATACTCCACCCAAAAGGGCTTGCTGGAGTCTTCAAGCCATGGGGATACCGCGTATTTTGAATTCTGCCCGCCATATCTCCGGCTAGTTAACCCATATGTTATTCGTGCGTTGCATGCAACGCTCGTCCTATAACGCATACGTTAGCTCAACCCATCTCTCTCCCCCTCTCTCCCACGCAGTTGGAAGGAGGATCGAACCAGAGAGCTCTTTCTTTCTCTCGCTGTCACTTCGATACCTGCCAAGGCTGTCTCTGCAGTTGGCATGCCGCATCAGGTTCAAAACCAGACAATGAGAAACAGCAATAATCATTTTTTGGAATAATAACCATAAACATTACTTTGCAGATGTATAACACCAGTGTTTAGAAATTACGAGTGCATAATCCATCCTCCGCACGGGGGAGGGGGGGGACAATGAGCTCCCAATTGTTTTTTGACAGCTGACCATTGGTTACTATAAACTAGCTCGCATGACCCACCTACGTGAGTCTCGCTCACTCGTACCAATGTTGCAACAATAAGGCATGTGACGATGCTTAGGCATGCCAACACTTTCTACATAAACCCTACATTTAGAGAGAGAGAGAGAGAGAGAGAGAGAGAGAGATGTGCTTGATGCCTTTCTCTCCTGTCCGTAGATGATGACATCCTTTCTCCCTATCTATCTGTTTAATATACAAACTTCTATTCCACTCTAATTTGCTCTCTTTCATGGATAATAATTCTCTTTCTCTCCATATTTTTCCCATTCCACAATACAAGTATCCTCTCCCTTTCTCTTTACTTGATTTGTAGCCCATTTCTGTGCATTCCAAAAGACAAACTCCTGAACAAGAAGCTCCTCAAGCACTTTTTGTGCTTTATGAAGTGCACCACATCTAGCATAGATGTCGACCAAGGCAGTACTAAGCATCACGTTTTCTTTCAATAATCCCTGACCAACAATATCATCATGAATTCTTTTGCCCATATCAGCATGTGTAATGCCACATGCATTCAAGGTGCAAGTGTATGTGATTCCATTTGGAAAGATGTCCCCTCGGGGCTGATAAGTAATTCTCAATGCTCCAAGATCATGGTAATGAGAATTGCATGGAGAGCCCACAATGTGGTTTGGAGAGGAAAGTAAATAGGTCTAAGTCATTGTTGAAAGTATGAGGGAAGCAAGTTCAAATGTGAGCAAATGTTGATCACTCTAGTAACATGTGGTACTTATACTCTCAAGCTTGCAGTGAGCATAATGTGCATAGTCGATGTGACTCTTCTCCGTTATCCCAGTGCCTCGTCTAGGATCAAAGAAAGTGGGAGCTACCCTGAATGGTTGGGATAGTGCGTATCACCAATATATTGGTGATTGAGTACATTTTCCTTTTATAGCAAAGAACATGGTTTTGAAGCTTGGTGTAATATATGAAGTGTGACACATCAGATTCTTTCAAACCCAAAATCCATTTGTTGGGATGTGTGTGTGTGTGTGTGTGAGAGAGAGAGAGAGAGAGAGAGAGAAAGAGAGAGATTTAACTCATTTTTTCTTGCAAATTAATGAAAACAAGTGAAAGGATTACTGTGGCTTTCTAAAACAATGAAAAAGTGATAAAATTATTAGGTTGAGTTTAACTAGAATTAGTGTTTGGGAATTGTTGCAAACCATGGTAAAGGGATGAAAAATCAATGAAATATGCTCAAAAATCTTGAAAATTTTCGATTTACTTCTTTGCGAGAAGGAAACTCAGCTGGCAACCGCTTATTCAAAGAGACTTTTTCGAACACTGACTGGAATTAAACTATAGAATGCAAGAAAAATCAAGCCATGTGAGGCTATCAAATGAAAAACACTACAAGAGGTACTTAATATTAGATGTTGGGGTTAAGGCCTATGTGCCTTGACCGGTCGCCCAGGTCATGGGCGCCCGCCCACTGTTACCCTATACTTATAATGAGTATATTGTATAAGGGGAGCTGCCACTTCACAGTCTCCCCACCCACATCGTGTGTGTGTCTCCTTCTCTCTCTCTCGCTCTCCGTCTGTGGTGCTCCCCGATCCCCTTCAATTGGTATCAGAGCTATGGTGACCGCAGAGAGCACGACAGCTTTGAGAGCTTCGAGGCGATAGCTCGCTCGCTCTCGACGGTAGAGAGATTAAGAAAGCTTGGAAGCTTTGTGAGAATGCAATGGGAGCTTGTGAGCTCAGTTGAGAGTGATGTATGCTCTTGTGGAAGCTCAGAAAGGAGTGTGGAAGATTGTGTGTAAGTGAAGGTGCTGCCCTAAAACTGTGTGCGCAGCAGCACTGTTTTCATATTCGTTTTTCTCCTTGGAGAATGCAAATCTTGGAATTCTGTCCACATTAGCCCATCCGTTTTAACGTTGTCTACAACTTTGCAGAAGAAACTTTTTGCAAATTCCTCACCGTTTTGCTGATATTCAGCTCAGACTGACTGTATACAGAAATTCCAGATTTTCTGTTGTCGCATTGTGTGCGAGTTTGATGCACTTTTGGAAGCACGGGAGATGCTTGAAGTTGAGTGCATAAATTCTGAGCTGAAGATGCAATTGCAGCTTGTGTTAAGCTTGTGGTTTGAGGGTTTTTTGGTAGACTTGGGCAACGAAGTACAGAGGCGTTAACACACCACCGAAGCGGTCTCTTGAGAGACGCAGTTTTTTGGAGCACACAGGTTGAGCTTCTTTCACTGGTTTTCACAAGATACTTTGGCAGTGATTTTGTGCTTGGATTCATGGTCTTTGCGGATGGTTTGCATATGGTTATGGCGCATGGTTGATGCCCATTACACATGCATTTTGGCGAGCACTTTCAAGTGCCGGTGAGCTCTCTTGAGAGCATTGTTTTCGCATTGATCAAGTTTTCGGATTGCAAATCTTTTGGCGCTTGCTTATGCGCAGTCACTCCGTTGATGTACGTTGAGTGCGAATTGCCATTGTATGTGAAAACGTGGAGCCATTTTGGCAGTTCTACTCATTGGCATTGAGTAGTGTTATGGTTTATGGTAGAGATTGTACTTGAGTTTTTTGCTCAGTTTTCAGGGAAAATTCTGTCGGATTTTTCCCAGATTCTCGCCATAGTTTATGATCGAGTGTTTACTCTCACTTTGACAGGTTTTGTCAGTTTGGACACAGTTTTGTGTTTTTGTATCCACTCTCTCAAGAGTGAGGAGTTGTGTATCTTTCTATGCTTGAGACAGTGGTTTGCTCTCGGGTGGGAGAGTCTTGTGATCTCGAGCATTGTTTGCCATAGTTTTGCAGAGCTTATGCATGTATGTTGAGTGTAGTTTGATGGGCATTGATTGCTCATTGTATTGAGCTTGCAGGACAATGGTTATTTTGTGTTGATAGCCATTGTGCGTCGAAACTTTGGCGAAATTTTCCCAGGAGTTTTATGCGCATCATTTATGCGATCTAGGTAAAGATTGCGGGTTGCACTCAGCATTTGCGTGCGGTGTTCTCTGCAGGTGGGAGATTTGTGTGTGTGTATGCATCGATACCGCACAGTGTGGGCTTGGTGATTAGCTCACAAATTGCAGTGTGATACTAGAGCAGGCGAGGCTTGTATTGACATTGCGGGAGCTCTTGTGCGTGTGTATGCATCGATACCGCACAGTGTGGGCTTGGTGATTAGCTCACAGATTGCAGTGTGATACTAGAGCAGGCGAGGCTTGTATTGACATTGTGGGAGCTCTATTTTGGAGTGTGTCTCACAGGTTTTACATTGTGTTTCTGGCCATATTTGTAGACAATTTCCAGGTGTTGTTGGTGAGGTGGTTTTGCTTTCTAGTTTGCTACATTCTGCTCATGGCAGAGACATGTGATCGCTCAGATTATGATCTCTCCAAAATGTGCATGTTTGATGGGTCAGACTTTGCAGAATGGAGAGAGTGTATGCTTGATGCATTGACACAGCGAGGGTTGCATCGACAATTGAGTGGTGATGCAAGTAGACCTTCAAACATGTCTGACAATCAGTGGCAGGAGCTAGAGGAGATGGCACTTTCTACACTCTCTTTGCACCTTGCGGAATCTGTATATGCTCTTGTTATGTATGAGACTACTTCGAGAGGCCTTTGGCGCAGATTACATGATATGTATGATAGATCTGAGTCATCAAGGACTCGTGTGAGACATGTACATTCACGAGTACGCCGACAGGTGATATGTTGGTATTGTGGTCATTCTGGACACGTTAGACGGCGTTGTTTTCGTCGTATGTGACATCGTAGGAGACATGGCAGTCTCAGAGATGTATGTAGTGATGCCATGGACTCAGTTGCTTTGACAGTTGAGGCACATGTAGTGTCAGAGTATACTAGTGACGGGGATGTCACTTTTACCTCGAGCTATGCACGAGATGCTATACATGTGGATAGTGCACTCCCTTCGCAGTTGTTGCTAGACGCAAATGCTATGTTTCATGTCACGCCGCATCGTGAATGGTTTTGTAGCTATTCTAGCGGGATGCTTGGTAGTGTACGTTTGACCAATGGATCGGTGCATGCGATAGCAGGTGCAGGAGATGTGAGACTGCCATTATCGAGTGGTGCATCTTACTTGTTACGACATGTGCGCTATGTACCAGATTTGACAGTGAGTTTGATCTTAATTGGTCAGCTTAGAGATTGTGGATGTCAGATTTCGCTACGAGAGAGAGATTTTGTGATGCATTTGGGTTCGCTAGTGATTGCGAGAGGTGCCAGGAGTGGTACGAGTTACCCATTGCATGCGGATCACGGGAGAGACGGTGGTGTCTCTGTGATCATGCAGCCAGGTAGACAGCGAGAGAGCAGGCGAGTCTCTTTTTCTTGTGGGTTGCAGGATGCTTTGCATGGAGTGTAGAGCAGTGACCTTGTTGTGCAGGTTGCGTCTATGGATGCACAGGTAGAGCAGGACAGCTCTAGTGAGTCACAGTAGGATGAGTTATCAGAGGTGATGACAGAGATGACTCACATGGATGCTGAGATGTCGGCTATTGTGGAGTCATTTCTTGATATGCTTATGCCAAAGCTTGATGCAGATTCAGGACAGATAGATACTCTTGGTACACATGTGATATGTGGTGGGCACGAGGAGTCACTCCAGAGCTCGGAGTCAGAGTGCCATGGTCTCTATGATAGGGAACAGGATTGCCATGAGTTGAGTTCTGAGTTGGAGGTGGCAGAGGTTGCCAGGGTTGCATCAACATTTGGTGTCCTCATGTACGAGATGCTGATCTCGAGGCCCGACATAGCAGCTGCAGTGGGAGCATTTGCAGCAGGGTTGATTAGTTGTTCGATGACTGATCTCGGCATAGAGCATAGGGGAGGTTTACAGGTATTGGATCGATACTTGCAGGAGTGCATGAGCTCTTGTAGACTCTTTGCAGAGCTTGGAGCTAGCTCTGTGTGGCTTCCGCAGCGGGATGTTTGTCTATCAGTAGAGCCGGATGCACTAGCTCATCGAGAGTCAGTGGGCATAGGTTGAGAGAATATCTCACCTTCTATTAGTTGTACACTAGTAAATCTTAGTTAAAGGCACATTGGCCTTTAAGTGGGAGGTTGTTGGGGTTAAGGCCTATGTGCCTTGACCGGTCGCCCAGGTCATGGGCGCCCGCCCACTGTTACCCTATACTTATAGTGAGTATATTGTATAGGGGGAGCTGCCACTTCACAGTCTCCCCACCCACATCGTGTGTGTGTCTCCTTCTCTCTCTCTCACTCTCCGTCTGTGGTGCTCCCCGATCCCCTTCATTAGCGACGTTCGCAATGCGACGCTCAAATGTGAAAACCCACGGCGTCGCTATGAGCATCGCTAAGTTACAAGTAAACTCACGACGCTCATAGCGACGCCCATAGCGACACCAACAGGGGTAAAAAAATAACCGAGAGCGTCCGAAAACTCAGATCTCATATCCGAGTTTTCGGCGCGTGCTCAAGCAAGCAAAGGTTACCCGCGCTCTCCCTCTCTCTCTCTCTTTCTTCTCCACACACACACTCACATACACACACGCACACACACACACACACGAGGAGAGGAAGGAGAGCCAGGTATGCTCCTTCCCTCTCCTCACTCTCATGTTCTCTTCCCCTCTTTCTCTCTCCCTCTCTCTCTCTCTCTCTCTCTCACACACACACACACACACACATTGTGTTTTTGAGAGAGAGAGAGAGAGAGAGAGAGAGAGCACATGCATAAACAAAAAACGCACACACACATGCATAAACAAAGAATGCATACACACACATTGAGAGAGGAAAAGAAAGAGAGAGAGAGAGAGAGAGAGAGAGAGAGAGAGAGAGAGAGAGAGAAGAAGAAGAAGAAGAAGAAGAGAGTCTTAACGTCGTAGGAAACTATCCCAAGAGACCTTAAAGATCTAGTCGACGAGGAGTTGAACTCAAGACCTGTTATTCAAGAGGGAAATGGCATAACCAATCTATCACACTTGGGTGATAGAAAGGTTATATCATTTTCCTCCTTTTATTGGCGCAGACACACACCCAAGAAGAAGAGAGTTTAATTTAACGTAGTAGGAAACTATCCCAAGAGACCTTAAGATCTAGCCGACGAGGAGTTGAACTCAAGACCTGTTATTCAAGAGGGAAATGGCATAACCAATCTACCACACTTGGGTGATAGAAAGGTTATACCATTTTCCTCTTTTTATTGGCACGCACACACACACACACACGAGAAGAAGAGAGTTTTAACGTCGTAGGAAACTATCCCAAGAGACGTTAAAGCGTACGTTAGATGTAGACTTACGTTAGATTAGTTTAGGTTTATTTATGTTAGATTAAATTAGATTTAGGTTTATTTTTAGTTAGATTTACATTAGATTAGATTTAGGTTTATTTACGTTAGATTTAGATTTACGTTAAATTAGATTAGGTTTAGGTTTATTTACGTTAGATTTAGATTTACGTTAAATTAGATTAGATTTAGGTTTATTTTGAGTTTAAGATTAAATTAGATCTAGATTTATGTTCGATGGACTATCTTTTATTAGATTTAGGTTAGATTTTAGTGCATGTCAATGAAGGTGTGCTCATGATGGTAAGCATTGTATGAAAAACACTTGCTCATATGAAAAACACTGAAAAAGACTCCGTTTTCCTACATGAGAAAATTTCTTTCGCTCATAGCCTTGACAGTCCATGCGGACCAGCAATTCCACCTGCATGTTCGATTGCTGCTACCATACAATAAGCCGTCATGATCAGCCAATGGAAGAGCAAATTGAGCTTACACAGAAATTAGTGATGCAAGATGACGATTTCAAGGGTCACACACACACACACCAGCCCGTCAAATCTAGAGTAAGAATTAAGTGCTTTGCGCAGGCATCAGCTACATTGCAAGACAAAGATCTACTGTGAAAAGATGTTAAGATGTTGTGAAATGCTACATCTAGAGAAGAGGCAAAGGGGTTTTGTCCACTACATGCACTATCATGTAGACATGGGTGTGTAGATTTCTTATACTCACAAATATAGGCATTGACCAATAAAGACGAGATTATAACCCGGAGGTTCTGATCTTCGTGCACCTCTAAACCGAGGTGTGCGGGGATTGGACATAACTAGAGTATGTGAGGTAGTTTATAGTGTGAACAAAGAGAGAGAGAGAGAGAGAGAGAGAGAGAGAGAGAGAGAGAGAGAGAGAGAGAGAGAGAGAGATAAAAGACGAAGAATGCCAATAGAAGATTAAATTTGTTATCCAGGTTATAAGGTTTTTACCCTCATTATGAGTAGTGATGAGGATGTGGGGCCGTCCAACCGAAACACCTATCTCTCAACGAGGATCTTATGTCCTTGTAATCAATGCAACCATGTTGTGCGATGGACAAGACGCGTTTCTTTGCAGCACGTTCACGAATTTGGCGAGTTCGATCCATCTATTATAGATCAAGTTGTTGCCAATTATAACTCGTCGGACTCTGACGCTGGCCAACAGGCAGCAATCTTGCAACCCAATAGACGTGTTCATAGGCGCTTTGGTCAAACAGCATATGTGAGGCCACAAGATGTAGCCTCTGACAGCTCGGGGGATGATCATGCAGACCACATTCCCAACGAGGCAATGTTTGAGCCCCAGATCGATGAAATGATCGAGACGATCATGGATTTAGAAAGGCTTATCTATGATGATATGAAAAGTGAAGCCGATATGCCATTGTATAATGGAGCACGTGTGTCTAGATTGAAGGCGCTCCTAGTTCTTCTCAACATGCAGGCAAAGTTTGGATAGAGTGACACTAGCGTCACAGCGCTTTTCAAGTGATCTATTACAATTAGTTTACTTTAATAAAAAACTCTAGATGTATAATGATCTGATAGATTTTTACACAATCGTACCGTATTTTTTTCGTTGTGTAGATTGCTCAAAGAGCACATACTGCCAGCTGATAATGTGATGCCAGGTTCCAGAGAGGAAGCAAGAAAGATTTTGCAAAACTTGGGAATGGATTACAATTCGATCCACTCTTGTCCTAACGACTACATTCTTTTTAGAGGGGAATACGTAGACATGGAGAAGTGTCCGAAATGTGATTCCGAGAGATATCGAGTAGATCTCCACGGAACAAAAATCCGCAAAAGGTTTTGCGACATTTTCCTCTTCTTCCTCACATCAAGAATTTCTTCGAATGTAAGTCCATGGCCGCCCTAGCATCATGGCATGAGGAGAATAAATCTTCTGATGGTGTCCTACGAATTCCTGTAGATTGCGTAGCCTGGAAACATATAGATGAAACATGGTCGGATTTTGCCAGGGAAGCTCAAAATTTGCGCTTAGGCCTGGCTATGGATGGCGTAAATCCATTTGGTCAAAGATCAACATCTTACAATGTATGGCCCGTTGTCATCGTCAACTACAACATTCCCCCGTGGTTGACTACGAAGAAGGGGCACCTATGGCTAAGCTTGATTGTGCCGGGGCGATATAAAGTGAAGAATATGGATGTGTATCTTCGTCCACTATTGGAAGAACTACAACAATTGTGGATTGGCATAGAAGTGGTGGATATGAGCCGACACACAGGTCTATGGAATGCTTTGATCAGAGGCATTCTAATGTGGACCATGCATGACTATCTCGGACTAACAGAATGCTCAGGTGATTTACACTCCTCACTCGAACACTGTAAATCTTGGTTTTTCTCAAGCTTATCTATTCTCATGTGTATACATGCAGGGCTTCAAACGAGCGGATACAGAGCATGTGTCACATGTGGACCTAGACTGAATGCACGTCGGGCGCCCTCATTGAAGAAGCAAATCTATGAAGGTCATCAAGCGTATCTTCCAGAGAATCATGTGTTACGCTACGGATTTTTGGAAAGAGAGCCACCGAGGATGTCTGAACAAGCATGGTTAGAGCAGAAGGAGATGTGTGATGACGGTTTGCCCCCAGGGATGAAGAGACTATCTCCATGGTACGAGTTACCATACTGGCCCCGACTCATGATCAATCACTTGCTCGATCCAATGCACATATTCAAGAATGTGGGTAATCTACTGTGGGACCATCTGACCAGCAAGAAAGGGAGCCATGGTTGACCTTAGAAATGTGGATTATATGGAGCAATATTGGCTGCAGGCAGCGTCCGATGGATCGATAAAACTCCCTAAAGCACCATGGATTTTCATAGGAGCCCAAGAACGCAAAGTAAAAGAGACCATTCGATCTTTGCAGACCCCCACTGGCGTAATGCACTCGCTTCGAACGTGTTTTACTAAAGAAGGAAAGCTTACCGGTTTGAAGTCACACGAGTGGCATAAAATGTGTCAGGTATGTTCATAGTGGAATATATCATAGTGGGAATTGTGTAACAAATTCGTGTGTGGACTTTAATATCATTGTTGCACGTGTTTTGTAGTTTATTTTACCGGTGGCCATTGAGGGATGTTTGTCTCTTGACGTCTGTAACACAATCTACAAACTTGCGAGGTTGGTGCAATGGATCTCACAAAAGGAGATCAATGTAGACTCCATACCATTCGCCAAACAAAACGCTACGTCTTTCACCCAATCAATTAGATTTAGTGGTGGAGCAAGCAACTTCTATGAGCAGACCTTCGCGATGCAGCTTCAGTCTCCATCGCACTTGGAGCGCAATGCTTTTACAAATTCACAGAAATTCAACAGGAATCCCTCCCCCTTTATGAGCCCCCTCTCTCTTTCTCTCTCTCTCTCTCTCTCTCTCTCTCTCTCTCTCTCTCTCTCTCTCTCTACTTGTCCATGTTTTCTTCTCCATTCATTCAATATTAAGTTTAAATGTTCGTGCGTTTAATGCAAGTATGGATGATGAGCAGTTTCTTTCTTCTTTGTCACCCGAGCAGAGACAGTGGTACGTGGAGCGTCATCGCTCTGGCGTACCATCATGCGTTCTTACTGAGGCCGTGTCTCCCTCTGTTTCAAAGCATTCAGCGCGCTTTAAAGCTTGGGTGTCGACGAGACGATCTTCACACTCGTCTAGGCACCGACGCTCTAGTGGTGGGGGTGGTGGTTGTTGTGGGGATGCCGCCGCCGATGCCTCGACATCGCTTCGTGTTCGACGAGGCTCTTTACCCTCCCCTTCTTTGCCCGCCCCGACACCAACCACGGCATTGCCATCTACACCAGGTTTTGCGCGGCTGACGGCCGTTCCTAGCAGCTACACACCACTAGCTACTCCTCCAGGAGTCACTCTAGTCGACACTCCTCGCTTCAAGGCCCAGACTCCAGTGAGGACACCTGACGTCCGTACCCCCGTCGACACGCCGCTAGCGACCCCTACCGGGACCCCAAGTTCATGCGTCACCGGCGAGAGGGCTTTGCCTTACTCCGTCAACTTTAGCGGCAGCATCATCTTGGATGATGAAGGCAAGAAGGTGATTTCGCGCATGCGCAGTCTTTGCTCTCAGGTGTTTAGACACTACATACTAAACACCTAGAGTGAAGTACCAAGTGATTAAAAGACAGAGTCATCAGCATGCTTCATGACGAGTTTCCCGTTCCAAT
This sequence comes from Adiantum capillus-veneris, assembly GCF_014529385.1. Classification (NCBI taxonomy): domain Eukaryota; kingdom Viridiplantae; phylum Streptophyta; class Polypodiopsida; order Polypodiales; family Pteridaceae; genus Adiantum; species Adiantum capillus-veneris. Next base: position 103,899,002 of record NC_140944.1, read on the forward strand.
ATGGGATGTCCGCTTCAATGAAGACCTGATGAAGGTTCGAATGCTCGAATATTGCAAGCACAAGCGTTCTGAAATGCAAAAAGCAATCAAGCATGGGTGGAACAGATCAGATTGGCTGGCCAAAGAAGATTGGAAGAATGCGAAGAAAGCAGCGCGCGAGAATCCCAACAAGTGGAAGCAACAAAAGGAGACAGCCAAAGCGTGAGTAGAGGCAGGGAGCTCGCACCACTTGGGGAGCGGCGGGTGGGCATCATTTGAAGCCGATTTTGTAAGTGTTTTCGCATTGCTCTTTTGGTTTGATAGTTTAGGATTGAGGGGTTTTTAAATTCTAACATACTGGATTCTTTGTATGTTTTGATAGTGGTCGATGTGATAGGACGTGACCCCACACCGTACGAGCACGAGTACGCAGGCAGGAAGGGCTTAAACGCCCTGATGGACATTCTGAGTTCTCACGATAGCATGGTTAGTATTAGGGTTTACTCTTTTATATTTATTGTATTGTTTTATAAATGTCGCTATATATTTATACTTACAGAAAACTGTCTTATTGTTTTTTTTGCGAAAATCTGACAGATACGCCGCTTGGACGCGATGAGACGTCTGATTAGACGACGTCAGTCTAGCCGTAGCTAGATAGCATTAGTTTCTTTTTGTCATAGCATATGTATCATGAGACAACTTTTATACGTCTTTTTAAAAACCATGTATATTTTTTCAATAATGACAATGGTGTTGTAACTATTACATTTGCAAAGTTTAACAATCAAGTGATTTTGCCTATGATGTATACAATTGTCATTGATTTACTTTCATCAGTTTACTTTTGTCAGTTTTGTATCTTTATTCTGCAAACAATACTATGAATGATGGAGTTAATGGTTATATTGTCTTGTGGGTGACTACTTTGGGTCTATATCTAAGCTTGCACTTTTTTTCAAAAGCGAATCAATTAATGAAACATTCAATATGGTTGATGGTTCAATGCCCTGCCACCAAATTTTTTTCTCACAGACGTCGCTATGACCGTCGCTATATAAGGCTCTGCAGCGTCGCTATAAACGTCGCTATAGATGGCTTGTAAACATCGCTATGATTGTCGCTATATAGTGACGATTATAGCGACGCATATAGTGACCGTTATAGCGATGCTCATAGCAACGTTCCCATATCGACGCTGTTAGCGATGGTCTTAGCGACACTGGGGGTATAGAACCCAATATATTTCCGTCGCTAACAGCGTCACAAGAGCACACAGCCTCTTGTAGTGAAAGTGAAATAAAAAGAACTTATTAACACACACACACACACACACATACATACATACATATATATAGATATATATGTATAAAATTTACTAGAATTACGCAAGATGAAGCTTCACTTTAGCATTCCAAAACAATAGAATGCAAGAAAATTCAAGACTTGTCTGGATGTGAAATGAAAGGTGAAATAAAAAGTTCATTTAATATTTTAGAATCGAAATACTATTTAAGGTAAGTCTCAATCATCCATTTGAAATTATGCCTAGCTCAATTCTCCTCTAAGGCTTCTTTTAGAAAGCGAAAAAAACAAGGTGAGAACTCACAATGGTCTGCAGAAAGCAAGAGAAGGTTAGTTTTTGGCAATGAGGAGGTATGTAGTGGAGTGGTCGGACCAATCGTTGTAGTTGGTGCCGTACCTGGTTTGCGACAGGTCATCGCTAACCCATATGTGGTCTAGCATAGAGTTGTGTATTGTGGTTGGATGGTGTATCAATTGGTGGAGCCCATGCTGGAGAATGAGGGTGGAGAGGGTTCTATATGTGCTGCTTTCCTTAAGTGCGTCAATGTTCAAATCTCCCATTATGATTAGTGGTTGCATGGTGCGGGTTGAATCGAGAAGATTGGAGATGCTCTGCAGGAACCGTGGGAGTGATGATGTCAGTGCCCTGTAAAGTGAAATGATTGTCGCCAGGCAGTTGTTGGCGCAGTGGAAAGTTGCATGGATCGTTTCAAGCATTTGATTCATGCAGATGTGTATTTGTGTAGGTATTAGGTTGTTTTTATGGAGAATGGAGATGTTGTGTAGTTCTGTTGAGGATATGTTGTGGAAGCCTGGAATGGTTGTCGCACGTTGTCGAGTCTCTTGCAGGCAGAGGACGTCGGAGGCCATCAGGATTTTGTCGTGGATGATATCGTTTGCATGCTTTCCAAGGGAGACGACGTTCAGTGATTGGACAATGTAATGTGTATCTTGGTGGAGATGCAGCTGCTTCTGGATGGGGGAATAAGCTGCTTCCGTTCTCAACCTGTGGAGCTCTTTGAGGACAGATGCATTGGTGTGAATGTTGCAGGGTAGCAACCTCTCTATCAAATATAGATTTGCAGTGTCACGAATCCATGTGAGAGCAGTGTATGTGAGACCGTGAGACCTAATTCCTTTGGGGTTGAAAGCCAGTGTGTTGAGTGTAAGCCCTTGTGATCGGTGAATTGTGCGGGCTGTATAGCAGGCTGAACTGGGAATTGCTTGCGTGTGAGGGTGTTGAAGTAGTTTTTTCCAATTTGGAATTCGCGTGCGATGCGGAGAATTGGCGTCCAACCAGGCAATGTGAGTGGGTTGCAAAGATGACGGTGGTCATACCTTTGTTTTTTCCCTATGCTGGGGTTGGTGAAATGAATCCAGAGGCATGTCATGTCGGAGAATGTAGTGCAAAGCTTGTAGACGCCTTCTGCGCCATTGACGAGGCCGTCGAGAATGTCTAGGTTTCCAGTGCATAGCTCGACCACTAGCCCTGGTTTCAGACACAATGTTGCTTGGAGACTTGCAATTTGCCTGGCATCCAATGGAATTGCTATTGTTTTGCTGCAAGAAGCGGCGCGCTTGTCAATCGCTTTGAATATGTGTGGCTCACCTGGCAATTGTGCGAAGACCTTTTCATTGTTTTCATCCTTTGCCTTGTTAGAGTAGAATAGGTGTGATATGGTTATGTCAACAGGCAACTCTCTGTGGAAGGAGTTGTTAATGTATGCAAGGTCGCTACTGGTGTGCGAGCCAATTCTCAACACTTAAGGAATTCATGCCAGTACGAAGGTGCGACCGCCTCGAGAAGAGCCTTCTTGCTTGTGAATATCCAAGAGTCTTTGACTGGGCTAGCTTGGCAGAGGTCACCACAGAGTATGACATCAAGGCCACCAAAAGGTTGGTCGTGTTTTCTCTTGATGGCACGAAGACGTGAATCAGCCAATGAGAAGACACTCGATCCTATCAAGGAGACTTCATCAAACACTACAAGCTCCAAATCTTGATAAAGTAAGGACAATGCATCTAGCTTTTCTGCTCCGAGGCTTGTGTGTGCCGTAGTTATCAAAGGCAAATGTAAAGCTGAGTGTATAGTTGTACCACCAATGTTGAATGCTGCCTTGCCTGTATATGCCATCAAGAGTGCCTTAGGAAATTCAGGATTGTGGCCCGACTTATGTGTGTAGAAGCAAATGAGGGCTTCGACTAGCAAGAGCAGCGTGAATGTTTTTCCAGTGCCCGTTCCACCTGTGAGAAAGAGATGTATCTTTTCTGATGGTGATATGCGTTTTTTGAGCATGACATCATCGAGGATGACTCGCTGTTGTGGGTTTAGCTTCTTTATTGATGCGTGGAAATCCTCATTGGTCATGGCACTATGTTTGGAAAAATGCAAATCAAATGGTTTCTTCGTCGGTTGCTTTGATGGGGTGTTGATCACCACGTTGGCATTGTCGGAATCGTTCAAGGAACTCACACTTCTCGTGTTGTGTGAGGTTGTGACGGCTGTTGCGAATCTGTCGAGTGGAGCTGGTTCAACAATGAAGTGTGATTCATTGTTTTTCATTGTCTCAATGTTCAAAGTGTAAACATCGATCCAAGACGAACCTTCGGGCAGGTGCTCATTCTCATGGCTTGACCATGGCAAGAAGAGAAGGCATTGTTCTCTGTAGTGGTTGTCAGGGTCTTTGGCTTTACTGTATCTAACGTACCGTATGATGCGTGCCCTCCGTAGCAACATGTCAGGCCTTGAGGGATTTTTTGTTGTGGAAGCGAATTGGGCCAAGCACATGGCAAAGAACAAGTGTGGTCTGGAGGCATATTTGTCAATGATGGAGGCAGAGAAGATTTCTGTCGTGTTAGGGTGCATTTTTTGCAAGGAATTCTTTTTTTTGAGGACTAGAGCTCGCTCTTCAGGTGGATTAGTATTTATGTATATGAATTCTCTAGACGAGCCAATGGAAGTGAGAGGCATATGTAAGCAGCTTGCTGTGAACTAATCTGCTGTGTGTTAAGGATTGTGCTACCATCTTTTCGTAGTCTCTCCAACGTTGTTGCATTGTTTGCGACACAGTGATCAACCTGTGCCTTGATTGCTCCTATTAATGTATTGTCCATTTTTGTCATGTATGAGGTGCAGTAGCTCACAGCTCCATGTGCGTTTAGCACAAACTATATATCTATGTTTGCATTCCAAAGTGAAGCTATTGACTTGTTGAAGTTGTTTGTGAATATATCGCTTGGTTTGCGCTCGAGGAAAATAGTGGGTCCTGATATTGTTGCTTGCAATGCAAGCAAGTACTGTTCCATGGAGAGTTGTACTTGTTCTAGCCATTCTTCAAATGTAGGGGCATTTTGTAAATCAATTTGGATGAGTTGTCTTTAGACTTGTTGCAAGTAAAGGTTACCTTGTCTAGCTATGTTCGGCTCAAGTATTCCTTGTCGGATAATAGTTGTGAATGGCATGGGAAAACATGGAAATCCAAAACGGCAACTTTTGCTCTTCTTTCGGCAAGTCATATGGTGCTTGTGCTTGTACTCTTTAGAAAGGTCATTGAGCAAGATGGATCCATCTGTGCTAATGTGGGTATCTACAAATATTACAATATCTTGATCTGAGTGCGTTGTGAGTGATGGAGCATTTTCTAGCCACAACAAACCGTGATCGTGTTGGCTACCGCGACTTTGGAACTCCGTGATGAAAAAGAAGTCTCGTATTTTGCCACATATGGAGGAATCAGTCCGTAACAACCGTTTTATTGCGTTGAACTTGTTGACATAGAAACGAGCAACTATAATGGGATCGGCGCGAATGAGGTGACGTTGGTACGCGCTCAGGCTCTCCTCGGGCTCTTGACTCAATGGGACTAACTTCTCTAGTGCAGCAAGAAGCTCTTTCCATCTTTGCTCTGCAGAGGAGAACGTGACAAAAAATGTGGGCAGTCCAAGTTGTCGGATCATTGCAAAGACATTTTTTCTCATCTTTTCCTTGTAGTTGGGGGATGTGCGCAGTGCCTCGAAGTCTCTAAATCCTAACCTTGAGTTGAGAAGCCTCTCTATGTTTGTGTCTTCTACAACTTGCCTTGCAGTCAGCGCTACACCTCCTAGCAGAGAATTTATTTTTCAAGTCTATCAAAATCATGTCGGGACAAGTTGCATCCTCTATTTGGGTGCGAATGCGCGAGGGAAAGCGTCCAGGGCGAATCTTCTGTCGATGTTCAGGAGCTCCCACTTTGCAATCGTTTGATAATCTTTGGTTGCGGCTTCTCTATATCTTCTAGGGGCCCAAAGAAAAGAGTTGGGAAGCTCAACTCCTCGCAATACTCGTCCATGAAGATGCTCAACGGTGAGTTTCCCTCGCAAGGTGCAACATGAAGAATCTTGCCACTGTAATCGACAACCTCTGCAGCACTTGTGACCCCATGGAGCAAGACATCAGTCTATTCATCCTCAAGCTCAACATTGTGCGCATCATCGTTAAGGGTATTCGCAGGAGCCATGCTTAGACTAGAAAGGTGTGCAAGCCACTTTTTGTTGATGGTGACACCTTCTCTCGTGTAGAGTGGTGTGGATAGTAGCGTAGTGGTTGCACGCATTGTGAGCAGGGGTCGCACAACGCCGCATAGGTAACATCTATCGTATTCAAGTTTTCGTTTAATTCCCACAAGCACAGAGGCCTCATCCTCAATGAAGCGAGGCAGCACATCGTGGCTCTTCTCCAAGTAGGCAAGCACATTGACAACTCTACCTCTAAGCCCATACTAACCATCATATATCAGTTCGTGTATCTTGGTGAAGGGGATACGAATGGAGACCAAGCGTTCCTCTACGGGGTTTAGATCTGACACAAAGGGAAGCGCTGGATTGAACCCTGTCTCTTGCAAGCTCCATAGGTGATTGTTGTCGCTTGTCAAGTGTTTCTTGCACTGGCTGCAAACATACACATCCCCATAGCATCTTCGCTTCCTCGAAGAGGATTCTGCAATTGAAGGCAGAAGCTGACGTGTTAGCTGGCGTCGGAATAGGAAGCGTCCATATTTTTCACAGGGTGTAATGGGGTTGTCCTTGATGCTTTTGTTGTATCTCTTAATGGGCTTGCTCAACCTGCATGGGTGCATCGTATCGGAGCACCAGTGACCAAGCCCTTGTCTTTCTTCAGGCGTGAAAGCTTGCATTTCAAGGCCTGAGTTGTGTGCAACGTGTGTGGGTGCTTAGCCTGGAACATGTGGACCACCTCAACATCAGGCAAAGCCTCATGCAACAAGGATAGCCGATGCAAAGTGGCCACCTCATCTTCTTTCCATCCAACACGTGCACGGCTTGAGCACATTGTGAAGGTGGGAAGGTATGCGATGCCATTGCTTGTTTCGGAGAGCAAAATGCCCTTTGCAAGAAATGGTTTCGATGGCATCCCCAAGATGATTGTTCTCATGCTTCCATTTCTTTTCAAATACACTTTTAACCTACAGCTCTCAAAGCAAGCAAAGGCCGTTAACATGTCAAGGCTAAGAGCAAGTGAATTGGCGCATGTTGAATACAAAGATGAGAATTATGTGGCCGTCATTACGCTAGTGGCCCTGTCAGCAGGGAAGAAGAGGCATGCACTCGGGACAACATGTCTTTTGAGCAAGAAGCTCTCAAACAAGTCATTGAGCAAATTTGATCTAAGGTCATGCGGTGCACCTGTTGAGTTTTGGAGATGGTGTAGCGCGAGAAAGATGTCTGAATTGTTCGGAAACTGTACCGCAAAAACGGCATCGACATCACGTTCGGGCAAATGAGTCATTGCAAAGGCACGTGAAGATTGTAAATATTTAGCCGTCTTGTGTGTTTGTTTGTGTGTGTGTGTTAGAGAGAGAGAGAGAGAGAGAGAGAGAGAGAGAGAGAGAGAGAGAGAGAGAGAGAGAGAGAGAGAGAGAGAGAGAGAGAGAGAGAGTCTGTGCTTTGGAAGTTTGAAAAGATGGAGAGGAAGGAAGAGTAGAAAGTGAGTTATGGAGAGACGCCATGGCAACAAGACTCAAAAGCAGGATACCATTTTCTTATGAAACTCGATATACAATGGACAAGCTTAAATTTAATTCATCGATTGTAGAGGGGTCTAGGTAAGGAAGCATAGTTATTCGTGGTGAAAGACCAAAAGCTATCGAAATCCATGCTCTCAAAGCATCTAGGTTTCCAACAGAGGAGTGAAAGATATCATAGACCCATTTGTGCCAATTTTGAACACACCCTCGACAACAGATGTTGATAAAATATCCCTCGTCTCTGGAATGCTCTCCATGTACACCTCCTTAAAGCTCCTTGGCAAGGCCAGAAGGCGATCCACCATAGACCCTGACACTTGAACCGCCACAACACGTCTGTCAATGCTGCTTCGAATTTGTGCCTCCAGTCTGAGAGTCGTGTTGATGAAGTGATCTTTATCGCAAAGAGAACAACGCAGTCGGCCTTCAACCTTCTTCACCTTCGGTGAGTCACAAACTGAGCACTGGGAATGCAAGAGAGCTCTATTGAAGTTCATAAAGCGCAAAGTCCCCACAACCCAGAAAAAAAACAAACATGTAAAGACCACTAAAGATATCTTTATCTAGTTGACTACAAAGCATGCAAAGTCACCTCTCTATTGTAGCCGAGAATCTCACACTGTTTATGAAATGTTGTGGTCAATTCTTGTTTTAAGCCTTATCCTCGCACGGGGACCAAAGTTGTGACGTCTAGAATAGACAATGTGTGCACCTTGCCGACAAAGAGGCCAATATTCCTAGCCACAAACATAACAATGTCCTCCCTAGCCATCTGGGCCATGACTTGATCGTAGACATGCTTTCTAGAGTTGACAAAGCTCACCTACATATAACAAAAGGTTTGTCGACAACGAAAGGGAGGAGCATTGAAGCCAATTCTTTTGATACGTACAATTGCTTTGTCATTCGGGGTCAGGCCATCGCAACAACCAAATCCCCGAATGTAGTGCCAATTCTCTCATGGAAATTACGACTTTGCAAGACAACAAACGCCAGTGTCGTCAAGGGTGGACGTCGGCTAGTAGTCTCAGAAATTGCAGCGTCAAGCAAGAAATGTGCTTATCTTTGTCTCAGGATAGAAAGCTAAAGAAACAGGGAATGGGTCACAAGGTCGAATGGTTGTCGACGCATCGACATGCAAGGAGAACGAAGCTGAGCCAGCATCATTATGGTTTTTAGCCCTCACAAGAGGACAATCAATCCTGACGAACAAGCCGATCTTGAGCTCCTTGGTGTAGCTCTCAATGAAGGGATCCACAACGACGATCGTGATCGTGTCGGTGCAATCGGCATCGACGATGTCGAACTTGAAGTAACATGCATTTTTCTTTTGCCCAGGGGAGATGGAACGGTATGTGCCGTACCAGTTCAAGATTTTTCCCTCTATAGAGAAAGGTTTACTACTCTCATCTATATCACTAATCAGAAATAGCGGCAAGGTTTCCTTGACTATCAGGCTTTTCCCTTTGTCTAGTAGCTTGCCACTGTCCAAGAAATTGTGAGCAGCTGGAAGATTGGCCAGTTTCAGAAAATGAGGCTACAGCTTTGCTTAATTCGCAAGCTGGGCAAGGAAGTTGCTGTTGAGACGAAGACGGTGCTTGTGCGCACTCCTCCCCTAGTGGAGAGTATCCTTTGCCTACAAAAGAAAGCAGAGCACCATCTTAATGTAGCTCAACACTCAACAGTGCATTGCAACAGAGAACATCGCAGACACGCCAAGCCTGTTCCACAAAGAATGAATGTGCACGTTGGCCATACTTGCAGTACCAGCCAGATGGCTAGCAGGGCTTCCTTGAAGAAAGGCACGGCTACACCTCTTCCGAGCTACGGTTTCCTCGAAGCTCGGACTTGGGGACGACCTAGCAGAGCTCGACAGCACCAACTGCGATGAACATTTGTTTCTAGGACATGGAGCAGACTCAACGGACCTGTGCAGCTCTGCAAGAGGACAAGAAAAGGAAGTATCCAATTAAGCGTAGCATTGACTAGTTGATCATAGCAAAGAGGACGTCAAAAACGTCCAACATGCAAGACACTCGGAAAAGACAAGGAAGAATGAGCCGTAGAAACGAAGCTCTTGAGAGGATCCGGAGAAGCTTGCGCTGGCACGTCGAGATGCCAGGCAGACAATCCCAAGTTAGCTGTCGATAACAACAAGTTAGCTGTCGATAACTCCCAAACTATAGATTTGAATCTGAAAAACGATGACCTTCTTACAGTAGAGTTAGGCAAGAATGACTATGACTGGTAATTCTACTTTAGCCTCTTGTGTTAATTTTAATAACAATCTTCGATCACTCTTTGTCTAAAATCTGGTCTCTGTCATAAGTTTGCTTACTCCTCCTGGTACCCCTCTAAGAAACCGTTCAAAACTCAACTCAGCACCAGAAGACGACTCCTTATCTCAATTGGAGACTTTTAGCTTAGTTCAATCTGTAGCTGCTATTAAAACATCATGAGTAAGTTTCTATGCATAATTTTGATAAAGAAATGTATGTGTCTCGACATTTATTTGCAAAGAAAGCTTTAGGTTTCTTGGTGTATTAACACTCATCCCTCACTTTATGTTCATACTTGTAGTTTTCAATTAACCAAGCAAAGGCGAACTCAAGAAACCAAGGTGCTATTTTATTGACAGATCCAGAATTGGCTTATAGAAAGGGGCACAATGGTGCGGCTAGATCCAATGGGCTGTCAGGAAACTCAATGTATTCAACCACCAATGTGACCACATCGGCACCCAAAAAGACACCTCTTACTCTGCGGTCTAGATCTACATTAAGGCCTGCAAGACCTTCTAGAAGAACCCCAGTATGCTCAACACACATAATGAACCAAACAACACCAAAGAGCAAAGCTAAACCTTTATCAGCACTTGGTTCTCACCCCACAACACCCACAAGCAGACACACAGCTGCTGTAGCATCAAAAGGTGGAGCCAACTTTGTTCTCTCATCTTCGGCGACAACCAAAAAAACATCTACTTTCTCCCCTGTAGCACATCAGCTAAGAGGCTATCACCTTTGCATGCACAAAACCAACCCGTTTTTGCTGGTATTTCAAGATCCTCCTCTTTTAGTAAAGCAAGGCCTCAGCCTTCCACAAGTGCGCCTTCCTCAAGAGGCAACCCGCCCAGAGGAACCTCTCATGATTGGCAGCAAGCATTCTCATCAAAGCCTCAAAGTGTGACAACAACCCCTATTCTTCGATCGAACCATAGCACAGTCACTTCTTTCAATACAAGAAGTTCACAAATGGGGAATTCACATAGGCAAGGAGCAACAACCTCCACAAAACAAGCACTTTTTTCTTCATTAAATCACCAGGAAACATCTATGGACATCCCCAAAAAGACAAGTTCCCGAGTGCGTCGCAGCAAGCAGAAATAAGCCAGAACCAGCAATCAAAAAGATCGAACACGCAGTTAAGTTCAAAATTAGGGTCAACAAATGCCAAACCTAGTCGCCAAGGGAGAATACAACCAACTCAACTAGTAGTGCTCCTAATGCAACAGAAGCAAATGGAGCAACACTAGGCCACTGTAGGAAGGACCAGCTCAAAAAAGCAGTGAATGAAATGATGTCGCTGCAACCGTCACAAGCACATCACTTGCAAGCATAACAAAAAGCAAGTAGCAGGACCGGGAGAACGACACTAGTGCAACAAATGTTTTCGAGTGCGTTGCTCGCAAGCACAAAGAAACCAGGACCGACAATGGAAAACAACACCAGCACACGAGGCAGAGAAACAAACCTCTAGAGAAGTCCATGCTCTCACTGTCATTGGGTGAGGCATTGCTTGCACTCCCTTCACCACCACTGGCAATGCCATCATCGGATGCCATGATAAAGAGGATCTCCAAAGAAATGTTGATGCAACTACTTTAAGGCACAAGACACAAACCCTCAAAGTAATCTACAGCAGACGCTCATCAAATTTCAACTCCTCGATTGATTTAAATTTGGAATTGGCAGCATATCAGCATAGACAAATTGAATAGCAAGAGATAGGTCAAAGCTCAAATGTCAAAACAAAGATTGAGACTTGCTGGCACATGTACAAAAGCAGGACAGAAAGAGAATCTTCCACTAGATAATGTAGCTCAAAAGCTCATACATTAAAACAAATCTTCAGACTTGCTGCCATATCTATAAAATCATGACACACTATAATGATTGGCACATGTACAAAAGGAGGACAGAGAGAGAATTTTCCACTAGATAATGTTGCTCAAAAGCTCATACATTAAAACAAATCTTCAGACTTGCTGCCATATTTATAAAAGCATGACATAGTATAATGATAACCACCGGAGACAAGGACTTGTTACAATGCCTTTTTCAGCCCATTCTGGCCTCTTATATAAGCTACAATAAGCACATGGAAATTACATCTCCCGTGCCTTTCAACACGTGCACTGAAGCATAAAGAACAACACGAGCAGTGCTCGTCACCTTCGCCTGCACAACGACACAGTCGCCTTCAACGATCTTGAGAAGGCCGCCTTCGGCATTAAATGAGCAGGACAACGCATCAAAGACCTCTTGCTGCTAGGTCCTCACCAACTGAGCTTGCAAAGCAACCCCATTGAATGCAGTCGCCTTCAATAACCTTGAAAACCCCGCGGAATTAAACAAGCAAAGCTGCGTATCGAACACCTCTTGGTGCTCTGGCAGGAGCAGCACCAAAAGAAATACCTTCTGTGCAGCTGTCTTCTCGGAAGGACAACACCGCTGCACACGCCACATTCTTTGGTAGGAGAAGGGCAAAAAGGACTGAGGCCCGCCAGGAGCAGCACGAAAAGGGGTTGCATATGGGTCAAATGAACCTTAAAAACCCTAAAAACCTAATAGCACGTGGTAGCCATCCATCAACGATAATCAAACGGCCTAGAGTTTGCAACAACTTTGCACCTAAAACCCTATGGCCTTCCACAGGCCAAAAAAGATTTGAGCCAATAGATAGGTGCCCAAAACGTTTCTTTCATTTCTTTTTAAAGGAATCACCAAAGATGCTTAGATGAAAGCCAAACTAAGTGGAAAGGGACGGGGAGGGGTGATGCGTATGGGCATTGAACATGGCACGTGGATGAAAGGTAAACTTGGTGAAAAAAGGAGGAGGGGGAGAGGAAAAGAGAGATTTTCTCTATCTTCAAAGGAAAAACGGGAAAAAAAATTCGAGGGCAACTGCGTTTGGAAAAAATGTGTCTCAACTTGATACGTGCCATTTTCGATTTCAAAAATGCCAGTAGAGGGCAAGGGGGAAAGGATAAATTCCATTCCAAAATAAAAAAATAGTGTAAAAAACTAAAATATAAATTTCCTTTTCACAAATTCAAGGAAAGGAATATTGTATGTTTGAAAAAATTATTTTTCGAAAGGTGTCTTTTCTCTCTCTCTCTCTCTCTCTCTCTCTCTCTCTCTCTCTCTCTCTCTAAATCTTAAGGGCACTTTGGGAATTTATGACAAAATATTGGGAATGCTTTGGGAAAGTCGAAGGGAAGGGTGTGTTATCTCGTCAACACAGGACAGTGGTGCCGCGATTTGTAGAGGCAGTCAAGGGCAGGTGCCAACCAAGGCGCATGGAGCATGGACGAGCACATGCAAGGTGTGCTGCAAGAGAAGGTGGGTAAGCACAGGAGCAAGTGAGGGCGAGAGGAATGGATCCAGCTCTCTCTCTCTCTCTCTCTCTCTCTCTCTCTCTCTCTCTCTCCACCCGAGCAAGCGAAAGTCATGCCAGCACATGCAGAACGGGATGAGGGCGATGGCGATTATTAAATCCATGTTCAACTTAGCAGAAGCAACATCAGGGCGTTTCTGTCGAATGTCTCCAACAACCATGTGCAAGTCCGTAGGTGGCGCGAGAGCCACTGCGAGCTATGGAGATGGGGAGAAAGACGCAGGGTGCATGCCTGCTTGGGGGGTTGCTGACATGGCATGGGACTTTCGCCATTGAATTCTTGAGTCCAAAAGAATCTTCCATTCAAATTAATTAATGGAAGTGAAAGTAGACCCAATTTTTTTTATAAAAGAAATGCATATAACCACTCCCTGAAATTTCTTTTTTGCATTTTCCTCAGTAAAGCTTACTTTCCTCAATGTTGAAAAGGAAAGTAAGCTTTTACTTTCCTTTCAATATTAAGTTTCACTTTTTCTTTCAAACTAATGCCAATCAATCTCTCTCTCTCTCTCTCTCTCTCTCTCTCCACTTCATTGTAGCGGATCTTCCCAGATCTGTCATCAAGATTCTATCTAGCCTTGATGCAAAACTCGAATGCACGCACATAGCAGAGACTCTCACCAAATCTCAGAATTGGAGCAACCCCTTGTGCTTTATTTCTTTGGGGGAACCCCCCCCCCCCCCCCCCCCCCCCCCCCCCCCCCCCCCCCCAAAAAAAAAAAAAAAAAAAAAACATTGTCGCCCCATAGCCTTGTGCTCCACTTCTCTATCTCTCCGTCCGTCTTCCTCGGACGCAAGGGACATGGCAGATCTGCAACGAAAGGTCTATGCTGAGTCCATGCAGAGAAAACCTCTCTCTTCCTCTCTAGCTCTCTCTAGGCATGTACCCCATGCACACCATTCCTTGCTCTATCTCCATCTTCATCGTTGCAAGCAATCAACAACCCATACTCGACATTGCCCACACAAAGGCATTCACCCTAGCGATGCCTCTCCCTCTGTCTCTACCTTCACTCTCTATGTGTCTCTCTGTGCTGCCCACATCTAACAGCTCACATTTTATGGAAAAATTAAAACTCTCTCTCTCTCTCTCTCTCTCTCTCTCTCTCTCTATTGTATCTATTGAATCGTGCCCCTTTTGCATTCGAACGGGTTGACTCAACTAAGTCGGCACACTGTGGCCGCTTCTCTATCTCCTAAGTTATACATAAGCTAAAAAACCTAGCTTGTTGTCTAGCCATTTTACCAACACCAGTCGTCTGACATGATGTCTGGTGCGAAGCTCATGAGAATCCAAAATCTTTGCGGGCTCATGAGGGATGCTTGGCGGTTCGACAAGGTCAACTAACACACCTGTGTGAATGATATTATCATTCTTTCCTAGTTGTTTTCGTAAACGGCTAACATGAAAAACTAGATGAACTCGTGAGTGCTCTAGAAGAGCTAACTTATAGGCCACTTGACCTATACGTTTGAGAATGGTAAACGGTCCACAATAGCGTGATGAAAGTTTAGCAACTTTACCCGTCCTCAGACTTTTTGAATGCTCAGGAACTTTGAGGAAAACCTTGTCTCCTTCTTCGAAAGTAGCAAGACGACGATGCTCATCTGTGTACTTCTTATATCGATCTTGAGCTTGCTCCCTTTGTCTTTTCTTTTACTTTTCAATTAAAGCTCCCACTAGGATCTTGCTTGATTCCCATTAAAAATAAATGGGTCTACTTTCACTTCCATTAATTAAATTGAATGGAAGATTCCTTTTGGACTCAAGAATTCAAGGGCAAAAGTCCCATGCCATATCCGCAACCCCCAAGCAGGCATGCACCCTATGTCTTTCTCCCCATCTCCATAGCTCGTAGTGGCTCTGACGCCACCCACGGACCTGCACATGGCTGTTGGAGACATTTGACAGACACGCCCCGCTGTTGCTTCTGCTGAGTTGAACATGGCTTTAATAATCGACATCGCTCTCGTCCCGTTCTGCATGTGCTGGCATGACTTTCACTTGCGAGAGAGAGAGAGAGAGAGAGAGAGAGAGAGAGAGAGAGAGAGAGAGAGAGAGAGAGAGAGAGAGAGAGAGAGAGCACCGGATCCATCCCTCTTGCCCTCACTTGCTCTTGTGCTTACCCACCATCTCTTGCAGCACGCCTTGCCTATGCTCGTCCATGCACCTTGGCTGACACCTGCCCTCAACCGCCTCTACAAATCGCGGCACTACTGTCCTGTGTTGACAAGATAACACACCCTTCCCTTTGACTTTCCCAAAGCATTCCCAATATTTTTTTGTCATAAATTCCCAAAATGCCCTTAAAATTGAGAGAGAGAGAGAGAGAGAGAGAGAGAGAGAGAGAGAGAGAGAGAGAGAGAGAGAGAGAGAGACAAAAGACACCTTCCGATTTTTTTTTTCAAAAATACAATATCCCTTTCCTTGAATTTGTGAAAGGAAATTTATTTTTTAGTTTTCTACACTATTTTTCTATTTTGGGATGGAATTTATCCTTTTCCCCTTGCCATCTACTGGCATTTTTGAAACCGAAAATGGCACGATATCAAGTTGAGACACATTTTTCTCAAATGCGGTTGCCCTCGAAAAACATTTCCCGTTTTTCCTTTGAAGATAGAGAAAATCTCTCTTTTCCTCTCCCCCTCCTCCTTTTTTCACCAACTTTACCCTTCATCCACGTGCCATGTTCATTGCCCATGCGACATCCTCCCTCCCTTTCCACTTAGTTTAGCTTTCATCAAAGCATCTTTGGTGATTCCTTTAAAAAGAAATGAAAGAAACATTTTTTGGGCACCTATACTTTTGTTAGATGAAATCTTTTAAGATTCTTCCATGTTCGCTCGTGCTTCACTTGGCCATTAAAAATCCAGGAGGTGCAATGAAAACCCCAACACCATTGCCAACCAGTAAAGAAAAACATATGTCTTGTTTCTTTCCACTTCTCGTGACACACAACACACCTGTGTGTGTGTGTGTGTGTGTGTGTGTGTGTGTTTGTTTTGTTAGGAGAAAGGGGGGACACCGATTGCTTAGAACACTGCTCACACACATCACCATCAACCTGTCAACCTCTTTCCCCAATTTCTAAACACACACACACACACACACACACACACACACACTAAAACATACAATTGACAGAGACAAGTTGTAAGAGGGTGTAAGAGCATGGAAGAGAAGATGTAGACTTAATTTAGGAGTACATGCTACAGACAAAAACATGGCTGCCCTGCAAAATACCCAAGATAACACAATATCTAGCATAAACTGACAAATCTGCATACCTGGGAATTCCCATAGCATGTAAACCGCGACGTATGCGAACAGAGAGAGACTGCGAGCAAGACAGAGCAAAAGAGCATGTGTAGGCGCACCTCCTAGAGTGGAGTGCTACGCCAGCACGGCGAGAGAGAAGAGAGGAAAAGGGAGAAGAATACACATACACTGGGTGCAATCTCCCCCCGTGCAAGAGTGACCATTTCCCTCTTGCACGTATTTGTTTTATAGATTTCTTAAATGGTCAATTGTGAGTACAAACTAGCCGGCCAGACATAAATGGCCAAAGCTTCTAAAGAACACTTGAATACATAAAATATAATATCCTTTTTGCAATAGCCTAGCTCGGTCAAGCCTTTTCCACCTGTCAGCTGCAATAAATAGTAAAATATGAATTCCATAACATACCTCTCCGTTGGAAAGCAATTGTCCTCAGTTGCGAAGATAAAAATTTGCAAACAATACTTATCCAAAACAATTATTAGAAAACTGTATCAAATATTAAAAGAAAAATCCATAAAATTAGACACATTGGTTATGCCTGTTGTCATCCACATACTACCTATTCTAGTGTCCCATACCACTAGAATAAGCAGTATATGTCATACCCTGATGAATCAGGATATCGTTGGTCACACTCATCATTGTATAAATCAATTCTCATCAATCTCAAGTTCATTTTCATAACTATTGTCGCGACAGAAATCCATCATATACCAATTCCAAATCCAATTTCAAATCCAAATCCAAAATATCTTTCATTTTCTATACCCGGGTAACAAAATCATACCAGTTACAGTGGTGGCCAGCCACTGCAGCATGATTTTGTGATCGGTGTTGCCTCATCCGACGAGTCTACACCAATAAAGCGTGCTGCCTAAATCGGCGTATCTACACTAATGCTGCCTAAATCGGCGGATCTGCATTGGATATTTTATAAAAATCATAAATCTAAGTTTATTAATGTGCTTTCTAAATCGGCGGATCTGCACCAAGATGAGTAGCTACACACTGTTTAGATCGGCAAATTTGTGTGTGCGTGACCAATGGACTAGATGAGACATAAAAGAGAAAACTATTTACTACCTGTTTGACAAAAAATTGCAGTATTCTCAGGTAAAAAAGTACTTACAAACGGTTTGTCTAGTATCGCAAAGCACCTTAGCTCTCGTGGGAGTTGTACAACTTAATGACAATTCATCTCAATAGAAATTGTATTCAGTGTAAGCAGAAGACACAATGTTAGTGATGGTAAATTTTCACATGTCATAAAAGAATGCAGATAAGAAAAATATCCTTGTTGCAAACTCCTTGAGCTTGTTCCACATGTATACAGAAAAACAAAACATCGTACAAGAGAGTTGAGAAGGTGAATATTATCACAATAGTATAATAATCAAGTACATTGCAGTATGAGCAGATGAGAGATGATTTATCATGACGAGATCTTAAAGCAAGGATAATTAAAATACTGCAGAGAACATTGCAAAAACAAAATTGCTACTTGGGGCATTGATATGAGAGTAGGGTGGTTAGCTTTATCTGCAATAGTATTTCGCAAAGGCAAAGCAATAAAAATGATTTTCGAACAATTGAAGCACACACTAAATTCATAACATTTAAAAGTTTGTAATGAGAGTTTGTTTACAATGTAGGAATGGTAGTCAGTAGAGATTAATGTTGTGTGAAAACGATAGGAAGGTAAAATAGTACTTCCAATGAAGAAACTAATAATGGGGCTTTTGTTTAAACTATTGTCAAAATAAAATTGGAAAAATAAAATTAAAAAAGCATTCCAATATGCATCATGGTTTACCTTAATCAGCTACAGAGGAGTACTAGTAGCATGGATGTCATACATAAACAAATAAATGAAACTATATCAAGTAATAGGTAACAAAAATTGCACTAGCATTATACCATATGATGGAACATTTAAGTTAAAATAAAAGAATAATATTTTTCAAAAAAATTGGTATGTTTTTTTGTTTTAAAATAAATAAATAAATAAAGATATCACTTGTTTAATATAGTGTCACCTAATACTAACAAAGAAATGAGGACCTTTAGACATGTGCACATTGAGCCGGGTAGACTCTTAAAAAAAATACCACTGAAGTATGGAACATCTATATTCATGACAAACTCTAGACTTTATTCAAGCTGGTAAGTACCACTAACTTCACGACCTGTGGACAAATATTACTTTTCTCTCAGTAAAGCAATTAGCGGGTAGCTTATCCTTCTTGTTTGGAAAGAGGTTTAATGGCATCATCACATGTACTAGAAAAGAACATGCATTATAAGAACACACACACACACACACACACACACACACACACACACACACACACACACATTATAAGTATATAGCTATGCTAGATTGTGTTCAAGATCTTTGGGCTACATGAGCTATTTGTTTCGTAAATTTCAATTATAGATGACCTTTAATTCGGGTTTGGTATTTCAAGCCCTAAGAGAAGGATTGATTTATCAAGGCAACCGTTATGCCACGTAAAGAGAATTTGAAGAAAACCCTTATTTAAAAACAACATATATCAGAGATATTGGTCACGTTATAGAGAGATTTTATTAGCCATAGTAGCCATAGCCTAAAGTTGTGATGAAAAGCAATATTGTCATCGACAATGCGCGTGGGTCTCCGGCATCGGAGAAAGTATTGTTGTGGGCGTCGAAGAGCATCCTCAATGTCTGTCTCACCGGAACAGTTGTAGTGGGAGGGGGAAGAGAGATAGCAAAAATGAAATGTTATATTACTTGTCTTTAAAGGGGAAACTTACATATGAAACAAATCTGATACAATTCTTTTGGATCAAAGCCAATGTCTGAGTACTAAAATAAAATGAAGTCAAGTGTGTGTATGGGAGTGGTGCGCACTTTGTGTGCTACCACAGCTTGATAGGGCAAAAGATGGGTGGGAACCACTCGTTGTTCAAATTATTAAGGGGGACAAATGAAAAGGTTTTGTTTTTTTTTCTTTTGTTAAGTTACCTGTACTCCCATTCAGAACCCATTGCACTCTCTCCATGGTAGCGAGCGCCACCGCCCAGCTTCCTCACGCTCTGCAAATCGGTGGTAGTGATCTCGGTCATGTGAACCCCAACGGGCTCGACGCCTCTTCTTCCTCTCGATCGGCATTCCTCATCTTCGCTTCCGATCGAAGTATCAGGCAGACCTTCCTTCATCAGCATGCGGGCTCGCAAATGACATCGCTGATGCGTACTTGCTGAGGGTCGGAATCTCAGACATGCGGCCATCACTGCATGCCAAAAATGGAATGTTTCCGCCATGACACGCAGAATCAAGACAGCTCAAGAAATACGCATGCTTGCACCTGGCAACTCGGGTATGTCTCCCCTCGTGCTGTCTCCGAGTCTACGTACAATAAAGTCATCCTTGACCCTGATGCAGGATTGGTACTTCACCGGCGAATCGACACCAACTGTGGACGCTCCCTCTGTTTCTGCAATCTCCAAAACAGCTCGTGTCGATTGTTGTTGAAGGACATTCAGTGTCCCGAACTTGAACCTCCCAACCTACACAGCAAGCGCAGGCGGCTCTTCCGAAGGCTTAAGGGCCTGTTTTTTTTAATGTGCATACTCACGTGTGTGTGCAAGGGTTTCCTTCTCTTTGGATTTTTTTGCATAGCCTACTAGTGACACATTTCTTGTGTTCATCAGCTTGGTGTCACTGCTAGTAACTAGTTGTAGGCATATTTGTGTGTCTAACGATAACTAGTAGGCATGGATGGGTGGGAGTCAATCATAGACGAGTGGTTGTGGGAAGCACGCAAGGATAGGTTGGAGGGGTGGTTGTTAACAGATGCACCAAGGTGGTGCAAGTAATCGAGGGTGACTAGAGAGAGAGAGAGAGAGAGAGAGAGAGAGAGAGAGAGAGAGAGAGAGAGAGAGAGAGAGAGAGAGAGAGAGAGAGAGAGATAACTACGGCAACAGAGGAAGAGGGCGAGTTGGTAGGAAAAGAGAGAGAGATGTTGGTGTTCTGCATGCGCAAAGGAGGGACATGGGTAGTTGGAGGACTGATTGAGTGTCGTCGAAAAAAAAGTGATATATGATAATTGAAGTTGGCATGCAACTGTACTGAAGCTAGTGGTCACGATGGCGGTTGGTGGCCAGAGAGAGAGAGAGAGAGAGAGAGAGAGAGAGAGAGAGAGAGAGAGAGAGAGAGAGAGAGAGAGAGAGAGAGAGAGAGAGAGAGAGAGAGAGAGAGAGAGAGAGCAGTTGCACAAGCTTGCGGCCGTCGTCAAAAGGCTTGCCAACCTCAAAAAGGTTTCACCCAACGTGGCAGTAGGTAGAAAGAAGAGGAGAATTGGGAGGTGAGCACGACATGCAGGTAGCTGTGATGGGTTTGATGAGTGGCGACTGAGGGAAAGAAAAGCATGATAGCCACTCTTAACGTGAGCTTGTGTGTAGTGATAGCGCATGTGAGCCAGCTTGAGGAGGCCGCCAGATGGGTTGGCCAAAATGAAGCGGTTGGTGACGACTCAAAGGAAGTGAGTTGCGGTTGCCATGTAGTCATGAGTGGCCATTCAGGGAGTGGGGTGCTAGCCTGCACTTTTCCTTTCCTATTGCCACCCGCCGTTGCTCGCAACCAACGTGGTTGTTGTCTGAAGTATGGAAGGTTATGGCAAGAAAAATTCATCAAATTTCTCGACTTGTTGATCGACACTCACAACCTCTCTTTTCCTTACGCAATGGTGGAAGAGAAATTGTGGGACTTCTTTCCATAGCCTCTAAACTCATTGTTTATAGACTTGAAAGATTGTTACATCATTAAATCTTCTCGAATTCTTCTTCTTCTTCTACTTCTTGTTCATCGAAACTCTGGCTACTTTCCTCTTCATAAATCTATTCTTCCTCCTTTTTCCCCTTTGTAAATTCTCTGCTGGATTTCTTATCAGCTAATAGGCAATTGAAATCTAGCATTTCTCACCTTTTATCATATGTTGTGAGTCTTAAGCGAGCCTTGATATCATGAAAGAGATTCTATTATCGTGACTTTTTCATAAGGTCACATGCTATTCCTCTCTTGTTATTGCATATTGCCATAAGATCCGAGCATAAGATTATGTTTAATCTATTCTATCAATATGTTTAATTAACATAATTATACTAATAATCACTATATCATGATAATAAAGAAAGGGTTCTCTTCAATTTTCTAAAGATCACTATCTATCTCATACAATCGACACTAATTATTATAAATTGAAGCAATTAACAAAATCTACAAGCATAAGGGAACTAAACACTTAGCTGCTACTTGACAAAAATCTTTAGTCTTGGAGCGTAGCCCACGCTCTCTTGGAGCGTAGCCCACGCTCTGATACCACTGCTATAGACGGAAACATGGCTGCCCTGCAAAATACCCAAGATAACACAATATCTAGCATAAACTGACAAACCTGCATACCTGGCAATTCCCATAGCATATAAACCGCGACGTATGCGAACAGAGAGAGACTGCGAACAAGACAGAGCAAAAGAGCACGTGTAGGCGCACCTCCTAGAGTGGAGTGCTACGCTAGCACGGCGAGAGAGAAGAGAGGAGAAGGGAGAAGAATACACAGACACTGGGTGCAATCTCCCCCCGTGCAAGAGTGACCATTTCCCTCTTGCACGTATTTGTTTTATAGATTTTTTAAATGGTCAATTGTGAGTACAAAAGTGGCCGGCCAGACATAAATGGCCAAAGCTCCTAAAGAGCACTTGAATACATAAAATATAATATCCTTTTTGCAATACCCTAGCTCGGTCAAGCCTTTTCCACCTGTCAGCAGCTGCAATAAATAGTAAATATGAATTCCATAATAGTACACAGCAAACACATTGAATTCCATAACAGTACACAGAAAACACAGAATAACTTAAGAGAGGAGAGATGGAAAATTGAAAGCATCTACACAAGAAAGGCCTACAATCCTAGCCCCAAACTCCACGACACCTCCCTTGTGGAGTTGGTATTTGATATTTGATTTATTATTGGTGTCAAAATTGGAGGCCCCTCTTCTACACTTTAGTTCCACTTAAGTAATAAGTGGTACACACTATTTATTGCATGACCCTCTTAGGGTGGGTTCTCATTGTCCTATTTACAAAGGAGCCATAGTGTCTTATTTTTTAAAATACTGTGCTATATGATAAAATGATCGAGAGAATTATTATTTGCCGATGCCTCCTCGTCAACTCCCAAAGTTCCAATCTAGAAACCATCATGCACTCAGTGTTAGTAAAATTCAAATAGACAGCACATAATTAACCATTAAACAAACTATCCCAATTGCAGTTAACCACATGCAACAGGAGGGTGCTCAGTCTTGTAACATCCCTCCCACCATAGTGGGAATGATGTTACAAAGGAGACATAGTGGCTTATTTCTAAAATACTTTGCTAGGATAAAATGATTAAGAGAATTATTATTTGTCGACGCTTCCTCGTCAACTCCCAGAGTTCCAATCTACAAACCATCATGTATTCACTATTAGGAAAATTCAAATAGACAGCACATAATTAACCATTAAGCCAGCCATCCCAATTGCAATTAACGACATGCAACAGGAGGGTGCCCAGTCTTGTAACATCCCTTTCACCATGGATAGCAACTGTCCTCAGTTGCTCACTAAAGAATCAACTGGACCGTGAGTGATGGAAAGTGTAGAGAAGGTTTGGGAATTTGTGAAAAAAATATTCAGGCATCCATTTGCCATCCTCTCAAGAGTGGCCTTTAAAGGTCAAAAGATAGCGGTTATAAACCATGCCAATGCGTGTTGTGGTGGTTTTGTGGTCAACTATTTGTGAGGGATGAGTTGTTCTTCTTGGTCCACAAGTGAAGGTGGATCCTCATAAATGTGATGTGTAGATAGGGGTCCTCTGAAAGGTCTTAAAAGACCAATGTGGAAAGCATTGTGAATGTGCCAATGTAAAGGTAGGTCTAAACAAAATGAAACATCATTGATCATAGTAAATTTTTTGAAAGGACCGTAAAAACGAGGAGCAAGTTTAACAAAAGCATTAGTATCAACACTTTTGATCCTTCGGTTTTTGATGCGAAGCATAACATAATCACCTTCTTTGAATTGGTGTGCCTTGTTATGCTTGTTAGCATGCTTAGTGTAAAGTTCTTGTCAGTGTTTAATGGCAGAATGCACACTTGCATAAATATCATGAAAATTAGCAGTAAAATCATCAGTGAGACATGCACAATATTGGAAAGACGAGAAGCAAGAGTAGGCAGAGAATGACCATAAACAATTTCAAATGGAGATTTACCTATGGCAATGTGAGTGGTGTTGTTATATGCAAACTATAGAATATGTAGGTAATCATCCCATTTCTTGGGTTGAGAAGAAACATAAGCTTTTAACAAGTCAATGATGGTACAATTAGTAGTCATTGGTTTGACCATTAAATTCATGATGGAATGCAGAAGTAAAATCAAGTGTGGTTCCAAGATTTTCAAAAACAGTAGTCCAAAAAGCACTACAAAATTTAGAATCTCGATCAGATATTATAACTTTAGGCAAACCATGATGTAAAAAGGTTTAGTTCCACACAGTTTTTGTTTGAAATAAAGAAATTTTTCTTGAATAGTGTATTCCAAAAATGTATGCATAGATCATATGCAACCATGTGGTTTTGAAAACATCATCTTGTGCATAAGTGTCAGGCTTTGAATCAAATGGAGTACTCGTAATGGTTGATAGATTATTAAGAGAGGGTCTTCAACTCAAAGCATTGGCTACAACATTCTCCTCACCAGGTTGGTATTGAATGTTGGGTTGAAAACTTTGGATGAAGGCAATCCACTTAATATGTCTATCATCTATCAAGGGTTGAGACAGTAAATACTTGATACTTTGTTGATCAATTTTGATGAGTAAATCAGCACCCATTAAATAGTGTTTCCAAATTTTAAAAGCATGTAGGACAGCAGTTAACTCTTTATCATATGTACTAAATTTTGCTTCAGATGGTTTAAACTTACGACTTTCAAATGCGAGTGGATAGTTATCTTGCATAAGGACTGCACCGATACCTTTTCCACTAGCATCAGTGACAATGACAAAGAATGGTCTATCAAAATCGGGCAATTGCAGTGCTAGTGCATTTATCAACGCATTTTTAAGAGCATTAAAGGAACTTTCTTGCAAATCAGTCCATACATAAGGAGAATTTTTCTTTAATAGGAGGGTGAGGTAATGAGAGTTGTAAGCAAAGTTACATACAAACTTCCTATAATAACTGCATAGACCAATAAAAGAACGAAGTTCATGCAAATTTTTGGGTCTAGGCCATGATTGAATGGCTTCAATTTTCTTAGGGTCTACATGGATTCCCTTACCCGATACAATGTGTCCCAAACATTCAATTTCACTTTGGAAAAATGAACTCTTTTCAGGATTCATGTACAAGTGGTTGTGTGCAAGCAGTTCAAATACACGTGTTAAATGCTCTTTATGTTCTTGTTTTGATTTACTGAATACAAGAATGTCATCAAAGAATACAATCACAAAATCTTGATGGTCAATGAAATTCTGTTCATCATGCGTATGAGAGTGGCTGGTGCATTTGTCAAACCAAATGGCATGACAAGAAATTCATAGTGTCCCGTTTGTGTTCTAAAAGCAGTTTTGTATACATCTTGATCAAACATTTTGACTTGCTAAAGCCCTGATTTGAGGTCAATTTTGCTAAAGATATTTGCCCCTTTTAGTTTATCTAATAGATCATCCACTCTAGGAATAGGGAACCTATTCTTGATGGTGATCTTGTTTAAAGCCTTGTAGTTAATGCACATACAAAAAGTCCCATTTTTCTTCTTAACAAGAAGTACTGGAGCTCCGTATGGTGAACTACTGGGTCTTATAAGTCCTTGATCAAGCAAGTCAGTGATTGAGTTTGTATCTCCCTGTGTGCAGTTGGATTTACACGATAAGGTGCTCTACAAGGAGGTTCACTACCCGGGATAATATCTATTTTGTGGTCTTCTGGGCGTGAAGGTGGTATTCTAGGTGGTAGATCATGCATGAAACAATTCTGAAATTGTGAGAGAAAATCATCATGCGAAGAGTCATGTGAGGTTTCGGTTTCAGCGGGAACTTGATTTACCAACATTATATATGTTTTCCTTTGTTTTTGAATGGATCTTTTGGCTTGAGTGTGAGAGAGGAGTGGAAATTTTTGGTGTGCTAGTGTTGCTTGGATCGAGAAATTTTTATTATCATGAGTGAGAGACATAGTACATGTTTTATAATTAATCAACGGGTCAAATGAATGACAAAACGGCATTCCTAAAATCATATCAAGACCATGCAATGGTGCTACCAAAAATGTACATGCTTGTGTAAACTCACCAATGCAAACTTCAACAGTGACTTTGGTTTTACAATTAAAATGTTGATTATTAAAAACGGTTTTGACCTTGTGATGTGGAGAAATTTTAGAGAGAGATAGCTGTTGTGCCAATCGTGCAGAAATAAAATCATGGCTATTGTCATTGTCTAAAAGAATGGTGACACTTTCACCCTTGAATGTGCCTTGCACTTTAAACAAAGTGTGAGGAGATATAGGAGTACCTGAAGATGGGTTGTCATCGTCATCATAGTCGGGATCATATCCCTCACCGTAATTAGATTCCACTTCATTGTCGTCAAGATTAGCATCTTCATTGAGGTTAACAGTAGCTCCATTGGGGCGGTTGTTGTTAAAGGGTTTTTGGCTCGGATTTTGGTTGACTCCATTGGATTGGCCATTGCTCTTAGTAAGACTTTTTGGGCACTTAGCTGCATATTGACTATGTTGAAAACATTTAAAACACCATTCACAATGGGCCTACTATCGACCCATTGTGTATGGTGCGTGGGACAGGGCATGTACACACACACACACACACATACATGTGTACTTATCTAGCAGTTAAACTATAAAAAAATTTCCCTTCTCAAGGGTTACTTTTTACTTTGGTCTATGTTCCTGAGTTGTACCCTAAAAATATCATATGGGTTTTTTTGGGGGCGCAATCCTCTCCCTTCTATCTTCACATGGTACCCATCCCTAAAAGTTATCATGTAAGAATTGTGGCTTTCATTTCTACCCTAACACTTCACGCCCTCGCTCTCTCTGTCCCCCTTGACTGTACTACTACACACCACAACCTACTGCTAGCTCCTACACAAACTCTCTCTCCCTCTCAACCCCCAATATGCAAGCAGGGTGGCCATGAGGCGGCTTGGGAACTTGTAGCCACTTATTACTCTGATCGTGGGATGTCTTCTCACCTCAAGCATATCAGATGAGCTATAAAAGGTGAGGGAGATTTGGCCCCTCATCACTCAAGTTGATGTAAGTAAATGACATACTTTCAAAAACAACAGTAGAAGGGTTTAGGGGCCATATTCCTGTGGCGCCGAAATCGGCTTGGATGTTTGACTCCGTGAAAGAAGAGGAAATGGCCTTTGCAACTATTGAAGCCAACTCTGATTTGCTTGCTTGTCTTGAAGGATGTCTTCTGTTTCCACATGTCGCGTTCTTTTCAAAATTGTACTTTTAGTGACTTGAAGACAGAAACGTCCAAAGGCTGCAACTTGTGTGATGAGTGGGCTGGCAATGTAAGTATGTCTATCCCTGCTTCGTAAGCTTTAGTGACAACTTCTAAAGAAACATGACTCCCGTGCTCATAATACAATTTCTGAAGGTTGTCGTGAAGGCTTTTAACTATTTCAGGTATGAAGCGTGTTGCCCTTGACTGGTCCAGTCCCTCTGAAACCCGAAAGACCAGTTTTGGATGTCGTTTGTGAAAACTGTCCCACCAACTTTTTCCTGGAATCCCATTTGAAAATAAAGTGTGCCTAGTTTGACATATTTCGGCTACTTTGAGCTTGACATCAAGAATTGAAACGCCGTGTCCCGACTCGCATTTTAAGTATATCCATTGAAGTAAAGCGCCCTCTTCCTTCGTTGAAAGTTGAGTGGGGGGGCCTTTCTTCTTAGTCTGCGTCCTCCCTTCTTCCCAATTAGATATGGCAGTTCTACTCATGCCAAATTGGAGAGAGCATTTGTGTAGAGATAGGCCATTTTCCCTTGCTTGAAGAGCCTTTTCCATGTCTTGCTCGGTCCAAGTGAGTTGATTACGCCTCTTTGGTTTAGCTGTAGCATTCAGCGAGTCGTCAGTGGGCTGAGGTATCGTTGTTCGTGTGTTGATTGTAACCATCTTGGGCTTTGGAAACGTAGGCCTTGCCATGAGAGCAAGTGGAGGTTTAATGATGTCTACCCTTTTCTTGAACAGGGTTTAGTGGATGAAGCTCTTGTCCCCACTCTGATCGTGCCCTCAAGCTCCCTTGAAGAGGATGTTGAAGGACACAAAAGTGATGAGTTTAGTCTCCGAGATTTGCTACATCTTGCATGTTTGCGAGACAAGACTCTCTGCTTTCTCTTTCCTGTAATTCCTACACGTAAAAGGAACAAATTGCTTGTTGTGAATGTTTACAACAACTTGTGAAGTTGTAATATATTACCTTTTCTTGTATGCTTTGGAGGTGGCGTAAATGATGAATTTTGTTTTGTCTTCACCATACAGAGAAGCAGCTACTCATTTGATGTGAACACATAGAAATAATAAGCTGTTTGATGTGGATTCTGGTTGTTGAACATATCTATATGAAAAAGATGATATTTGTAAGCAAGGCAATTTAACCTGTACTTTCTTACCTATTCCTGTTTTCTTTCGAGGAGGTGTGAATACTCCTTAACCGAGAACTTTCTCTTTGGAGTGGCCTTTGGTGGGCTGCTTTCTCAACTATTCAGACTTTGTGCAGGAGTGGAAGATGTAGTTGATTTGGAGGTAATGAAGGGAGGTTTCTTGCGAGGCAGTTTCCACATAAAAATGGGCACTACATGTACTCGCCCGCAGCAACAGACTCGGCCACCATGTTTGTGTAGCAACAAGGAGGCACAGAGTAGATCTTCGAGGGTGGGATGTCTTTCTAAAAGACACGCTGTTGGGAAACAAGCAAACTGAAACACCTCTATAGTGATGTCACCCAAGAGTGTTGAAAGAGAACTACAAGACGTAAAAAACTTTTCCAAATCCTTCTGAAACACGACAAGTCCAATAGGAGTAGACCCTTGGGAATTTACTAGCCATCGCCCACCCAAGAGACTATGTCACATAGGAGCAAAACCGTGCCAAAGCATGGATTTACAGCACACGCCGACCAATGCATATGAAGACAAGAGCCTCTCCTTTCACAATCAAACATCACAAACCCACAACTTCAACATCAATTCCACAATTCATAGATACATGCCCTCCGAATCTGTCTACACACAATTTGCCACTAGGCTGCCATAGCCATAACCCTGCAGAGAACTAGTCGTAACCTGATGAGCACAACTCCAATTGGGGCACTTTAAAGCTTGAGAGAAAGCTTGAAAAATGACTGGCGAGAAAGCTGAAGATGACTAAAATTGATTCCATACGCCCCCATGAGCAAAATTGACGCGAACAGAGAGATGTCCCAGCACGACTACACGTAGAGAAGGCTAGTCGGGGCAAAAAACTGCATCCAAGAGCACCAAGGAGAGAGAACGAGCTAAAACCTGCAAATTTCTGATGTTTGGATGAACTTTTTTTAGTTTTTACATGAATTTTAGTTATATACAAGGCTCACTTCAAAAAACTCACTCACGGGCACTTACAGTAGCCCGACAGCTGTCACTAGACTAGCGACTTGCAGTGCATGTACATGTGCTTGCTAAAGCAAGCTAAAAAACCCACAAAAAGAAAGCCCACACGCCCTTTTGACATCGGGCATCATGTCCATATGTACAAATTTACAAAAAATGGGGTGTCAGAAATGCGCCCAACATAGTTTGCCACACCCCAACCTACTAGATCATTCATGATCAACAGCACAAAAGAGATCCTGTAAACTGCATGAGGGAGTCTTCACCTCATCTTCATCATTAGCCACATGATCAGAATATTCTTCAAAAGAAGGTTCACCCTCAATCACAGTCATCAACCTTGCAATATATTTCTTCAACTGTAGCCATTCACACATGTTTTATGTGGGGTACCATCCAAGTCAGCAAGCTGATATGTGCCATTTGGAAACCTGTTTAAGACCAAGAAAGGACCTTGCCACTTGATTTGAAATTTCTTTTGAAAAGTGCTATCAAGCTTACTATTGTAACGAAGCACCATGTCACCCTTCTTGACGTCCTTGTTCTTTACCTTCTCATTTGCCTTTGCGTGATTCTTCTTCAAGACCTGCTCATAATGCTCAAAAGCATTTCCCTATCCAATTGTACACATTGCAAATATAAAAGTCTTTCCTTGAATTCATCCTTAGGCTCTTCTTCAAGCTTTAGCATCATCTTCAAGGATGGTATCTCCACCTCAATAGGAAGTAAAGTCTCTTTGCCAAAAACTAGATGGAAGGGAGAAAAACCAGTACCTGATTTGATGGCAATCCTATAAGCCCATAGAGCACAAGGTAGCACTAAATCCCAAGTCTTCACATTGTTTCTTGTCATCTTTGTAAGCATCCTTATGAGATCTCCATTAAACCTTTCATTCATGCCATTGCATTGGGGATAATATGGAGTAGTAAACCTGCGATGCACATGAAGCTTTTCACATAGATAATCCACCAACTCTCCCCTGAAACCTGGACCCTTGTCATAAAGTAACTCCAATGGCATGCCAAATTTGAAGAAAATATCTTCATATATAAATAAGGAAACATCTTTACTCGTGATGTGCTTAACAGCTTTGGCTTCGGCCCACCTGGATAGATTGTCAACAACAGTAAGTA
Organism: Adiantum capillus-veneris; assembly: GCF_014529385.1. NCBI lineage: Eukaryota > Viridiplantae > Streptophyta > Polypodiopsida > Polypodiales > Pteridaceae > Adiantum > Adiantum capillus-veneris. The sequence goes on from NC_140944.1 coordinate 103,929,121, forward strand.
TGTAACATTTGCCTCTAGCTGTCATAGGTAGAGGACCTATTGCATCAATACCCCACTTCTCAAACACATCATAAGACATAATGGTGCCTCTTATTTCTGATTTGAGAACTCTATTTGCCATGCTTTGACACTCTTTACAAGACTTGCACCAATGATGAACATTACGTTGAACACTTGGCCACACATAACCCTCCTGCAAGACTATATGCAAAGTGATCTTTGCAGCAAAGTGACCACCACAAGAACCCTCATGATTCTCCTCTAAAATTTTGTAAATTTCCTCTTTCCAAGGCACTTTTCTCATCACAAGATCAGCCCCCTTCATATACAAGGCATCACCAAGTAGCACATACCTTTTGGCACGATGTAGGAAGGCGTACTTTTTTGGCTTTTCCAACTCTGATGGAAGCATACCTGTTTGTAGAAACTCTTCCTCCTTCTCTAAAGCTTCCCTTTCCAAATAAAGAGGAGAATTAGCCCTTATCACATACAATTGCCCAATTGAAGCTTGCGCTGCACCATGTGCTTCTTCATTTTGAGACCTGTCCACATGCCTTAAACTCCAAGCTTCAAAATGCTTAAGCAGATTCTTCACTTGAAAACACATATTTTTCAGCCTTGGATTCTTACTTTGCCACACCCCAAGTACTTGCTTCACTACCAAAAGAGCATCAACTTTTACTCTCACACGACGGATGCCAAGCTCAAGGCAAAGGTTGAGACCTTTCTCCAAAGTAGCATACTCAGCTTCATTGTTGCTTTGTGCTGTAAGCTTCAAACTCCTTTTAGTTACCAAAGCACCTTGAGGATCATAAACTACCACACCTCCTGCAGCTTCACCATGCGCTTTCCTGTAAGAGCCATCAAAAAACAATAGATAGGCATTTTCTATGTCAGGATCTTCCATGTGTTGCTTCTTCACTGCATCCTCCTTAAGAAGAAGGGGGATTTCCTTATAGGTAAGCAAATCAGCCAATGTAGCCCTTGTACTCTCCTCAACAAGAAAAGAGAATTGGAATTCCTGTAGCTCCACAATCCACTTCATGAGCCTCTTTGACAAAGTAGGGCTATTCACCAATTGAGGTAGAAGAGTGTAGCTAGTGAGGAATGTGAATGGTTTAGGGAGAAGGTAGTGCCTAAACCTTCTACATGCATAAATCACACTCACCATAATGAGCTCCACCTCAGTATAGCCTCTCTCCACCTCTAGCTTCACCCTGCTAGCACAATAGATAGGCTTCATGTAGTGGGAATTGTTACCTCGTTGAAGAAGCATAGCTCCGATAGCATCCTCACCTACTGATGGATTCACATAAAACTCCTTATCCCAATTAGGAGCTTGCATAGCAGGAAGAGAACCAAGAACCTCTTTGATATCTTGAAAAACCTCTTCACATTCATTTGTCCATTGTAGAGGATCCAACCTTGCTACTTGTTGTAGAGGATAAAGAAGTTGAGAGGACAAAGGAATGAACCTTGCCATATACTTCACCTTTTGAATAAAAGTAGAAAGTTGCTTTGTATCTTTAGGTGATGGGAGGAGCACCAAAGCCTTCACTTTGTCAGGATCCGCTTCAATCCCATTCTCTGAGATCATATGCCCCAAAAACTTCACTCTTGGTTGAGCAAGATGACATTTCTTTGGGTTGAGTTGACCTCCACTCTCATCATATTTCTTCAATGCCATCCCAAGCTTTGCACAATGATCCTTTCTAGAGCTATAAACACAAAAAGTCATCAATAAGATCCTTCACAAACTTGCCAAGAAAGGGAGAGAACACCTTGTTGACGCGCTTTTGATACCACGCACAACCATTCATAAGACCAAAAGGAAGTACACAATAACAAAAGCATCCCCATGGCGTGATAAATGTGGTCTTCTTTCGATCTTCCAAAGCCAAGGTGAGCTGAGAATATCGAGAGAATCCATCACATACGCTATACCTCTCATGCCCTGCAATAGAATCAAGTATGTCATCTATGAAAGGAAGAGGGTATGGATCCCTCTTCATGGCTGCCTTTAGAGGCTTAAAATCAACACATATCCTCCACTTTCCATCCTTCTTGGGTGTGACAACAACAGGACTCACCCATTCTGCAGTGCTCACAGGACATATGAAACCTGCTTCAAGAAGCTTGTCTACCTCTTCCTTTAAAGCATTAAGTTGTACCTGTCCCATTCTCCTTAGCTTTTGGCGTACGGGCTGAGCTCCTTCGTTGATTGGAATGTGGATTTCCTCTCCCTTAAAGCCTCTAATTTTCTCATAATAAGTGATGAATAAATGGGGAAATTGTTGTATCATATGTAGGTACTCACTCTTCTCATGACTAGTCAAGTCGGAAGACAACATACCTTGTATCAGCTCCTGTTTGACATTAGGTTGAACTTTGGGTTGCATCAGCTCTTCAATTTTCTCATAAGGACCAGAGATATCCTCATTCTCCATAAGGCCAAGAAATCTTTGTTTCTCATCATGCTCTTCTTCAAGAAACAAGGAGGAAACATCTAGATCACTATCGCTGCTATCTTCCACTTCACTGCCCTCATCCCCATTGTCTTCTTCTTCACTTGAGTACTCTTCTTCATCACTTTTCTCATCAAAATCAGCATCCAAAGATTGCTTGCTAGCCATGTCAAACCTCTTCTTATCACCCCTTCTATTGTAGAGAGTGATGGTACCATGTCCCCAATCCTGTATAGCTTTGGTTGCTTGTAACCATGGTCTTCCAAGGATGAGAGGGAAAGCACCAATACCCACGGGCATAACATGGAAATTGACCAGCGCTTTAACATCAAATAAATCCACCTCCAAGTCCTTTACAACTCCCAAGCACCTCACCCTTGATTGGTTGGCAAGCTTTATGCGAAAACATGAATTCTTCACCATGTTGAGTCCCAACTTTGATACACAAGCTTGAGTAATAACACATACCTGTGCACCTCCATCAATATAAGCCTCTCCAATGCAATTCCTCTTATGCCATGCATCCATAGTAGGGCATATATCAGGTAGCTCATTCAAAGATAGGACTCTCACTGACCCCCTTGTAGGCTCCTTCTTGATGGGATTGACTACGTGCTTCCATTGCCTCTTTAACTTGGGACACATCTCCATGAGTTGCCCAAAGGTAACATCAGCCTTTCTACCCACCAAATCAGCCCTTAAACTATAATTTGGTTGCCCTTCTCCCAAAGAAAAGTCGGATGCATTGTAATGTTTCCTGGGCTTTCTCTTCTTCTTCTCTTTACCTGTACCTATTTCAACCTGTTTCCCTCTTTTATGGCTGGGACTTGCATCACTCATGTCATGATCTCTTGTAACCCTCATACCTACAGGCATGACCATAGCTCCCAAATAATCCTCTTTCTTCTCCAAACGGATTATGCTTACCACTTTTGTTTTGCCCTTCTCTTCTGCTGTCAATCCACTTGGTCCTGCTTCCCCTTTAATCTCAATACCATAATCTTGAGCTCGAGAAGGAATTTGTGGAGGAAGAGGAAACATGTCGCCACCCATTCTCTTTGGCTTGTCACATTGAGGGCTTTTATGACCCCATTCACCACAATTGTAGCATTGAAACATATCCCCTCTTCCAGCCATGCCTCTTTCTCTACCACTTGTATAACCCTCATTGCTTCCATAACCACGTCCATATCCATAACTCTGACCTCTTCCACCTCCCATCATATGCACACTAAGATTCTTCATAAGACCTACAACCTCTTGCATCTCCTTGCGAAAGGCATTCACATCATGAGAAGCTTGTTGATCATAACTTGGCTCCCTGATGAGGACCCTTGGTTGCTCTACCGCTTTCACTTCAAGCTTTGGCTCGACATTGATTCCAAGTTGATGAAGACGCTCTGCTTTCCACTCTTTATTCTTTGCAATTTCAACTGCCTCCTCAAAGGTCCTTGGCTGCTTAAGCTCTACCTTCAAGCGTAGGTTACTCCTCAAGCTTGCAAGAAACCTGTCCTTCTTCAACATGGCTAGAGGAATTTCAGCCCCCAAAGATGTACACCACTTTGACCATAACGCATTGAATGCCTTGACAAAGTCTTCTATGGTTTGGCCTTCATCTTGTACTAAGCCTTGAATAGACTGCCATACCTTTTGTGGGTCTTCCACCTGTTGAAAGTGTGTAAGAAAAGCATGCCTTACCATTTCATAAGTCATAACTTGAGGAGGTTGGGCTGATTGTAGATCCTTTTCGTAGCCTTCCAACCATTCTCTAGCATCTCCCTTCAAACAGAAGTAGAAGATTCGTAGCACCAACGATGGATCTTGCTTGTCAGCAAGAAGGCAACCAAACTCCATTCTCTCAATGAAATCTTTGGAACTTTCATTTGATTTCCCACTAAACTCCGGAAAATTAAAAGCCATGTCTTCAAAACTTGTAAACTGAAGGTAACTTGAAGCGATTCCTCGGTGGCAGGCACCAAAAGACTGTTGGGAAACAAGCAAACTGAAACACCTCTATAGTGATGTCACCCAAGAGCGTTGAAAGAGAACTACAAGACGTAAAAAACTTTGCCAAATCCTTTTGAAACACCACAAGTCCAATAGGAGTAGACCCTTGGGAATTTACTAGCCGTCGCCCACCCAAGAGACTATGTCACATAGGAGCAAAACCCTACCAAAGCATGGATTTACAGCACACGCCGACCAATGCATATGAAGACAAGAGCCTCTCCTTTCACAATCAAACATCACAAACCCACAACTTCAACATCAATTCCACAATTCATAGATACATGCCCTCCGAATCTGTCTACACACAATTTGTCACTAGGCTGCCATAGCCATAACCCTGCAGAGAACTAGTCGTAACCTGATGAGCACAACTCCAATTGGGGCACTTTAAAGCTTGAGAGAAATCTTGAAAAATGAATGGCGAGAAAGCTGAAGATGACTAAAATTGATTCCATACGCCCCCATGAGCAAAATTGACGCGAACAGAGAGCTGTCCCAGCACGACTACACGTAGAGAAGGCTAGTCGGGGCAAAAAACTACATCCAAGAGCACCAAGGAGACATAACGAGCTAAAACCTGCAAATTTCTGATGTTTGGATGAAATTTTTTTAGTTTTTACATGAGTTTTAGTTATATACAAGGCTCACTTCAAAAAACTCACTCACGGGCACTTACAGTAGCCCGACAGCTGTCACTAGACTAGCGACTTGCAGTGCATGTACATGTGCTTGCTAAAGCAAGATAGAAAGCCCACACGCCCTTTTGACATCGGGCGTCATGTCCATATGTACAAATTTACAAAAAACGGGGCGTCAAAAATGCGCCCAACAACGCCTTGCACTCACATGGAGCAGATTGTGCCATTGAATTTGATGTGGCATTCCTTATTGTTGAAAATTCTTTGCTGTGCTAGACTGCTTTTGAGGCGCATTTGCGGGTTGATAGTTGCTGTGTTTTGGAAAGGTTGTGTCTTGTGGGCAAGGTTGGTGAATGGCTGGTAGACTTCACAACTCATGGAGCTATGGATATGGGCTTACTGGTTTCAATGAGCTGTTCTTGAATAACTGATTTTGTCAGTGTTCAAAGAGTTGTGGATTTGGGCTTGCTGGTTTCATTGAGCTGCTCTTGAATGGTTGGTTCTGCTGGTTTGCATTCAGCTAAGGTATGGGTGATAGAAAGTGTGGTGAGAAAATTGTACACATTTGCATGTTTTGTTTGGGTTTTATCTAGAGAAGTGAGGGACCAGGAGAGAGGTTGGAACGTGTCTGAATCTGTGTTTTTAGGTAATTTGGTGATGTGTAGCTCTGTGACTCGGTGAAATCTCTTTCTAAATGTTTGCACTAAATTTGAATAGTTGGTGGGTGTTGTTTTGGATTGTTGAAGATCTGTTCTCTTTGCAGGTGGAGGGCATTAAAAGACCAGGTCTTTACTATGATGAAGATTGCAGGCTGCTGATATAAGAAGACAGTGTGGTGGATCACAGAGATGATTGGAGTCACATTGAAAACTTTGTAATGATCTTTTTGGTGGCGAGCGTGACCCAATACAGGGCAGCTACATGTATTTGAAATGGGAATTTTGCCACGTTAATAAAAGATCCATGTTTTGGTCTCGCTTTTTTCCACATGTGGCCTTTGTGTGCACCTAACTTTTGTCCCTATATTGGTACCCGGCACGCTATTGGCCCCTTTACCCTAAGGCCCCTTTGGGGCAGGCCAAAAACTTGTAGGCTTCTTGAAATACAAATTCCCCCATGTAACCACAAAGGCGTTCCATATACATATTGGTATATGAAAAAATAAGGGGGCAGGATAGGCTACAATGGATTGGATTAAGGCAAGCTACCGTCTCGTATTGCACAATCAAGGACGGGCTTTCGGGCATCGCTTTGAATTTTGGAATCCCTTGCCTTTTGAGGTTGAGGTGTTCCCGTTGCAATATTTCATCTTTTGCTGGCACACAAGAGCTTGAGTTTACCTTGATTTTAGATTGCGATCCATCATACTTCAGATCGCGATCGATTGACCTTAAGCTTAAGTTTGCAACGATCGCATGCAGTTGAGCAACGTGTGACACGCTCCATGGACTTGGTGATTTTTTCTTATTAGCTTGTTGGAGATGGGGCTCAAAAGGTGAGCAACGGATCGTGATCCATTAACTGCCTGCTTTGAGTTTGCCTTTTTCGTTTTAAAAAGGGAAGAAAAAAAAGAAAGAAAAGAGGTTCATAGGGATAGCTCTTTGCAGTGACCACAATTGTAGAAGCACATGGATGAAGCACACAAGGCCTCATATGATGTAGAGCCGAGATGAGGCGTAGGATTCCTTATCTGATGGTAAAATTAAAGGCCTGGATACAGAGGAGGGCGGTCAAGGTGGAGGAGGTGGTAGCCCAAAAGCCACAAGGGGTGGCCAGAATGGTATGTCGGGGCTAAATAAAGAGGAACCGAAGGGGCCAAAATCTCAAATTGAAAAGAACTGGCCGAGATTTTGAGTGCACTTTCTCTGAAACAAAAGGACGTTGGAAGAAGTTGGGACACCCACCGGATCTCAGGATACTGCCAAGGGGGACATGGCTTATCAAGCCTTGAAAAAAGCACTCCCGCAAAGTGTGGAAGTGGAGGACGCACTCACCACCGTTGTTCCTCGTGCTCTAATTAAGAAAAAACTTGCAGAACTTGTTAAGTCCACGTTGGTTGGCTAAGAAGCAATTTCAATACCTAACAACTATTGGAATTAGGGTTGCAGGAAAACACACACAACTTGGAGAAGACGAAGGAAGCTCAAGGCACACAACAAAGAGTATATTACTTAGTGTGCAATGGAAAGATAGATAGCCCTAGAATGATGGGCGTATATACAATGCATGGGGGAAAGAAACCTCCTAATGAGCGAAAAATGCCTCAGTGGTCCTAAGTGTGTTTTCACACATCACTACCCCATGTATATGGTAACAAATCCCCCTCGAGTGAAGCGGTGAACGAGAGCTGGCACATGAGTAAAGGAAAGTGCCATGCCCTGAGGACATGATTAGTCCACAAAGTGGAGTAAGCCCAAAGCATTGCGGAAAGCTGCAAACTTCTCACGAGACAATGTCTTTGTGAAAATATCTGCAAGGTTGTCATGTGTTGGCACATAAGACAAGTTGATCTCTCCTTTTGAGAGCCTCTCCCTGACATAGTGGTAATGCACCTCAATGTGCTTTGTGCGAGCATGAAAAACTGGGCTCCTTGCAACTGTCAATGCGCTCTGATTGTCAGTGTAGATAGTGTTGGTAGTGTCCTGTCCAACACCCAAATCAGCCATAAGGCGTCTGAGCCATACACACTCAACCGTAGCTGTGAAGACTGCCCTGTACTTAGCCTCACAACTAGAAGTGGCCACAATAGGTTGCTTATTTCTCAACCATAATATACATGAACTGCCAAACATGAAACAAAAACCACTTGTCACCAATCACGTGTCAAACAACAAGCCCAATCTGAGTTCAAAAAAGCATGTAAGTCTAGCGACAATGATCCCCCCTTGGGATAAAACAAGCCAGTTAGACCCTTGGCTATGCATAAATTTACTGACTTGTGAGACTGCAAACTAAATATCTGGCCTCGTGTTGCATTGGTAAAGAGTGACATCTGCAAGGTCACCAGCATCATGAAGACTCAATTTTAGAGATGTTTCCATGGGAGTGGCAATAGGTTTGCAATCCTCAAGTCCAAACTTACATAGCAATGTCTCTATGTAACTTTTCTGACACAAGGCAATACCACCATCACACTGCTTAAACTATATGCCCAAGTAATGATGCAACAGCCCCAAATCTTTCATCTTGAAAGCAGCATTCAAATCAGCCTTAAATTCACCAATATGTCTCTCATTTGGTCCAATGATCAGCAAATCATCTACATAAAGAACCACAATGAGAAGTACATCACCCTCACGCTTTACATACAATGTGCTTTCTGTTGGACTGTTACAAAAGCCTTGTTTGAAAAATTATCGTCAGCCTTCTCATACCAAGCACGAGGAGATTGCTTCAACCCATACAAAGCTTTGTTACATTTGCACACATTATCCTCTTGTCCTTTCTTGACAAAACCGCGAGGCTGCATTACATAAACTTCCTCAAATATGTCACCATTCAAGAAAGCAGTAAAAATGTTTGATTGATGTACATCCCAACCAAAATGAGCTGCCAATACACATAGAAAAGTCACAGTAGTCATACCATAAGTGGGAGAAAAAGTCTCTTCATAATCTATACCTTTTTGTTATGCATAACCCTTTGCAACGAGTCGAGCCTTATAGCGATCAATCTCACCATCCGGCTTGCATTTAAACTTGTAAACCCACTTCGTACCAATGGCCTTTTTGCTAGGAGACAAATCACATAAATTCCATGTGTCATTTTCTAGAAGTGCATCATATTTCTTATGGAAGCCATTCAATTTTCTGAATTTTGTGCTTCATCAAAAGACAGAGGTTTCTTAACATCATGTAAGCTAGACACGGCCAAAGCATAAAAATATGATGCATAAGATGCATGCCAACAGCCTGAAAGAGTACGACTAGACAAAGGTGCATCCAAGTTACTGTCACGCAATGTATGCACCAGCCATTTTGGCATACCTCTAGTCTGCTCATTTGCAGCCCTTTCCTCATGAAGTACATCATGTACATCTACATGAATAATAGGCTGATCTATAACATTTTCAGAAACCCCCATAGGCTGTACATTTATCTCATTATAATTTACATTTGAACTTCCACCACTGAAAAGAGACAACAAAGTGTCATAAATGTCCTGTGAGCTGTCTCTAGTACATGACAACAAGGGATAAACAGAATCTTCCACAAACACAACATCTCGTGAGATCAAGATACAATTTGTTTGCCGATGATACAACTTATAACCTTTGCTTTCATCACTATAACCAGAAAAAATACGTTTGACAGCCTTATCATCCAATTTTTTGTGATGTGTTTGTGGCACCAAAGCATATGCCAAACAACCAAAAACACGCATGCGCTCAATAGAAGGCTTTCTATCATGGCATGATTCATATGGAGTGATAGACTACAAAGCTTTCGTAGAACACATGTTTAGTAACATAAGTGGCACACATGATGGCCTCAAGACAAAACGAATGCGGCAAAGCTTGACTTTTGACCATACATAGTGCCATTTCTATAAGTGACCTGTTTTTCCTCTCAGCAACACCATTTCGCTAAGGCTTATAAGGCACTGTACATTGGTGTTTTATCCCACGACTAACCAAAAATGCACTAAATTCATGAGAAAGATACTCCCCCCCTGGATCGGGAATGGAGGGTGCCCATAGTACATTTCGAGACATTTTTAGCTATAGCCAAAAATTATTTGAAGCACATAAATACTTCAGACTTTGCTTTAAGCGGAAATACCCATGCATCCCTGGAGTAATCATCAATGAAAGTCATGAAGTAAAGGTAATTGTCCAAGGACAAAGTTTGCATGGGCCCACAAACATCACTATGCACAAGCTGCAACCTGCATGTGGCCCTAATTGAACCATCCTTTGAAAACTTTGAATGTTGCATCTTACCCAAAATAGAACCTTCACAAACATGTTTGAATGGTGCTTCAAGAGGCGGCAAAGAAGCAACCATATCAGATTCCTGCAAATGCAGCAAACTGACAAAATTTAGATGACCACAACGTGCATGCTAAAGTTTTGCATCTTAAATAGCCTTTGAATCCACAACTGTATTTGCAAAATTATGCCCACACTTGTCATACAAAGTGAGCTTATACATCCCACAACATAAAATTCTAGATGCAACAATTTCATCACCGACACTGAGATCATGTATTATACATCTATCATTTACAAATTTTACTACAACACCAAGTCTAGCAAGTGCAAATATAGAAAAAAGATTCTTCTTGATCCCAGGGTACATAAAGTGCATCAACAAGTGTGAAAGAACTTCTATTTCTAGCAATAAGCACAATGTGCAGCAACAATTGACATGCATTAATCATGGACAATAGGATTATAGGTACACTCTGCACTAAAAGCCCATTCTGCATCAACATCAACATCACAGTCTTCTTGTAATGGAATTGGCCTATTGAATTTGAAAGTAGAGAAAATTAATAAGAGTACTTTTGAGAAATGACTTTGTGAGCATAGCGGGGTGAACATAATTGAAGATAGCAACATAATCATAGCAATTAGTTAACTTGGCATGAACAATACTTTTGCAAGAGAGAGAATTTAGAGAACATGACAACAGTTGAGGACCGGATTTATGTGGAGCCGGTCCCCCCTCCAATAGGCATTTGTATTATGATTTCTCCCATTAAGAGAGACTTGTTACAATACAATCTTTGTGTTCCTTGTGACCTAGGTGATGCAATGAAGATGAAAAGCTTCATGCATCACAAACATAAGATAAACTTGAAGAAAGCTTTAATTATCCCAAGCCTCAGTCCCAAGACCTCAATGGCACCTTCGAAGGTGGAGAGAGCTAGCAGGGAATGAGGGTAGGGAAGAGGAAGAAGAAACATTTCGTAGGAGAAAGAACTAGTTCCTCACTTATCATAACTCTTGTTGCTAGCATACATAATAGCATAGTAATAAAGAAGAAGGAGATGGAAAGCTTAAGCATTGAAGCATGGCTCTTGGTTGGATTTGCACTCCATATCCAAGAGTGTTGGTGTAGGCTCTCAACATCTACTTGCTTGGAGAAGGAGAGGGAGATCTTGCACTTTTCATAGCACACAATGAGAGTGTTTGTGAGTGTGTGTGGGTGAGTATACCCCCTAAGAAACCCCCTAGCTTGCTTGGGTCGACCCCCCCCTTGTAGCTCATGCTTGAAGTTCATTGGACCCCTCCAGGCCTAGCCAATCATAAGCAGGAGGCATTACAAGCAGAAGGGTAGCCTTGAGACAAGTGTCCCCCTTTCCCCTTTGAGAGAGAGGGCTAGATAAATACTAAATTAATTAAATCTCCTAAATTATCATTGGACCCCTTGGGTGGCCAAGCAATAGGCTTCAAGCACACCATGAGGGCAATATGAGGAGGAACTTGACAAGTGTCCCTTTTGCTTTCTTTGTACCATGCATGCCTTCTGTGAGTGTGTGGGTGTTCTCTCTCATCCCCACTCATGTAGGGCTCGCCCCCTCCTTGTAGGGATTGAATATTTGACTTTTTGACACCTCAAGCCCCTCATGCATAGGCCCAATTCCCACCACAAGCTTGGCTCTTAAGCACTTTAAGCTTGGGATGTGTTCTCACCTCAAGTGCAACCCTAGCATCTCAAACATGTCAAGCACCTCAAGCAACTCAATCATTAAGCACCTCAAGCATCACAAGCACCTCAATCATCAAGCACCTCAAGCACCTTAGTCATCAAGCATGACAAGTAGGACAAGCACCTCGAGCTGGGTCGGGTTCCCGCGCCTCAAGCTCATCAGCCCTAGCTTACCTAAGGTCAAAGGAATTTTACACACATTATTGGAGGTCTTCAATGAAGCTAACCCTAAGGTCTTATGCTCCATTTGTTAGCCTTGCTCTTTGATAGACCATCTCTCATTTGGGCCCCTTTACCATTGGCCCCTTGTTGAGATAGATCTATAAGCACATGTCTATATCTTAACACTTGTTCCCATTTATTCTCCCACATTAAGTGATCATTTTAATATGAGAAAGTCATTTGGGTTGGTTAGATATTAGATATTATATTTTATGACACTGCTTTCGTAGAAGATTTAACAATAGCTGCATTTGTAGTGGAACCAGCATTTGCAGTGGAACCACCCTCTTTCTTCTTAGCCTCTTTGGCCTTCAACTTAGGACACTGCTTGATCAAGTAATCATTAGCTTTACAATAATGGAAACGCATCTTCTTTTTGCCCTTATCACCAGAATTTCCAGACGAATTGCTGCCACCAGAAGCATTAGGGACAAGTGATTTTTCACCCGCAGAAGAACCATAAGAAGCGGCTACATTGTTGTTACCACCCTTTCTTTGAGCAACAATAAAAGCGTGTTCAACTGCATGCTGTCTAGTCCTGTTTTTTTGGAAAGTGACTCTTGCAACAACAATGTGCACAATGCATCAAACTTGATAACTTTAGGATTTCCTTGGGTCATAAGTCTCCAAGTACTAGCAAAAGTCTGGTAAGAGTTTGAGAAGGCATCAAGAACTGTTTGCACAAGGAAACTGTCTGAAATGACTTCACCTGCAGAAATAAGTTGCTCATTGATATCCTTGACACCAACAAGGAAAGTGTCCATGTCATCTTCCTCATGCATAATCTTCGATTATAGATCTTTACGCAGCAATGCAATTTTAGCCTCATTGCGACTTGCATAAAGACCAGCTAGAATATCCCAAGCTAGTTTTGCAGATTTCCCTGAACAAATGTGTGGAGTAATAGTGTGCTTCACAAACAACACAATCAATGCATGAGCCTGCACATCTTTTACATCCCAATAAGCTTGTTTTGCCGTAGGCAAAACAAACAGCAGCAATCCTTGCAGCAAGACCTGCAACATCCTGAACATTGCATGTATCCTCAGAACCAGGACGTACACCAATGCCCTACACAATATTCCAAACATCCTTTGACACAATAACATCATGTAAGCCCACATAGGGTAAATGTCCCCATACAATCTGTCCTCACAACAGCTAACATCTTGAACACATATGTGTTGTTGCCGACCATAACGAATGCATGCACCTGATGTGAAAATTTCCCAAAAGACGAGAAACGAAGCGGGAACAACACGTGCTATATAGCACAAACTATAGAAGACTGTAAGGGACTTTCTATGTAAAAAACGGAATTGACAGAATTTTTGCACAAAATGACAAAATAGCATGTGCAGTACTGCTTACAGTGGAAACGGAGGCCGAAATGAGCCCGAATTAGAAATTTGAGCAGAGTAACGTTTTCGAGCTTCCTCAAAGTTTTGTTGACCTGCGAATGAAGCTCACTGAAATCGAACAAAGAAGAAACAGGAATGTAAGCACCTGAACTCCGACCAAGTGACCAAAGGGAATGTAGAGAAACGGAGTGGGTTAGAAAGAGTGCTAGTTAGCAGAGATCTTGACGTCTCACTGTGTGGTATCGAAAATTGTGAATCCAAGCTCGGTGGAAAGCTTGGCACTGGCCTGTGAAAAGAAATTTCCTAAAACCTTAAACAAAGGATGTGTATCTTGCCCTTATGGAATCACAGGATTGTTTCTCCTCGCTCAAAGGTCAAGTGGGAAATGGTCGTCAAGAACATATGGTGCCCTCAATGGCCAGATAGGATGAAGGTCTTCTTATGGAAGGTGCTATAGGAAGCCATGCCAACTAGAGTGAAGGTTCTTGCCAGAGGAATTGGTACAGATAGATGCCCGCAATGTAGAACGGCTTGTGAAGACATTTCTCACCTGTTTAGGGAGTGTCTGACGATCTGTGGTCTTGTAGGCAAGATATGCAAATGTGTCCAAAAGACCTGGAAAATAGGATTCCTCAAGAACGATCTCTTCTTGGGAGGGAAGACGTTCAAGAGCCATCATACACTGCTCATTGTTACACAAATTGTCAGGTATTGTTACTTTAAACACATTTGGAAGACAAGGAATTGTTGGATCTTCCAGAACTCCCTGGAAGTAGCTACGTTTGCGGAGATAGTCCAAGAAAGCAGGGTAACGATCATCGCCATTGGAAAACAAAGGAACTCAGAGGAGTGGAACAAGACCTTAGGCGCCACAATAACAGACATGTAATGGTGAATGTGTGGGATCATCTATGGTCAAGGGGTGGCTTCCGAGCCGATGTATCTAGGATCCGTTGAAGTGGTCAAGGGGTGTCTTCCGAGCAGATGTATCTAGGATCCGTTGAAGTGGTCATGGCTTGTCAAAAGATGGGCAAGAATATGTAATTTTTTGGATCTATTAATATAATCCACTCACGATTGTGAGATTTGCAAAAAAAAAAAGAAGGAATCTATCACACTTTATTCACAATATGACTCCCACTACTAAACCCTAGATACTCAAGTGGGTGTACAAAAAGAACTCAATTCATCATAGCTACAAAAAACCATGAATGACATGAAGAGAGGCTCACGTACGGAGCTCAAACACCTTATTTTAAAGCGATTAGGTCTCCCCAATCTCAGAAAAATAAAAATTATTTCAAAACGCTAGTAGGAGGAGGCACACACCCTCTCTCAAACTCTATGAGGCCTTCCACTAGCAAAATAGGCTCCAGTACTACCAAACACCTTCACCCTTCACAAAAATTGAAGTTGTTTACTGTTAATTCTTCTTCTTTCAAAATCCCACCTCACTCACGGTAGAAAAACTAAAAAAAACTAAAGCAATTTATGTTTTCAAATTACGTGGTTATTCTTTTCATTTCCCACACTTATATGTTTAAAAACACTTATATGTCAAGGGGAGTTGGCCTAGTGGTTAAGGCAAGGGGCTCTAAGCATGCCCACTATGGTTCAACCCCTGTGATGACACGAGGGTGTGGATGTGTGGGCACAATCCCATAAAACTAGCTGATGCAAAGCATCAAAGAGCTAAAAAATAAACAATAAAGTTCTATGTATCCCACACAACCTTCACTCATGCAGAGTGATACTTGGCACATATGTTATTAGTTCCACACTTGTATGGTTTAAAAAAACTGTGTAGAGGGCCATGCAACTATTAAACTTATGGCATCTCAAGTAAAGAGCCCAATGTGATCCCAATATTTATTTTGTCTTTGGGTATTTATTTTGTTTATTTGTCAAAGTCTTGGGTAGGGCAATTTGTCGAGGGGAGTATATAAGCACACCTAACCCCCATTGTATAAATCATCTATTTCATTTCCCAATTGGTTGGTTCACCAGTATCTCTCTCATCTAGTATCCCCATTGCTCCATGCTTTTACATCGTTGACTTTGACACTCATGCTTGGGTGCAGCAAGTAGCACAACGTCACTAGAAACACCTTCTACACAAGTTGAGGATCTGACTGCCACAACATCTAGTGTTTAAAAGTAAAATCTTATGCGGCCCTATAAAAGAGCGATGAGAAGAGCTATAAAAGGGGAGGTTCATAGTACAATTGGGTGTTTTGGGGGGGGGGGGGGGGATGATAAGTGGGAAGGCATTACTCAATGAGAGGGAGTTCAAGGGTTCAAACTTCAAGGAAGATATTTGAGGGCGAGCTTCGAGAGTTCAAAAATTCAAGGGAAAAAAAGATAACGGATTAAGAATCAATTCCAAGAAAGCAACTACAAGGATTCAAGAAGCACGAGATAAACTTTGAATTACGTAGTGAAGGAAAGGAAGTAAAGAAGCATATATGCGACAGAAGCATAGAGAGGAGAAGGGTAGTCAAGAAAGGAAGGCATGCATGGCACCGAGCAGGGAGCAATTTTTTTGGGATACGGCTTAGACTTTTATATCAGTTTTGATTAATAAAAACTTGGGGGGTTCACTATGTGTAAAACTACCATATCACATGCGTTCAAGACATGTTTGTAAAACCCCTTATCTATGAATTTTGTTAGGAATATAATGTACCCTTTTCTTTTAAAATCTGTAAGTTTTTTTCAAATTTGAAAAAATAATGCCCTTTTGTATATATATTTCTGTAAGTTTCAAAAACTTTAAATACCCTTCTGTTGAACTCACGTGATAGGTTACATTTTTTTTAAGTGACCTCCCCGGGAATAAAAATAGAGGATCATAAGTGTTTTAAAGAACACATTCCTTTGTTACTTTGTTTGTTTTGCTCTCTCAAACTCATGTAGCTAGAGGCCCGATGCCTCTCTGGCTAAAAGAAGCACAACAAAATTTAATATGCATGACATTTGGTGAGCTTGATGTGAAATAGCCAAAACGTAAGCACAAGAGAAGATGGCCAATCTACAAGCACCAAGGATATTGTGGATGATTTTATTGCTTTCATTTAGCAACAAGGAGATTATGGCACGATCAAGATGATGCAAAGTATTTTGGCTCGAATAGATAACCAATCAAAGATGGATGATGCAGTGGAAACGACATTAGAAGCAATGTTTATAGAGTGCAATTTCTTTCAAGGGATATGATCCTAAAGGAGACATTAGATGTAATGAAGCACAAATGAAACTTTGAGGTGTGTCAGAAGAACACAGGGTACGACTCTTGATGGACAAGTAGTGGATTCAAAAATTGTTGAAATGGTTCAAAAGCTAGCAAGGAATAGGATAGTGGCTAGGATGATTTTGCAAATGCTTTTTTACAAGAATGCTTTGATTACATTGACTTAGAGTAGGAAAGGATGATGGCATGGAGTAAATAAGATCAATCAAGGAACATGGATATACTTAACAAAGCAAACAAATTGATACAAGCTGTCCAGGATTTATAGAGTGAAAAATGATGAGGATATCTCAAACGAATCAGAATCTATACACAAGGTGATTGATCAAACAGCCACCCTACAATCTTGTGCATGCACCTTACATATATTTTAGTTTATTGTAAATGCTACCTTGTGAGATTTTAACCCCTTTTCTTCATATTATCATAGGCTTGCTTCTTTATTGGGCAGCCAATTAAATGTTCCTAGGCCCAATTCCCTTTGAAATTCCCAACTTGCCCAATGTTGCTCAAGGAATGGCCGCCTACTCAGTAAAAAATATGGCCATAACCAAAAGAGATACTCATTTCTTTTCAATCATCTCTTACTTGATTTGTGGGGCCACCACTAGTCCATGTTCTTGGCATGACTTGAATTTCTAGTTAGCTGAGACATACTTTTCCCAAACACTATCCAAAAATCTATGTTTCTCCTTGTATACTAAAATCTCCATGACATCCACGTGCTTTGAACCTGCACATCCTCCGACATGTGCCAATCTTATGGCATGCTCTTATATTCATAGCCTCTTCTGTCATCCCTCCACCAAGATCATACAAGAAACTTTGAAACTTGGTATACATTGAACATCTGGTTAACAAAGCATGCCTTGAAACATAACCCATAGAGACCTTGAAAATTTGAGAACCCTTAGAATCCTAAGAATCTTGAGAATCTTTGAAACCTTGACTCGGGGTCCACTAGTAAGGAACCCCCGAATCAAGGTTTGTAGAGTACTTAAAGAATCCCTCTGTTAAAATGTTGACGTGAATAGATTGACCCCTCATTTTTTTAATGAATTAATGAGTTTCTTCCAAAATGGATTAAAAAACCCCTCTTGTTAATGTATCTCTATCAAGTTGATTAAATTTTTGAAAATAGAAAACCACTTCTGTTGAGCTCACTTTACAAAAATGTAATTGTCATGTGAGTTCAAGAGAAGGGAACATGTTGTACAAATCTCAAAAAAAATCATAGGCTTCAGATGAAAAGGATTCAATATATTCTTGAAAGATTCATAGATAAGGAATTTTAGGAAAAGGTCCTTAACGCATTTGATATGGGAAGTTTTAGATATAGTGGCCTCCTCGAGACTCTTCGTACCCTTCAAAACCTTGTGGATCATAGGGAAAACCATAGAATTCATAGGCTCCCCATTTGAAAATCCTTAGTCCTCCTTGATCCGCTACATAGCAAAGACTTGAAATAAACACAAATTTCCTCATAAAGTCCCAACACCATTTTTGGGTCTCTCATATCTGGAATACCATATTCCTTATTCAAGGTCTTCTCTTGAAAATTCATTTATTCTCCATCAATTGTACATATCCACATATGTATGTGACACACTAAATAAAACAATCTTTGCTTAATATGATTCCAATCATCCAAGTTTTCATCTGCTAGCCAAGAACTCTCAACAATAGTGTCGCCCGAAATAATTTTTATATCTATGCCATAACCTTGGCATCCTACATAGAAAAGTGTGATTATCATCACACTATTTATCACATCTTTGCATGTTTCAACCTTGGAGATTTCACAAGATAAATCTTCATATGAAAAGCATTACAGAAATAAATTGAGTTAACTATTTCATAGTCTATATCAAACTTTGCCTTGTTGTAATTTGTATACCTTTGAAAGATGACAATTACCTCCCTTTCCAAATCATCCTCATATATATGCTTCCAATCACTTCTACATGACTGTGAAGACGCCCGCTTACACCCAATATCATCACCCACATGTTTCTAGAGCATGAAGATTCATAACTTATAATCTCTTGAATAAACATGACACCTTGTTGATTACCATCCTCATATGGAGTGCATATGATATTTGAATTAGACACCCCCTGTGAATTACCCTCTGCTAGTATAAGAGCTCAAGAGTTCAAGAGTTTTGAGGGGAATTTTTGAGAGTTCAAGAATTCAAAGGCTTCAAGGGCTATTCGAGATGCAAGAGCTAAGATTCAAAGGTAGTGATTCACCAAGTGAAGGGAAGGGAAGGAAGGAACCATTGAGGGCAAAAACATCAAGTGGAGAAGGGAGCTCAAGAATGGAGGATTTTTATGACAAGGTCACTGAGTAGGGAACAATTTTGTTGAGATATGGCTTAGATTTTTGTATTAATTTTGATTAGTAAAAATGTAGCATCTTTAGGGGTTTTAAACACAGAGCTCTTTGTCAGTGTGCATACTTTGGCTGTTTCCCTCTACTCGCAAAGCTAGAGGCCCGGTGCCCTTAACAGAGATTTATTCTCTGTTTGATAGTGTTGAGTTTTCTTGAGAGCAATGCTACATTTTTGGCAATTGCAAATATTATTGTCTTCAACTTGTTGAACAATTCCATTATTACATAAAAGAATCAAAAATATTGAAAATTTACAATATCAAAAACTTATTGAGAGCACCCCTATTTTGTAGCTGTGGTTTGCCAACTATAACATCATGCTGCCAAGGGTATGACCATTGAGAAATTTGTTTTTCTCTTTTTGTTTCCTTTTGACAAAGTGAATTACAATGGGCCCATAAATCTAGTGACTACATCAAAATCAGAGATTGGAGTTGCTTCCACAAGGACATTGTAACAATTTCAATCCTGACCATCAAAATGCCACAAAAAATGATCCTACCTTTTGTCATGTGCTATGCTATGAAATGAACAAGTATTCCCAGACATTAGAGCCAAAAATGGCTAAAAAAAAGTTTTTTACTAATCATTTGATTAAGAAATAGGAAAATAAAATATTGACACATATACAAAAATATGAAATTTTTGTCCTCTCTAACTTGTGCCTTTCTTAGCTGGTCTCGACACAAGGCATCTAAATGGTCTCTATTTTGTTTAAAACCACTAAATCAAATGGGTTTTGGTCTTTTTCAAGGATAACATAAAACCTTGGGTATATATTACAAGGATAATTTTTATGTTTTTGAGAATTGAAAATCGATTAAGCATTGGATGTCATGGTGCTTAAAGATACAAAATATATTGCTAAAGGCACCAAAAACTAGACCATTAGTGAGGAAATATGAACCAGAGATATCTCGTCTATTTTTATTTTTTCAAAAGTTTATTTTTCTTGACGTTTTTCCTCCTCCTATTTGTTCTTTCTAAGTTTCAATAGATTCTCGTTGTCACGCTTCTAAAAACATAATCTCTTGTGTTCCCATAATATGAGAGAAGATGGACTTTGGAAACCTATGCATTTCTGTGTGAATGACTTGGTAACCATGCTTCCATCTTGTAAAGGTGCACACACAGTGAAGAGGACCAAACGAGATAAAAAACACACTAGAAAGGCCATATCCTTGCATTCAAAATGACAAACATGGCTAGCTAACTAGTATACAACGTGTTTACTTATCCAAGGACATGGTGTTCAACTCAAACAGTATCCACATCGACATTCATTGTGTAAGTAAAACACATGGCTTTATACTCTATCCAATGAGCAAGAGTGGTTTTACAATAATCTTTATTTTTAAATTTGCAGATGTCTTTTCATTCATAGATGTGGAGTGGCAACATGTAGAAAACTTGAGTGGATCATTTAAAGCTATTCGTAAAGGAGTTAGAGATATTATGTATGAAGAAAATCCACTTAATATTATAGGGTGAAAGCATGTTTGTGAGGTCCCCACCCCGTCGTATCAAACAACGGATCTGATGGTAAACCTGGTGGCCACTAGATCTATAGCGGAAGAAAACTAAATGGTTCAGGGTTCAACTAGCGGACGATCTCTCATCACAAAGTGAGTCGAGTTCGAGCCTACTAGCAACGAGATCTAGCTCCACCTCGCAGGGGAAGCATACTTAACTATCTAGCGATCCTAAGACCCACCTTCCAAGAGGAGAGAAACCCCGAGTGCCTTTTTCCCCATGTTTCAGAGGCACGTACTCTCGAGGATTCGCCGCTCTAGGGGCAATGAGTAATACCAATATCGAGTAAGCACTATGGGGACAGAGAGTTCCCGACCAATTGGGACCACCCATCTCGTAGGCATTGGCAACCCGAGCCAAGCCCCCACTTTCCACCCCCACACTCACACTTCATCGTGTGACCTAATTACTACCACAAAGGTTGTTCAACATAAATATTCCTTGTTTAATTCCGAATCACATGGTTCGTTAAAACAGCCCTTCAACCAGTATTGCAAACAACACCAAGACAGAATTCTAGTAAAAATTCTACTCAAACTTATTCATAAAAATTCCAATGTTCTAGAGGTACAACATCCCCCCTCCAGCGAGAGTTCACTCCTCCCGTTGTCGCCTAGCTGCCCATACAACTAGGTATGTCCACCGCATAGAAAGCACGTCATGGACACTCCCACCGCATAGAAAGCAAGACGTGGGTTCCCACCGCTTAACCAGCAGTCGTGGGTATCCACCGCTTAACCAGCAGTCGTGGATTCAAGAGCCCTTAACTAGGAACTCTGCCCCCTGTGATCAGGAGGGGGTTCATGACTAATTCAACATTGGAAATAGAATGAACATGTCGAGATAAATTTTCCCTAGCAGACATTCTTTCCTATTGCAAACAACATTCCCATCAATCATTTTCTTCCTACTTTAGAACTTAATGTACAATGCTTTCAATGCGGAGGTTTCCGTCGGATTTCTCCAACATGTTTGGGGATATGAGCATTCCTAACTAGCGTATGTAATGTTAGTTTAAACAACTTGAATAAAAATATGATCTACCTCTTCCCCTTCTTCATCGATGGCCCGTGAGATGGCCGGTATTTGTTCCTCCATGGGAGCCTTTCCCTTCCCGTTGACATTGCTCGTTCCTGCTTCGCGATCATGGGCACCACCGAAGCGCGTCCTCTTAACCGGGGCCATTTCTCACTACTTTAAATGATTAGCTTGGAGAAAGAGCTAAGGTTCACAAGCATCATAACAGTCCAATGGGTAGATTAGTGACATCAATTAATCCCTCCTATATGAGAGTCTAGATTTCTTTCATAAAGCAATCATTAAGGATGGCACATAATCCTATGGGAACCGGCTCTAAGATAATTATTCGGCTTACATGATCAAGAATAATTAGGATTTCACTATTGGAATTACCAGAGAATTGGATTAAGTATGATTAAACTATTTCCTAGCAATTAGATGATGCAGATTTACCCTATGCATATGTGTGAGGAAAAACCAATTCTTAGAGACTTATTGACGGATTAATTTCTCCTTAATTACGTCTTAATGCATAAGAGAAATGAATTCAATTAAGCTACAATGTTAATGAGCGATTACAATAGTGATTCTCTTCAATCTGCATAAATACTAGCTTACCGATTAATTACTATGCTGCCTAGAGAGAGAAAATTCTGGTAATTATTCTCTAATCATTAATTGAGAGTGATGAATGGCTGATAATTCAGCTATGGGATGATGATTACATAATAGAATATGGTTAATGAGAATTTAGAGAGTAATTATAGAGAATTACGACTAGGAATAAGCATGGTAGACGAAAAATTTAGGCGATAATGAAAAGGATTTGCAGAAAGCATTAATTAAACCGTGGTTACCATGATTAAGGGCTGATAATCCTCTCGATTCTCTGATCTAATCGAGCTTCTTGAGGCGAGAATTCGACAACACCTCCCTCCTTGCTTCTCCTTGAAAAGGTGTGTGTTCCAGCAGCACCTTCCCAGATTGTGTGTAGGTGTGTGTGTGTGTGTGCACTCTGTGTGTGAGCATATGTGTGTGTGTGTGTGTGTGTGTGCAGGTCTTTAAATAGGCCTCCTCAAGCTGAAAATCGATCAGCCCTGCTATTAGCATCTGGAGGAGCACTCAGTTCACTGCATTGGCAAGTCTAGTTGCCTACTCACCAAGTGTCAGGTTGGCTAGTTTAACTGACTCTAAGACTTAGTTACTGGCTTGGAAACTCTCCCAGGACTCCCACAAAGCAAGAGGGCGTCCCCTAGCTGCTAAAGCAGGTCTGGAGTGGGCTGGGACTTGTTCCCACACAGCGTCGGGCCCCCGGTACCTCCCGGAGAATTTTGTGAAAAATTGGTTTTAGGCTAAAACGGGCCATACGAGTCGGATTTTGATGCCGTAAATTGTTATACTAAGCTCTAACAAAGATGTACGGGTCTGAGTACCTGCCATATTTAGCAGCCCCCCCTCGGGGGTTCGAAAATGCATTTTTTTCAAATTCGGGGTACAGGTGCAGATTTTCAAGACGGTCAAAACTAGACGGGTCGGGTGACCAAAAACTTACTATATTTGGAAAATTTTCACCAAAATTATTTTAATTCACATTTCGAAGTTTTATGACATTTTAAACATCATGGCACTGATAGAATTCGGAAAACTGCCAAAAATAGTAACTTTTTTCCATTATGATCATTTCATGGTACAAGGGTGCTCTTTTTGGTTGGGGTCAGAGACCTTACATCCTCCCCAACGTGAAAAATTTGAGATGTCCTCATCTCAAGAATACATCTGGATAAACTCTATGCTAACTACTTAGGTACATATATCCTTTGTCTAAAGTAAAGATATCCTTTGATAATAGAGTAGTCTTTAGCTTTATGCGTCTTATTCTGCTGAACTTTGATGAGATTCTGGTGCTTGATTTATTGCTCACTAGGAGTAGCAGTTGCATCATACATTGCTGCTCTCTCATCAGCTTCATCACCCACAGTTGGTTGTCTCACTGCGGCATTAGCGAAAGCTCTACTTCCTTGTCCTATGTTTCCTCTTCCTCGGCCTCCTCTTCCGTTTGGTTGACCTCGCCCGTTGGCGTTCAGAGGTACATTATTAGCACCGGATGTTTGGGAAATCCTTTTTGGACATCGACTTTTGTAATGTCCATACTCCTGGCACTCAAAGCATCTTATATTGGGAAACTCGGTAGCTGTCATGGTAGCTACTATCGGACGATGGTTGTATGCAGGGTTGATTGGTCTGTTACTCCAATTGTCTGTCCTTGCCCTCTTTGACAAATAGTATTCACTATCTTGGGTAGTCCTCTGAATCTCTTTAGCTAACGGTTTGGCCCTTAGCAAGGAATCTTGCAAAGTTACTGGCCTGAGAGCTTCTAGTCGGTTGTTCAGGGGGTCGATGAGTCCTTGGCAGAACCGTGCTACCTGTTGTTCCAATGTCATCTTAGGAGCATATCTCCGAAGAGTGACAAACTTTGAATAATATTCTTCGACAGATGAAGTCAGCTGTCGAAGGGAAAAGAACTCGTTCATCTTCAAGGTTTTATAGGCGGGTGGTAAGTAACGCTCCATCATAGCAGCCTTGATGTCTTCCCATGACTGGGAAGATCCCTTGATATCCAAGTCCCTGCAATGTTGTTTCCACCAGATCTTGGCATCACCAGACAAGCGGAACATTGCAAGCATGGTTTGGTTCTCAGGTTGAGTTCTCGTAGCTTTGAAATAGTCATCCATAGCCTCCATCCATACTTCTGCATCTCTTTCCACATTTGTCCCTTCGCCTTTAAAGGTTGGAGGCTGAGCTTGTTTAAGGAGGAGCTTCTTCTCTTGCACTGCCGAGTAGAGAGCAACAGGCGGTGCCTATCCAATGGTATAAAACTCATTACTATAGCACTCTTCTCAAATGAACCTGAGCTTTTCCATACTCAAGAAGAAATTTAACTTTTGGGCTTAACCAGCCTACTTAATTTGTACATCTATCACAAAGGATTTTAACCATTCCACCATTTAAATTCCATTGAATACATCCAAAATTGTCCAATAAATAATGGTAAAAACTTTACTCGAGAGCTTTGATCCATACTTATAACTTTATGTGCATCAACAGGCTACCTGCCCGCAGCACTAGTCGCACCAACGACTTCTCAAAAAAAAAAAAAACATCATGTGGAACCCACTGAATCTCGACAAGCTCAACGAGTAAAACTCTTTAACATCACTCAGGAGACAATCCACTAGACAAATCCAATGTCATTATTTTGGGAAACATCATGCTCAAGCTTTGAGTACGAGCTATCCTACAATCCCTTAGTTTTTAAAATTTCAAACAACATCATTTTCCAGTTCGTAAACCTATAGCTCTGATACCAGGTGTGAGGTCCCCACCCCGTCGTATCAAACAACGGATCTGATGGTAAACCTGGTGGCCACTAGATCTATAGCGGAAGAAAACAAAATGGTTCAGGGTTCAACTAGCGGACGATTTCTCATCACAAAGTGAGTCGAGTTCGAGCCTACTAGCAACGAGATCTAGCTCCACCTCGCAGGGGAAGCATACTTAACTATCTAGCGATCCTAAGACCCACCTTCCAAGAGGAGAGAAACCCCGAGTGCCTTTTTCCCCATGTTTCACAGGCACGTACTCTCGAGGATTCGCCGCTCTAGGGGCAATGAGTAATACCAATATCGAGTAAGCACTATGGGGACAGAGAGTTCCCGACCAATCGGGACCACCCATCTCGTAGGCATTGGCAACCCGAGCCAAGTCCCCACTTTCCACCCCCACACTCACACTTCATCGTGTGACCTAATTACTACCACAAAGGTTGTTCAACATAAATATTCCTTGTTTAATTCCGAATCACATGGTTCGTTAAAACAGCCCTTCAACCAGTATTGCAAACAACACCAAGACAGAATTCTAGTAAAAATTCTACTCAAACTTATTCATAAAAATTCCAATGTTCTAGAGATACAACATCCCCCCTCCAGCGAGAGTTCACTCCTCCCGTTGTCGCCTAGCTGCCCATACAACTAGGTATGTCCACCGCATAGAAAGCACGTCATGGACACTCCCACCGCATAGAAAGCAAGACGTGGGTTCCCACCGCTTAACCAGTAGTCGTGGGTATCCACCGCTTAACCAGCAGTCGTGGATTCAAGAGCCCTTAACTAGGAACTCAGCCCCCTGTGATCAGGAGGGGCTTCATGACTAATTCAACATTGGAAATAGAATGAACATGCCGAGATAAATTTTCCCTAGCAGACATTATTTCCTATTGCAAACAGCATTCCCATCAATCATTTTCTTCCTACTTTAGAACTTAATGTACAATGGTTTCAATGCGGAGGTTTCTGTCGGATTTCTCCAACATGTTTGGGGATATGAGCATTCCTAACTAGCGTATGTAATGTTAGTTTAAACAACTTGAATAAAAATATGATCTACCTCTTCCCCTTCTTCATCGATGGCCCGTGAGATGGCCGGTATTTGTTCCTCCATGGGAGCCTTTCCCTTCCCGTTGACATTGCTCGTTCCTGCTTCGCGATCATGGGCACCACCGAAGCGCGTCCTCTTAACCGGGGCCATTTCTCACTACTTTAAATGATTAGCTTGGAGAAAGAGCTAAGGTTCACAAGCATCATAACAGTCCAATGGGTAGATTAGTGACATCAATTAATCCCTCCTATATGAGAGTCTAGATTTCTTTCATAAAGCAATCATTAAGGATGGCACATAATCCTATGGGAACCGGCTCTAAGATAATTATTCGGCTTACATGATCAAGAATAATTAGGATTTCACTATTGGAATTACCAGAGAATTGGATTAAGTATGATTAAACTATTTCCTAGCAATTAGATGATGCAGATTTACCCTATGCATATGTGTGAGGAAAAACCAATTCTTAGAGACTTATTGACGGATTAATTTCTCCTTAATTACGTCTTAATGCATAAGAGAAATGAATTCAATTAATCTACAATGTTAATGAGTGATTACAATAGTGATTCTCTTCAATCTGCACAAATACTAGCTTACCGATTAATTACTATGCTGCCTAGAGAGAGAAAATTCTGGTAATTATTCTCTAATCATTAATTGAGAGTGATGAATGGCTGATAATTCAGCTATGGGATGATGATTACATAATAGAATATGGTTAATGAGAATTTAGAGAGTAATTATAGAGAATTACGACTAGGAATAAGCATGATAGACGAAAAATTTAGGCGGTAATGAAAAGGATTTGCAGAAAGCATTAATTAAACCGTGGTTACCATGATTAAGGGCTGATAATCCTCTCGATTCTCTGATCTAATCGATCTTCTTGAGACGAGAATTCGACAGCACCTCCCTCCTTGCTTCTCCTTCAAAAGGTGTGTGTTCCGGCAGCACCTTCCCAGAGTGTGTGTAGGTGTGTGTGTGTGTGCACTCTGTGTGTGAGCATATGTGTGTGTGTGTGTGTGCAGGTCTTTAAATAGGCCTCCTCAAGCTGAAAATCGATCAGCCCTGCTATTAGCATCTGGAGGAGCACTCAGTTCACTGCATTGGCAAGTCTAGTTGCCTACTCACCAAGTGTCAGGTTGGCTAGTTTAACTGACTCTAAGACTTAGTTACTGGCTTGGAAACTCTCCCAGGACTCCCACAAAGCAAGAGGGCGTCCCCTAGCTGCTAAAGCAAGTCTGGAGTGGGCTCGGACCTGTTCCCACACAGCCTCGGGCCCCCGGTACCTCCCGAACAATGTTGTGAAAAATTGGTTTTAGGCTAAAGCGGGCCATACGAGTCGGATTTTGATGCCGTAAATTGTTATACTAATCTCTAACTAAGACGTACGGGTCTGAGTACCTGCCATATTTAGCAGCCCCTCCGGGGTTTGAAAATGCATTTTTTTTCAAATTCGGGGTACAGGTGCAGATTTTCGAGACGGTCAAAACTAAACGGGTCGGGTGACCAAAAACTTACTATATTTGGAAAATTTTCACAAAAATTATTTTAATTCACATTTCGAAGCATTATGACATTTTAAACATCATGGCACTGACAGAATTCGGAAAACTGCTAAAAATAGTAACTTTTTTTCATTATGATCATTTCATGGTACAAGGGTGCTAACACCTTACAATGTTAACACGGTATGCTTTTTATGCTAGCTAGCATATATTTTATAATCTTAAGAATAGAGTTGTTTTTCAAGCGTGTGGGCCACCATCATGAACTATACAAAGCGTATATTTACTTTTTAAAAATTGGATCAATGTGTATTGTGCTTTCAAATTCTTGAACATTTATGCTGAGATGTTACATTCAAGGTGTGTTGTAGTCATGATGCATGGAGGGAAGTTAGGTGCAAGGGCCACATGTAGGACAGAGGGAGGGGGGGGGGAGGGGGGGGCAAAAATTGCGAGCTGCAAGTAGTCCCTCAATTGCATCTCACGAGGATGCCCAAGTGGAGAATAGATCGGCACATCAGCAAGCCACCTCCGAGGACTCTCTTGACAACCCAACAAGGAGGAAGTCAAGGGCCAAATATTCTACTGCTTCTCCTTTGCCTTGAAAAAGGGTGAAGTTATCTGATTCCCAAGGATCCCCAATGCCAAAGAACATGCATGCAGGGAAGGGGAAACATGATTCAAGTACTCTCTCTCTCTCTCTCTCTCTACCACCATATGAAACTGACTACCTCTCAAATTACACCAAGCCTTTGTGTGTGTGTGTGTGTGTGAATTGAGCAGTTGCATGACTTGTGTTGCAAATATGGTTCAAGCTTGTGCACAAATTTCTTGAGAGTTCTTTTCTAGTGGGCTTGTTGAAAGAAGTTATGTAAGGTGTTAATTGTTTCTCTTTGTTTCAGTATCTCTTGTATGCATGAAATGTGATATCATTTCTCACTAAATAGAAATTTCCGTTTGCCATGGATAGCCTTGCATCATATTATCTTGTGACATTAGGGGTGTGTAGGCCAATGAAAAGCTCCCAAGCTCAAAATATCGGTGCATGAAAATTTTTGTATTATAGAAGATTTCAATGTTGTTCATGTCCTCTCCATGATTGGTTCCAACTCCAAATTGGTGAAGTGGGAGTAGGTCTCTGATGTGGAGTAGCTCATTGTATTTGAGGGTCAAAGGATCACAATCAATATCACATTAAATGTAGTTGCATACATAGCAATATATGATCACGTGATGCATCTACACTACATGGTGTACTAGAAGGCCCCAACCAAAATGGAGATCAACTCTACATTTGCGAAGGAATTTGAAGAAGAATTTAGTCCGGTGGCAATTGCAAGCAGTTCAGCCATGCAGTTCAGTTGGGCTAAGTTTGTTGTCTAGCATTTGCAGGACCTTTGAGAGAAAGGGTACTACGAGGCCCATGTCAAAAATTGGAGGATGTGTATTCCCATCATTTATGTCAAAAAATCGAGGAGGGGTCTGCTAAAAGGAGGGAGGACTACTCGAGTCGAGCAACAATCACCAAGGAGCATAATATCCTGTCATATTTTGACCTTGAGGATTTATAGTACTAAAGGATGCCGATGATCATCTCAAAAAACAACTACAAGATGCTAAACAACATCTCATGAATGTAAGACAAGACTTCAAAGATGTGAGGGTTTTGAAAGCAAGCAATACTATGGTTAGCCTAGTTGTAGTTTCTATGAGATAGAAGCTTTGTGTGTTGGAATTAGGATTGCAAAGAAAACACACATAGCATGGAGAATAGGAAGGAAGCTCAAGGCACACAACATAGAGTATCTTACTTAGTGTGAAATGGAAAGATAGATATCCCTAGAATGATGGATGTATATACAATGCAAGGGGGAAAAAACCTCCTTGTGAGGGAAAAAATTCCCCAATGGTCCTAAGTGTGTTCACACACATCACTACCACATGTATATGGTAACAAATCCCCCCGGGAGTGATACGGTGAATGAGAGCTAGCACATACAGTAAAGGGAAGTGTCTTGTCCTAAGGACATGACCGGTCCACAAAGGGAGTAAGCCCAAAGATTTTTGAAAAGCTTTGAACTTCTCACTAGATGATGCCTTTGTGAAAGATCTGCAAGGTTGTCCTGCGTTGGCACATAAGCCAAGACAATATCTCCTGCTGAGAGCCTCTGCTTGACATAGTGGTAATGCACCTCAATGTGCTTTGTGCGAGCATGAAAAATTGGGTTCCTCGCAATTGCCAATGCGCTCTGACTATCAGTGTAATAGTGTTGGTAGTGTCCTAGTTCAACACCCAAATCAACCATAAGGCGTTTGAGCCATACACACTCAACTGTAGCTATGAATACTACAATGTACTCATCCTCACAACTAGAAGTGGCCACAGTAAGTTTCTTCTTGCTCAACCATGATATACATGAACTACCAAGCATGAAACAAAAACCACTTGTGGACACTCATGTGTCAAAACAACTTGCCCAATATGAGTCCGAAAAAGCATGTAATTCTAGCAGCAATGATCCCCCCTTGGGATAAAACAAGCCAAGATATAAAGTGCCACTCAAGTAGCAAAAAATACTCTTGACAGTCTACCAATGCTAAGACCTTGGGCTATGCATGAATTTGCTAATATGTGAGAGTGCAAACTGAATATCCGGCCTCGTGTTGCATACATAAATGAGGCAGCCAACAAAATTTTGGTAAAGAGTGACATCGGCAGGATCACCAATATCATGAAAACTCAACTTCAAACTTGTTTCCATGGGAGTGGCAATAGGTTTGCAATCCTCAAGTCCAAACTTACATAGCAATGTCTCTATGTAACTTTTTTGACACAAGGAAATACCACCATCACACTGCTTAAACTGTATACCCAAGTAATGATGCAACAACCCCAAATCTTTCATCTTAAAAGTAGAATCAAAATCAGCCTTAAATTCAGCAATATGTCTCTCATTTGGTCCAGTGATCAGCAAATCATCTACATAGAGAACCACAAAGAGAAGTACATCACCCTCACACTTTACATATAATGTGCTTTCTATTGGATTGTTATGAAAGCCTCGTTTAACCAAATGAGTGTCAGCCTTCTCATACCAAGCACAAAGAGATTACTTCAACCCATACAAAGCTTTCTTACATATGCACACTTTATCCTCTTGTCCCTTCTTGACAAAACCACGTGCATTAGGAAATTTCGGAGGTCATTTGGAGGGCCTTCTAAGAAAATGTATTTTTTGCACTCTCTCTATAGAAAATATGGCGAATAATAGAGGTGGGTCTTTCATGGTAAAAGTTCAAAAAGTGTACTTTAAGTAGATTCCTTACTCTTCTGAACATTCGTTCGTAATGATTGAGGGATAATCTTCTCTTCAGTTGCATTGAATGAACCTCGTCAATATGGAGGGAATGAGGCTAACATGGAGGGACAAAGGCGCAACCACCTATTCACTTTCCATTAAACCTGCACATTTGGCTAATGGCGCACTCCTTAAATGGCACAAATGTTACGCAGAAACGAGCCAAATATCCCCTTCACATTGATTTGGACAATGAGTACCAACCATTGATTAAGCGTAGTAAAGCAAACACACATATACCTCCCGCATCCATAGACACGCTCAGAGCTCAGGGAGCTAAACACATAGATATCTGGACAAGAGGCTCTCTCTATCCTAAGAATCCAATGACTAATGCGCCTCCACCGTTTGTCAATCCTACAAGCTTATTGACCTTTGCTGGTGATGGAGAAAAGGGCCTGCTGGGTTATTGTAAATCTCTTACAAGGGAAGCTGAAACTTATAAGGGCATTCTCCTAGCTCAACAAGGTAAGATTGTTCGTCTTTCACATTTACATTCTACAGATCAGGTTACCATTTTGCAACACAAAACAGAGGTACAGGAACTGAAAGGAAAGGTACGAATTTGTTAAATGAAGGACACCATCTTGGGTGGTCGTATCCGAAAGAAGAAATTGCACAATCTTGAAACATTGCAGGTTGCATCCAGAGGTCTCAAGAAAAGAATCCGAGCATTAAGGTGATGCTTCTTGGTTGGCTACATTGTCTTAGTTAAGTAATCTTTTTGTTTTTTCTTGTTATGCATTGTTTTCATGTGCCTAAATAGTCTTAGTGAAGTAATTTTCTGTTATTTACTTATGCATTGTCTTCGTGTAGAGATTCAATTAATCCTGACAAGGAAAACATTGACCCCAAAGCCAATATTGGAAAGATATTGAAGCCACTTATAAGTAGAAGCCTGGCAGCAGATATAGTACATGACAAGAAGTTTAAGGTCCTACAACAAAATGTAGTGGACCAATTTATTTCAGAGAACTCAGTGCCTGCAAAAGAGATACAAGGCACACTTGATTCACTTGGTGTGAGCAAAAGAGGATATTCGGCTATACAAAAATCTGTCTCATCCATCTTTGTTAAGAAGGGTATAAAATCCAAACTTTTACCATCAACCTCAAGTGTTTGGAAAGAGAGGCTTTAGCTTAACGAGGCACAAGGAGACTATCTTGGACATCCCTTTCATATTAAAGCAACTTACAGTGGCCATGGAGCAAACATGGTATATGATGAGTTCAATAATATTTTTATGGACCTGCAGATCTTACAAAAGAGAATGGTGGAGTTTTACAACATCACATTTGAAGAGTCGCGTGGGGTATTACATTTTGTGTTAAAACTGGATGAGTGTGAGCTTGCTAAAGAGAAAAATCTGGAGCGTGTTAATATTATTTTAATGAATAGAGCCCTCTCAAAGTGTCCCAGTGATGATCCTTTGTATTTTAGTGTTCAATCGGAATCTAACATATGGTGGCTTGGTGCGTTTGAGGTAAGCGAGATTCTCAGCTAAGCTGAAATGTTCACATCTACTAAAGTCTCATTTATTTTGTGTTGCAGGTAAAGAAAGAAGATCATGAGACTCTATATTGGGTGTTCCATCGAACTAATATTCCGGAGGTGATTGATCAACAGACTAACCAGGGAGAGGTACTACGTCTAGATGGAAGGGGAGACTTTCAAGTTCAGTGGCATCTTGCAGGTGACCTCAAAACATTAAAGTGCATGTATAATTGTGGAATGGGTGCAATGGAAAAGTCGCCGTGTTTGTTCTGCATAGAGCCTACAAAGGTCATGGACCCAAAGTGGTGGAGAAAAGCTCCAACATGTCACATTGAGTACCCTGCTTTTCGACCGGTTTTGAAAATACCACTTGTGAATGTCCACATCTGTACAATGCATGCCCTTTGTAGAATTGTGGAGAAATTGGTCTACTTATATATCGGGTTTGCTTGGAAAATTAAGAACTCAGCAGAGCGACAAGTAGCCCTGTAGTGCTTAGAATTGGTACTGTCGGATATGGGCCTTCATGGTGGCAATGTGAAAATCCAACGGTATGAAAAGAGATCAACTGCTGCTGAGAAGGATGTCCCATGCAAACCATCCATCGGTGGGGTGAAGGCACGGAGTTTTTAATCTAAACCCCAAGGAATACGAGATCCGAAGCTAACAAAACATGGAAAAATATATCACACATCTTATGTTAGCAAGGTAGAGTATCAGAGCTGGAAAAAGCTACATATTGCAGTCAAAGACCAAGAACCAACTACTCGTAACGCGAAGGCTAAGGTTTGGCGATCAATAGACATCCTATTTTTGATGTGCGACAAAGATGACTGGTCACAAGGTGATATGAACAAGTTCAAGGAGAATCTCAACCTTCTCAAAAAATCATTCAAGACAGCATGGTCAGACACCCAGATTACTCACTACATGGTATTATGGTGTATTTGATTCTCTTTTATGTGTAACTATGTGAGTGTAAAACATTCTAACTAATCTGTTTTCATATCCAGCACATCATTTTCAATCATTTACCATATTTTATACAAAAGTATGGGAACCCGGCAATATGGAATACCCAAGGGATGGAAAAGTCTCATTACATGGCGAGAAATGCTTATTTCAGGCACACACGACATGGTGGCTCTCGAATCAAGGTAATTAGTTTGAGAGAACTATTTGAATGGTTCTATCGTAGAATCATTCATCGAATGCATGCAAAAGAAGTCTTGGCCTCTTCAGCAACAGCACAAGCCATCAGACATTTACAACAACAAAAAGTTAAAAGATCAATGGCATACAACAACTCCGGTGCTCGTGAAAGTCAACGAAGGTGGAGAGAGACAATGATGTATGTGAACCACAAGTGGAGAAAGATACTCTGAGTAGATGACATTGTACAAAATTTTTGTAATACATGATCTTATACAATTGCTACTTGAAGTCTATCAAGATTTTGAAGGTTCAATTTTGTCTTTTGGCACATCACCCTTGTAACGAATCATGAGATGTTTGCCATACTCTAAAAGTTCATTTGGGTTTTGTCTACCAAGAGCTAGTGCCATTGCTGTGTAAGTGTAGTAATATGCTGCCCGACCACCTGTATAGCCCGGGCAGTAACCAAAACAATCTCTGGCAAACACTTTGTCCACAAGAATGACTTTATCTGCACTTTTGGGTAGCACGGGTCCACCCAAGAAGCGTGATAGTGTCTTTAATGTGTAAGTTGCTATTGAACCCTCTTGTGACATGGAATTGTGAAAAACTAATATTGGCGACTCTCAAAGCTTTGAAAGGTACCACGCTAGGGCCGCATCCTTCCACGATACTCTCGAGTCCGCCGTCGAAGGAAGTCATCCTTGTCAGCAATCCAAGATTGCACATATCATGTCTCAGTAAGTGACACACACACACACACACACACACACACACACACACACACACACACACACACACACACACACACACACACACACACACACACACACACACACACACATAGATAGATAGATAGATTGTATTATCGTCCACGGAGGTCAGATATGACCTATGGGACCAAAAACAAAACATTACAAACGTGAGGGGATTGTGGGATACATCTTAGTTAAGGACTGAGGGTCCAAAAAGAAAGTTAAGATAAGATAAGATGAACAAAATCTATGCAGAAGGAGGTGAGGAGGGAACCGGTTTGGGAGTTCGAAACTCTTGAATAATGGCTCTACCTCCTCGGTAGACTGCCCATTTTCCTGCTATGCGCGCTTCTCGCATCTTCTGTAGTTCTGCCTTCTTTTGCTTGAGTTGAGCGGGTGTAAGATCTTCTGCAAACCACACTTTGGTGTCCTTTAGAAGTCTTGATTGCTCAAGAAATTTGATCCGGTCCCTCTTGGTTTTGAAAGTGTAGATTGCATGATTGGTGCGATTCTCGTGTGCAAGAGAAGTGATTGTTGCTGGATCACACTGTACCATAGGGATTGCGGATTGGATGCGGGCAAATGACTTGCTAAACTTGGGATCCCCCTCCCCTTTCCAATCGCTTGGAAGCCCACCAATGCGAACGTTGAGGGCGATATCCTCCTGTCGTTGCCGTTCACGTAGCGTGAAAGCCACACGATCTTCGACCCTGCGAGAGATTACCTCTTGTACTTGAGTTTTGACCTCCTTTGTGACGGTCGTCTCTACTTCTTCTTTTGCCTTTGTGAGTTTGATTTCGATCTGTTTTAGCTCCTCCTCCTTGCGATTCTCTATTGTGGCTAGCCGAGCCTCGAAAGCTGCAAGCCTTTGTTTCAACTCGTCATTCTCCTTGTGAAGGCTTTCGACTTCCGTTTGAAGGAGGGTGATGTTGTCTACCTTCGCAGGTGTTTCCACGACTCCGGCAAAACTAAGCTTACTTCGGGACGCGGCCCGGGTAGCCATGAATGCAATGAGCTGCTTAGGTCGGAGTAGTAAAGACCAAACTTCTTGAAAAATCCGGCCTTCTTGAGGTCGCAGTGCAGAGACAAGACCTTAGGAATGCCAACCTTCTTGAAATTGTTTGAAGTCGCTCGAGTGAATCTCAAGCAGTGAACCAGGCCGAAATCAGACTATCAGGCGGTGGTGAATCTCACGAAGCAAACCAGGCCGACAGACCGAAATGAGCTAAACCTCTTCAAGGGGCCGAACCAGGTTGTCACATGCACGAGACTGTCTCGCAGGGCACTCTGTCGCTCGCAGGGTTACACAGACGACTCTATCTCGCAGGCTCACGGGGACTGTCATAGTACGAGCTCGTGCTTCTTGAGGTCGAACGAGCACGCACACAAACTGTTGCCTCACACTTCTTGAGAGAGAGAGAGAGAGAGAGAGAGAGAGAGAGAGAGAGAGAGAGAGAGAGAGAGAGAGAGAGAGAGAGAGAGAGAGAGAGAGAGTTACCATGAAGTTCTCATCCTGCAGAAAGAAGTTTTCTTGCCACAGGTCTACAGATGTAGTTGACCCCTGACCTGAATGGTTAAACCAATCCTCCATTTCTTTGTGACTTGTTAATGGTCTTAGGCTTTGTCTTATTGCTTGGAAGGTGGCTTCATCAGGTAGTGTCTCCTTGTATTTTTCAGCTTTCTCAAAGCATCTTCGAAGGCATTCCATTGGATTGCTGGATGTTTCCATTGCCTCATCATCACTACTATCCTCTGACACAAATCCACTCCTCTCCTCTTGGACTCTGGAAATGATAGCCAGGGAGAAGTCCTCCCTTAAATAAAAGATGCTTTGCACATCATGTAAAAAGATATAGGTCCCGTCCCCAATCCTGAAGTCAAGCACAACAGGCAGCATCATCTGAGCATGCTTCTCAGTGAAGTTACTGACATCCAAAGGTAGTTTGATTTCTGTGGTTTTCATAGAGAGCATCTTACTTCTTTGTACTTCAATTGCCTCAACCTTGAGGTCGACTGTATCTTCAACCTCCTCGACTTCTTGTATATGTGTTGTCTCCTCGCATTCTTCGTTTGGTGTTGCATCCTGCTCCTCTAACACCTCATCAGGATTCTACATGAGGAATCCAAACAGGCTGTTCAGGTAAATCATAAAGCCAAAGGATTCTTGATTAATTTTGCACTCTTTTTGGTGCAAAGGGCAGGCTGAATGTCGGCAAGCAGGTGGTAATTCCCTATACTTCTTCAGTCCCTATCCCTTTCCACCGCAATTATTTAAATGCACAACAGTCATACTGGGCAGAACAACCCTCCCTACCTGCACCATCACTTCAAATTTATCTCTGTAGGACTGCACGAATTCACTGTGCTGAGCTAAAAGGTCTTCAATATCAAATTTTGGGTTAAACATAGAATGAACTAGATCATATTTGTCCCCAGCACCACAAGATGCTGCAAAATCGAACAGCCTCTCATCAGTTGCAGCTGGGTCTTCCAGAGAAGGCACATCCTCTTTGGCTTTACCTTTACTTGCACATGGACTGCTTTCTGGGAGATCTGCATCATCTGAGAAGTCTATATTCCTCTTCCTTGTATTTTTCTTGACAAGTACTATAGAGGGTGAGGTACCCTTGTAGGGTGAGGGATCCTCTTGGCCTGGTGACCTTTCTCACTCATCTTCACCAATTGACTCTTCTTCATCAATGTCCTGACAAAAGTCAACAGTTATTTTGGCAGAAATATTAAGCAACTGAGCCTGCAAAGGCTGGAATCCTGGCACAAGCTCTGGGTCTGGTTTTAGACTCTTTGGCCTACTGGACCTTAATCCTATTCATCAGGAACATGACAAGTCTCTCTCTCTCTCTCCAAAGCACACCAAAAGACACACATAGACACACACTCTCTCTCTCTCTCTCTCTCTCTCTCTCTCCAAAGAACATAAACAAAACACACATAGACACTCTCTCTCTCTCTCTCTCTCTCTATCTATCTGTCTGTCTCTTTGTACTAAAGGCGCGCAGAGACAAAAACATACTATTTGCAACTCTCTACGCGCGCCTTTAGTACTATTGAGATTGAGAGAGAGAGAGAGAGAGAGAGAGAGAGAGAGAGAGAGAGAGAGAGAGAGAGAGAGAGAGAGAGAGATAGAGAGAGGGAGAGAGGCAGGTGTCATTAATGTACTATAGGCGCGCGGAGAGGGCTGCAGCCAGTATTTGGTTGTGTCTGCGCGTCGTTAGTACATAGACAGAGAGAGAGAGGGAAAGAGAGAGAGAGAGAGAGAGAGAGAGAGAGAGAGAGAGAGAGAGAGAGAGAGAGAGAGAGAGAGAGAGAGAGAGAGAGAGAGAGAGAGAGAGAGAGAGAGAGATAGATAGATAGATAGATAGATAGTTAGTTCTATTATCGTCCTGGGAGGTCAAATATGACCTATGGGACCAAATGAACATGTCACGTGGTGTGAGTGGAGTTCATAAGTGACTCTCGATGCTCAAAAATGGCTGAAATGAGCGTTGCAATAGAGAGTCCACATCGTGGTTGGGAGAGGAAGGTATGTAGGGAGAGCTCATGGCTGAATATATGGGGAAAAGAGGACCTAATGTGGTCAAAAGCTGAGCACTCAAGTAGTGTGTGGTACTCACTCTCTCGTACTTGACGAGGGCATAAGGTGCAAAGTCGATGACACTCCTCGCCAGTGCCCCAACGTCCTGTCTCGCAGCGTAGAGAATGGGAGCTAAGACGAATGGAGGCAATGGTGCGGATCGCACTCAACGGGATGGGCTCAAGGATGTAGGAATGGGTTTGGTTACCTCGTTCCGAGAAGAAGAGAGATTTGTAGTTTGGGGCAATGTGTGTGGTGTAATGGCTGAAGCGAGAACCTCCAGATTTCTCCCAAGCCATGAT
Organism: Adiantum capillus-veneris; assembly: GCF_014529385.1. NCBI lineage: Eukaryota > Viridiplantae > Streptophyta > Polypodiopsida > Polypodiales > Pteridaceae > Adiantum > Adiantum capillus-veneris. Next base: position 103,967,278 of record NC_140944.1, read on the forward strand.
ACATTGGCGTTGTAAGAAGGCCTCATTAACTTGGGAGTCGATCGACGCATCCTTGACCAAGTGACATGCATCCCATCTTCCAAACCATTTCTTGATATCAAGCATCCACCCCAAACTTAGTATTTTGCTCTTGCATGTCTTTTGAACCTTTTGACTTGCTTCATATGCGATTCTAGGAAGTTGATGCAAAGGGCTACGTTGTGTCTTACGCATGTACTCCACAACCCTTTCCATGCCCAAGACCTCAATGGGAAGAGATCCGGACTCAAGAAGTAAGAGCATGTAGGGTGTTTGTGTCTTGACTTGGAGAAAGTTGGTGAGAAAACGCTTTTGGACATTCTCAAACTCTTTCCAAGTAGACTTCCCGATGCTTCCACCCCACACCTCCACTCCATAAAGAAGCACTGGTGTCACCAATGTGTCAAAGAGGTACTTTTTGAGAGCCCAACACTTGATCTCTCCTGCATTGCACATGTTCTCAAATGCATAATAAGCCCTCTTTCCGGCTTCCAAGCGACGCATTGCACAATCCTTCCATTTATGATTGGATGGAACCTCAAGGCCAAGGTACTTGAAGTGATCTACCACTTCAAGTTTCTCATTGTTGTATACAATGCATGGATTTTCGTCATTGAGGGTCTTTACAAGCATAACCTTGGTTTTGGATCCATTCACGATCAGCATGCTATGTAGGCAAAAGCGTTCCAAGACACTCATAAGCTTTTGTGCATCTTCTAAGGTATGTGCCAAGAGCACTACATCATCGGCATAAAGCAAAAGCATGATCACCGCATTTCCAATCTTAACCTCTTCTATGCCTTCTTGCTGCATAAAATCAAGAACCATGTATTCCAATTCATCAATGAGTAGCCCAAAGAGGGTTGGGGAAAGTGGGCATCCTTGTTTGACACCAATAGTGCTTGCAAAAAATTCTGAAATTCCATCTCCCATACGTAATCGACATATCACTTTTTGGTAGATGCGAAAGACTGCATGCATAAATTCTCTCGGCACTTGAAGGCTTTGCATACGTCTCCAAAGATTTCCTCGCGGTACCATGTCAAAAGCTTTCTTGAAATCCACAAAGCAACAATACAACTTTTTTCCTTTCAATCGAGACGCTTCCATAAGAACTCGAAGAGTGACAAGGTGATCAATAGTGCTATGATGCTTTCGAAAACCTGCTTGGCCAAGCGCACGTTTGCCATTCTTTTCAGCCCATTCACTTATCTTCATCTCCATGATACATCCAAATAACTTTGCCATCAAAGAACCAACCATTATAGTGCGATAGTTGTTCACATTGTTTACATCTCCTCCTTTGTGCAAAGGTTTGATCCAATTTGCACTCCAATCATGAGGCATGCCATACTGAAGTGCAAGGTTAAACATATCGCATATCCAATATCGTGTTTTCTTGCTTGTCCATTTAATCATTTCAGCCTTGACACCTTGAAGGTCACCTGCCTTGCGAGTAGCAAGTTTCTCAAGCGCGCGGCATACATCTTCAATGGTAAAGAAGGGAGACATAAATGGAAGGGAGCTACAACCCTCCATCTTATCAACATTGGGTTGCTAAGATGCAGACGACGGCGCTCTCTCTCTTTCTCTCTCTCTCTCTCTCTATCACTCTCTGGCAGTAATGAGTCTCTCTCTCTCTCTCTCTCTCTCTCTCTCTCTCTCTCTCTCTCTCTCTCTCTCTCTCTCAATATGACACTTATAACGGATACACACGGCGGCGCCCCACGTGCTAACCAAAAAATAGAATACAATTGCATGATGACGCACGTGCGATCATTTATTGGGCCAGTATACTTTCGTATGTCACATATAAAATTGATGAGAGAGAAAAAAAACACACCGCGTCAAAGAGAGTGAGAGCAAGAGAGAGAGCGCCGTCGTCTGCATCTCTGACAGAAAGCAGCTGCAAGATTGAGTTGACCCATCGTCGACATAACGCACCTCTGCGTCCTTAGAAGGTTTGGCCCTCACCCTCTCTCTCTCTCTCTCTCTCTCTCTCTCTTTCCAAGAGGTACAGGCTATGCTTCTCTCTCTGTTTCTGAAATGTCCCTCTCTCTCTATCTCTCTCTTTCTTTTTCTCTCTCTATTTCTCTCAGAGTATATTTCATATCTAGCTCTCTCTTAACACACAACACACACATACACACACAAACACACACAAATACAACACATACACACACAAACAACCCCACACACACACACACAAATACAACACACACACAGAGACACACACACACACACACACACACACACACACACACACACACACACACACACACACACACACACACACACACCCACGCACACACACACAGACACACACACACACACAAATACAACACAGACAGACACACAGACAGACACACACAACCTCTCTCTCTCTCTCTCTCTCTCTCTCTCTCTTTCTCTCTATACTAAAGGCGCGCGAAGACAGGAAGCTCCGGTTTGGATGTCACTTTGCGCGCCTTTAGTACTGTGCAAACGGAAGTATAACGAGTGAGAGAGATGGAATGTATCCACGAGTGTGTGTGTGTGTGTGTGTGTATGTGTGTGTTTTAGAGAGAGGAAGAAAAAGTGTAGAGACTGGGGAAGGCAGGAGAGAGAGAGAGAGAGAGAGAGAGAGAGAGAGAGAGAGACTTTCTATACCCTTATACCAACGGCCCGCGGAGGTGTATTTTGGGGTCAAAAAATCTTCCACGCGCGCCGTTAGTAATGGGAGTCTCTCTCTCTCTCTCTCTCTCTTTAAATATGCTAGGCTATAGAAAGGAGAGAGAGAGAGAGAGAGAGAGAGAGAGAGAGAGAGAGAGAGAGAGAGAGAGAGAGAGAGAGAGAGAGAGAGAGAGAGAGAGAGAGTTCTCTATTTTTATACAGTGAAATGGCTAGAACAAAGGCCACCGCAAGGAAGACAGGCAAGGGACCAGGATTAGCAGCTAAGGCAAGTAGCAGATCTGCAACCCCAAAGAAGAGACCTGGAAAACCAAATAAAATTTTGAAAGGTCCAAGGGTGAATAAGTTATAGAGCTGCATGGGACTTTTCAGAGAAATCAGGAAGGCACAGAAATGTGTAGATTTGTGCATACCAAAGCTGCCCTTTTAGAGGATGGTGAGGTCCATATGTGAAGAAGCTACCTCGGGCACTAAAAGGTGAAAGGTGGTGGCATTGATGGCTCTACAAGAAGCAGCAGAGGACTTCCTACTTGAGTACTTTAGTGGCATGACCATCGTAGCAGCCCATGCCCACAGGGTGACTGTAATGGACAAAGATAGTGAGACACTAAAAAGGATAAGGTGGAGGTATGACAAACTGCTGGTCCCCAATGTCTGCAGGGATAAGAAAATGAGGGAAATTTTGCTATACCCCCCTGAGGTATTGCCACAACTCACAGTTGTAGATGTCACACATGATGTGAATACAAGGGCAAGGGTAGAGACGGTTGCTCGCCAAACATAGGACATGAGGGAAGCAGAGCTTAAGGAGAAAGCAAAAGTAGCAGTGGAGTCCCAGAGGCAGACAGAATGCAATGTGACCCTATCCATAGAGGCAAGCAATAAAGAAGCTCTACTTTCAATAAAGGAAGGTTTGCTTACAGAGATACCATTTATAGATGGAGCCAGAAAGCTAGCGCTGGAGAAAGTGGACATTAATTTATTGATGAATCCAGATGCTCAGATCTCAGACACAATTATCTATGCTTGTCTTAAGTAAGTCTTACTATCTTGCTGACTTTGAAAACTCAGATCATAGGTGTACTAACTCAGGTATACTCTCTGCAGCTTGATCAAAAGTCAACTTCCAACGCACACCCACACGGAGGTGTTTCTTCTTGATCCACAAATGTCAGTGATTATTAGACAGAAGAACAATCCATCTGGCACCTTTGAGAGTTGGTCTCTCCACTGTGCTATGCTGGAAGTAACTGTCATCATCTTTCCATATGAGAACAACCATCACTGGAGTCTCATATGCCTTGATGTTGACCAACCAGCAGTGTGGGTGTTCAATTCAATAAAAGGAACCCACCTTGAAATTAGGTTGTAAGTGTTATGTATCAGAAAGTGTTTCTTATAAATATCCATGTAAATTTGAAGCCTCAAGCTAACATCTTGATACTGCTTTGTGTAGTTGCATAAAGAGGTTGTTGCTTGCTTATGGCAAGCTATGTGGAAGGTATGAACTATACAAGACCCCAATCAAAGATGTACCTGTCCCAAATCAAACCGATGGAAATTCTTGCGGCTGGAGATGTCTTCTCCATGTAGAATATGTCCTGCAAAGCTACTTTGCATTAAAACCTTTCATGACTAAGGTAACCATTTGGCATTTCATTCAGTCAGTTTTGGTTTTCTTTATACAAGACTTCTCACCATATGGTATTTCAATTTTGTAGAGTGCTTTAAAAAACTACACATATGATTATTTGCAAAGATACCGGGTAAGTCTAATACAACACTTGCTTACTATGTCGAGCCCCAGAGAACCTGAAGATAGCGGCTTGGACGACCGCACAATTGATATGACAATCCATGACGTGCCACCACAACAAACCCCTGCAATAGATACAGTGGAATCACAACGGGCCGAGGGGGTCATATCAGCTGAAGATGAAAGAGCCGAGGATGAAGAAAGGTCAAATGAGCATATGGAATGTGCTAGTGTACAACCAAAGGGGCTTATGGAAGAGACAATGAAAGAGCCAAGTAAGCCAGTGGAGGAGCCAAAAGAGCCTATGGATGAATCCCTGGATGAGGAAAGCAGGCCTACGGATGAGCAAAAGGATATGGATGAGCAAAGCAGGCCTAGGGATGAGCAAACTGATATGGATGAGGCAAGGATGGATGAGGAAAGCAGGCATACGGATGAGCACAAGGTTATGGATGATGCAAGCCGGCCAATAGAGGCAGAGGAAAAGACCTTGGAGGAAACTCTGAATGAGGCAGAAAGAGCCATGGGGGAGACCCTTGATGAAGATGTGAATGATGACTATGAAGATGTGAATGATGAAGCTAAAGCAGAGGATAGCAACAACGACAACAACACTATAGAGACCCAGTATGGACCCTTGATACCTGTAGATACGGTTGTTCCGGTAATGTCTATTCAAGTATGGAAAAATATTTTCAGCTTCTAACTACTTATATGTACTTGTCAACTTTTACAGAGGTTGATTATCTTGGACCTCAATGGATTGTTGCTGATACGCATGCCTCTGGGTGACACAGAGCCCTTCGAGGATTTACAAACATTTCGGATGGAAAGTTGTCGAGTCGTGGTTTGTCCAGGAACCAAATAATTTATTCAATTTCTTCTTCCGCGCTTCAAAGTTGCCGTATGGTCTTCAATGCAAAGGCAAAACTTGTCGCCACTAGTTACAATACTTTGCGGTGTATGCGGCGCTCACACGTCAGATTTTGCCTTTTTGTATGATCAAAGAAAATGTGTTACCGTCGAGGGCCACTACCACCCTAAAAAACCACATTTACCTCTTTTGTACAAACCGTTTAGCCAAATCGATGTACCCTTTGATGCAAATAATACACTACTGATTGATGATACTCCTGAAAAGGGAGAACTAAATCCACCAGGAACAATTATCTCACCACCTTCTTTCGAGGGGCATTCCTTTGATTTTTACCTTGAAGACATTTTGATTCCATACTTACAGAAATTGTATCTCAGTCCATTGTTCACGAACGAGTTTGTACTTTCTAATGAATTAAGATGACTCTTCTATCATGTCTTTGTCTTGCCTAACATTGAGAGAGAGAGAGAGAGAGAGAGAGAGAGAGAGAGAGAGAGAGAGAGAGAGAGAGAGAGAGAGAGAGAGAGAGAGATTTGACATGCTAAAGAAATGTATTTCAAGAACACTTATATTCACAGAGCATAACTGACAAATGAGCTCAAAAGACTTCATGTATTGAAAGTCATTCGTATACACTTGGATTCACAAGAATCTCTGTTACATTGACACTATTTCAACCCGACCATCCAACTCTTTGCACAAAATATCTTTTTCCCTTCCGCATCAGCTTACGGCCAGCTAGGAAAAATGAAAAATCTGAAAGGTCCCTGTCCATTGACTCTTCAATTATGTCGTGCCGCAACTGTAGAAGACTGCATAGCTCCCTTATTGTAACCACCAAAATTAGGCCATGCTCTTTATCAATCACTTCCACATCCACAACAGGATTATCTTCCAAACCTGCAGAAACCTGGTCCATAGGAATGTACTTATCTTTGAGCATTTGTGATCGCATATACCAAAAGGAGACTAACAGTGATTGGCTTGCAATCATGTACTTGACAACTAGAGTGTCAAGCGCGACCTCACACCATATGTCAATCTCTTCATTTACATACCATCCTCTGTCAAGAAGTTTGTCACAGGATGACTACTGAAATGACTTGCACATGAACATGGGTTTCATAACACGTATATTGTAGCTATGAAACAACTCTATGAAGAGTACAGTAGGACAAAAGTTTGCAATTCTAACCAGTTTGGTGGGAATAGAGCTACGTAGAGACCTCTGTATATCCTTGTAGAGCTTACTTCGCATTGCCTCCACCATTGTTTCCTCAGGAACTGGCCAATCCACAGTGTTCCAATCGGTTGGTAGAGGCAGTTTCACCAACATGCCATTCTTATTCCCTGGGCTGAGTTGGTAGAAGTGGTCATAGAAAAATATTCCTTCATCAGCCAGGCTTTTGCTGCTCCTCCCTAAATACTGTAGAGGGGCATGAACAACAAGGAAGAGGCCTATTATGCACTCCACAAGCTCCCATTTCTCATAAGAAGAGGGATAAACATCTGCAAAATATATAACAAGAGTTTAAGTAAGAGTATCAATAAGTCAAAATGACAAATCTAATGTAGTTGAGCTATGAAGAATGGAGACATTTCTCATAAGAAGAGGGATAAACGTTGCAAAATATATAAGAAAAGTTATAATGAGAGTATCAATAAGTGAAATGACAAATCAAATGCAGTTCAGATGTCAAGAATACTTACAATTGCAACGTGGTTGATGTATATCTGACACATTTCCACCGTTTGCTATCACGTCTGGATGGGTAAACACATGCTGAACAAGAACTTCCTTTATAGATCTTTTGCCGATTTCAACTTTGAAATTTAACACTCTGGTCTTCCATGCTGAGCGGTAAACATTGACAGCACTAGACCTCTTGGGTCTTCTTGGTTGCATGAGGACCCATGAACCTTTGTTTATCCTTTTTCCAACCCATTGGTTCTCTACACTTATTGAAGTTGATATTGTAATTGAGGATATGCTACTACTTGGCCTTCTAGGCAAAGTGCAGCTGTTGGTTGTTGATGTGAGAGACCATAAACACCTAGAGCTTCTTGGGCGAGAAGAAGTGGAAGCCATAGCTCTCAGAGAAAAGCTTTAGTGGAGGGAGATTCACTTTGAAAGCATTCTAATGGAGGGAAAGTGTTTTAGAATTCCAATATCTTGTGCGGGCTTAATGGTCACCCTCTAGTACGTTAATGACCATAAGAGAATATCAGCAATGGGACCACACAAGCACCTAACAACTCGGTAAAAGCAAGGAAGTTACGATGCCACAATCCTAGATTCGTGAATTTTTAAAGGATATTTTCCTATTTTTTAAGTCTTTCCACGTACTTTCCTACGTAACGTAGCCCTCCTGCTCGTTGGACGCGCTCTTATTTTCTCTCTCCTTCATATGGCCCTCCCAATGACCTCCGAAATTTCCTAATGGCTACGTTACATAAAATTCCTCAAATATGTCATTATTCAAGGAAGTAGTAACAATGTCGGATTGATGTACATCCCAACCAAAATGAGCTGCCAATGCACTTGGAAAATGCACACTAGTCATACAACAATTGGGAGAAAAAGTCTCTTCATAATCTATGCCTTTCTGTTGTGCATAAACCTTTGCAACAATGTGAGCCTTATACCGATCAATCTCACCATCAGGCTTGCATTTCAACTTGTAAACCCACTTCGTACCAATGGCCTTTTTGTCACGAGGCAAATCACATAAAGCCCATGTGTCATTTTCTAGAAGTGCATCATATTTGATTTCATGGCAGCCATGCAATTTTCTAAATTCTATGCATCATCAAAAGGCAGAGGTTCCTCAACATCATGTAAGCTAGACACAACCAAAGCATAAAGATCTGATGCATAAGATGCATGGCGAGAACTTGAACGCGTAAAACTAGACAAAGGTGCATCCAATTTATTGTCATGCAAAGTATGTACTAGCCATTTAGGCATACCTCGAGTTTGCTCATTCTCAGCCCTTTTCTCATCAAGTATGCCATGTACATTTGCATCAGTAATAGGCTGATATGTAATGTTTTCAAAAACCCCCATAGGTTGTACATTTGCCTCAATGGAATTTACATTCAAACTTCCACCATTGAAAGGAGGCAAAAAAATATCATAAATCTCTTGTGAGCTTACATTACTGTCTCTAGTACATGACAGCAAGGGTTGAACAGAATTTTCCACAAACACAACACCGCGTGAGACCAAGATATGCTTTGTTTGCAAATGATAGAACCTATAACCTTTTTTTTTCATCACTATAACCAACAAAAATACATTTGACAACCTTATCATCCAAGTTCTTGCGTTGTGCTTGTGGCGCCAAAGCATATGCCAAATAGCCAAAAACACACATGTGCTCAATAGAAGGTTTTTTAACATGCCATGCTTCATATGGAGTCATAGACAACAAAGCTTTTGTAGGACACCTCTTTAGTACAAAAGTGGCACACATGATGGCCTCAAGCCAAAACGAATGCAGCAAAGCTTGACTTTTGACCATACATAGTGCCATTTCTATAAGTGACCGGTTTTTCCTCTCAACAACACCATTTTGTTGATGCATATAAGGCACTGAACATTGGTGTTTTATCCCACAACTAGCCACAAATGAATTAAATTCATGAGATATATATCCCCCCCCCCCCCCCCCGATCGGAAAACGGAGGGTGCCCATAATACATTTCGAGACATTTCAACCATCGCTAGAAATTTTTTGAAGCACATAAACACTTCAGACTTTGCTTTAAGTGGAAATACCCATGCATGCCTAGAGTAATTATCAATGAAAGTCACAAAGTAAAGGTAATTACCCAAGGACGAAGTTTGCATGGGCCCACAAACATCACTATGCAGAAGTTTCAACCTGCATGTGACCCTAATTGAACCATCCTTTGTAAACTTTGAACACTGCATCTTACCCAAAATAGAGCCTTCACTAACAGGTGCTTCAAGAAGGGGCAAAGAAGCAACCATATTAGATTTTTGCAAATGCAGCAAACTAGCAAACTAGCATACAAACTATGCTAACTAGCATACATAGCATAGCTGGGTATGCTAACTAGCATACAAAGTATGCTAGCCACCATTCCCACTATGCTAACTGGCATACACAATATGCTTACTAGCATTCATAGTATGCTAAGTGTATAACATACTCAACATGTATGCTAACTAGCATAACATTGTAGCATTCCATGTACTGGGTATACTAACTAGCATATACCATATGCTAGCCACCATACCCACTATACTAACTAGCATACATAGCATAATTGGGTATGCTAACTAGCATACAAAGTATGCTAACCACCATGCCCACTATTCTAAGCGTACACAATATGCTAACTAGCATACCAATATTTTCTTGTTATGTTGGTTTACTAATTCACATGCATACACAATATGTGCTAACTAGCATTCACAGTACGCTAACTAGCATACCAATATTTTTTTGTTATGTTGGTTTACTAATTCACATGCTTCCATTTATGATTATCATACCAGAGATTAGTGTGATTGGATGTCCTTGTGCTATGAGCTTGCAACACCATTCTGTTGGTCTTCTCTGCTAGCAGGTGGAAGCTCTACATTATGTCCCCAAGGAGCATGCAGCAGCAAAGCAGAGAAGGTGATAGCTATGTTCATAGGACATCTTGACCATTGTAGTGATTTCATGTACTTCTAGTGGTAGACCATAGCTAGTACACTCGTTGATCATTGTCCCATTGCGTATCCCTCCTATCCTTTTTTTAAAAGTGTCCATAGATAATTTACGGAGGGTAGTGAGGAAGGAGACTCGTAGCATCTTGCTTATATGCACAAGTAGCTACAATTTACTTTTACAGGCGTGCACTTTCACTCCCTACACCTTCACATTAATCTACAAACCAAATAATATAGAAGCATGGTAAATACATAGGTTAGTTGTGCACATAATCCAAACATAAGGCGCACGCACAAAAATCACGCACCATGACAACTTATGTCACTTTCAACATTAACGGGGGTGTCCTCACTGTGAGGAAACCCCAAACCATCCAGTATCTCTTTAAATGTCTCTATTTTCACTTCAAGCTCTATTTTCCTCTTTACATCCACATTGTGTCTATGTAATAAACTCTGTAATTCATTGTCAGCATCACAATGTTACCATATACATGTGGTAATGATGTGTGTGAACACGCTAAGGACCGTCGGGGCATTTTTTCCCTCACTAGGAGGTCTTTCCCTCGTGCATTGTATATACACCCATCATTCTAGGGCTATCTATCTTTCCATTGCACACTAAGTAATATACTCTTTGTTCTGTGCCTTGAGCTTCCTTTGTATTCTCCAAGCTGTGTGTGTTTTTTTGCAACCATAATTCCAACAATTGGTATCAAAGCAGGTTGCATCCTCCTGGGCTTAGTCGCCAACAGCTCCAACACATGCTTGCTCACTTTCTTCGATTTTTATGAGCATTGGCGAGCGTTCACAGGTCGACAAATATTATGGGTGAGCTCAAAGAGCTCAGTCTCCTCAGATTTTTGATTTGCGCTCATTTCAGCCTCCGTTACCACTACAACTAGTACTGTGCAATCTATTTTGTCATGTTGTGCAAAAATTTTGTCAGTGTTGTTTTCTGCATAACAGGCCCCTTAAGGTCTTCTATAGTTTGTGCTATATAGCATGTGTTGTTTCCGCTTTCCTTCTCCTCTTTTTGGGTAGTTTTCACATCGGGTGGATCATTTACCATGGCTGACAACAACACAGATGTGTTCAAGATGTTTCCTGCTGAGGATAAATTGGATGGGGACAATTATCCTATGTGGGCTTATATGATGCAACATGTTCTTGTGTCAAAGGGTGTTTGGAACATTGTGCAAGGCATTGATGTATGTCCTGGATCTGAGGATACAGACAATGTTGAGGATAGTGGGTATGGTGGCTAGCATGGTTTGTATGCTAGTTAGCGTAACCAGTTATGATATGTATGCTAGCTAGCATAGTGGGTATGGTGGCTTGCATACACATATGATATGTTTCAAGTTCATTGACTATTAAATTAGTGGATTGTCAAGTAATGGTCTTTTATCCAATAGACCTTTTGCAACCACATTTGTTGTTGTGGTGACAACTAACTATGACATCGATGACACTAAGGAGCTGCACAATAAGCTGGTTTGCATTCTGGATGGCTTGTATGTACTCGGGTTGCAAGATAACAACGCTTCTTTTTCCTGGACTTTTTTGACAACTTGAACAACGAGTCCAATTTGTCGTGGTACTATGGATTCCAACTGTTTGAAATAAGGTTGCATATGCAAACGTTGTAAGTGTTGTCGATGAACCTGTACTGGTTGACTTTTCTGGAAAGGTTGCAAATGCCCACTACCTACATGGAATGCTTATTGTCTAGTTAGCATATTGTGAATACTAATCTGCATAATGTGTATGCTAGTTAGCATAGCGGGTATGGTGACTAGCATATTGTGTATGCTAGTTATCATACCCACTATGCTAACTATCATACCCAGTACATGGATTGCTTATTAGCATACTAAGCATACAAGAACCATAATAGTATGCTACCTAGAATATTGTATATATGTACATATTCATTATGTTAACAATCCAACTTTGCATTTTAACTAGAAATTTGGATATGATAATTAACGTAAGAAAGGAATACACATGAATCAATGATGTGGGAAGCGTGCATGACAAGAAGCATGTCAAGGAAAGGATAGAAGAAGAGAAGCCTTGTAATGATGACTTGGATGAGTTGGATAGAATGCATGAAGGGGTAAACATGACACCACATCATGTGAAATCTCCCGGGGGTGTTGTAGCGGTAAAGAAATGGATGATGATGATGATTTTATCATGATTGCTCATCAAAAACCCAAGCCCGTTGCAACTGATCAAGTAAGTGCTTCAGAGGAAACAGTCAAGAGTGCACAAGAGGAAGTTGTGAGGATTGAAAACGGATAGAATGTGCAAGATGCCGGTGATGACAACCCTCTCTTGGGTTTTGTAAACAAAGTGAAGTTGAAGAGGAAAGGTGGCCTGGAGCAGCAGATTCCAAAAGATCCTAAAGACCCTAGATGACATAACCAAACTTACCAAAGGTAAAAAGAAATAAATTCGCTCACACGCTTGCAAGAAACTATTCTGAACCTGTTCTCTGTTTTGCCCAAGTTCTGTAGTGCTAGCAAGCTAGACATCTTATGGCATGCATCTCTCTGAATATATATAATGGATAAACTCTTGTTGGTATAATGATGTCTCTGTGCAACATTTTAATAGTTTTTGCTTGTCTTTTATGATGTCTGCATTTGATACATTTATTATGTCATAGGGAAAGTGAAACTACAATTAATTGCCCTACATGATTGCATGTTTCCATTGCATTGAAAAAAATACAAAAAGGCGTATCGCCAAGGCCAAATATCTAAGAAAAGAAAAAGATGAGATTGAGAAGCACCTGGACCGCTACCTTAAACACCATGGGAAAATTGATGAGTACTTGAATTTTGTTCATCCCTCAGAGGAAGTTATTTATGCTGAGTAATATCTATTGTGGGTGCCAAAGTTGTTGATAGATGTGAAGCACTCTTTGGTTCTTGATTTGAATGGTCTATTGGCTCAAGTCGTAGAGTCACAATATGGTGAAGCGCCCCCTGAATATGTAGGGAATTAATAAAGTACTATGTGCAAGATAGGTGGTATGTATTTTGTTGCAAATACAACCTACAAATTTTTGGATTGTTGCCTCCAAATTTTCCATGTCACCAGCCAGCAACATAAAGTAAATGCAATATTAGATACAATATTGAAACCACAATGGGTAAGGATAGCAGGTGTTCTTGCCACGGGGGATTCACTCGTAGTAATAGGGGGACGTCGCCTGCGTGCAACAAAATTGCCTTTTTAACCCCTACATAAGGGACCCACCTATGTAAAATCTATCCATTTCGCCTTAGAAAACCCCCCTATTGTACACTTACGTGATACCATACGTTAACCCTTAGTGAATCCCCCATGGTTCTTGCATAGCAGCATTGTACTGGCCACTCAGTGGTGAGCCTTGGCTTATATGTAATAACCTTATGTTCTTCAAGAACTTGAGTGTGTTAAAGAAGAACCAGCTCATCCCCATCCCTGTGAGTCCACCATGTCTTGCAACAAAATAGAAAGGCCTGGCTCCCTTGAACTACGAGGCTACACCATTGGACTACACCCAATGTTAGGAGTGACTTCCTCTTGTTGTAAAACTAGTTACAATGTAGCATGAAGCAATGTTGCACAAACAATGTGTCATGCACCTTGTCATTTTATATGAAAAAGTGGATTGTTTTGACTACCTTCCCTGCCTTGTGGTAGTGTGTTATGTATACAAAAATGGTTATTAGACTAGAGTGCCAATGCATTGACTGAATCTCATCTTTCTCCTTGAAGGTGTAATTCTTTGCAAAATCAACAACTGAGACATCGACATCATCTAAAAACCAAAGTAGAAAATCCTTGAATTTTTGTCCTTACCATCGAGCTATAAAGTTATGAGTGATGAAGAGCTTCAACTTGGTCTTCAAGGGTTGAAGAAACTACCAACACTACATTTATTTATGCAGAAGATCTTTTATTTTTTTAATGTTTCCATGGTTATCGTTTGCTTCTACATATGAAAATACTTTCATAGTACAGGGCCTTGCTATCTCCAAGAAACATAATTCTAACCTCTGGACTCCACATATCTTATAGTCTCCCCATCATGCATTTCCTTCTATGGAAAATTGCATTTACTGGATTTGGACAGAGAATAGACTTCCACATTTGTGTGACACCTTTGAACATGTGATGTGAATTTAAGCAACCCTTGTTAATGCTCTTGCATGTGGCATAGATATTGCATACACAATCACAACATGTATCATGTAGCCCAAAAGCACGAGAGTGCATGTGGTTTAGTGTGTTCTTTAAAAGGGACATCTGCACATGGTATTCGTAACAGCATGTGTATCTATCCTTCAATCGCCCACAAAAAAATGGCTTTACAATCTCAAACATTCTCATGAAAATCTTGCAATCTCGATTCTTTTCTTTGAATCCGTGAAAGAACTCAACCTGCAATGTCCATATTTGATCAGTATGTTTACTAGGAGTAATGAATCCAAACAGGAATATACATATTGCTACCTAGGATATCCGACATGTTCATGAAAACAAATTGGAGTGTTAAATGGCACATTCAACATCCTAAAATGCATGTAACATGGTATGTTGACTACCATATATAGTGTTTCAATTAGCAAATAGGTATGCTAACTAGCATACTCAGTGTGCCAACAAGCATATGTAAATAGCATAGCATGTGTGCTAACTAGCATACAAATAGCTCCTTGGTTATGCTAACTAGCATGGAAAATATTTTGATCATCATACCCAGAATGCTAACTAGCATACTAGCTATGCTAACAAGCATAATCAGTGTGTAGTTTAGCATATAAGGTATGCTAAACTACATAGAATGTGTGCTAAGTAGAATAGAGGTATACTAACTAGCATGGAGTAGGTTCTCACTAGCATATCTGAATTCCAACAAGAATAATAGGTGTGCTAATTAGCATGCCAGTTATGCACTTTAGCATACCCAGTATGGTCATTAGTATACTAGGTATGCTAACTAGCATATAATGTTCTAACCAGCATACCCATTATGCTAGTTAGCATACTAGGAAAGATATCTAGCATACTCATTATATCAAACATACTCAACATGCTAGTTTGCATACTAGTGAGTGGTATAAAATGGTAACCATCTTTTTGCAACATTTGTCAGCCTACTAAACGTCCTCTTCCTCATATGTGTATATATTTTTCTACGCTATTAATTTATCTAGAGTAAATTCCCCCTCTTCGTTTAACCTTTGTGGCGACACATACATTATACTCTTCCCAAAAATGTCACCTTAGTCATATATTTATATTACCACCCTTTTCTTTTTTGCTTTGTAAATAGAATAAGCATACAATAACCAACTATATACCCCCAAACTTTCTTACCTCTTGTGAATTAGTAGTAGAAAAATAATATATCCATCTTCCACCCCATATAGATAAATTCCCATGGAAATCAACTCTCCACTTGTCTTTACCAAAGATTATGGTCCCTCTCTACAAGTCTTCTATGCCCCCTACATAGGTGGCCCAATATCTCTTAAGAATATACATATAGTTTCTCTCCTTTCAAAAAGACTCCAATTGTATATTCTTTTCACAAGCAAATAATATTGGGACCTCCTCTATTTGTTTAATCATCATAGCCTTTTGAAAAAGCATGATTCCCCTTGGATGCATACAAGCAAAGGGCCCATACAAGAAGACTTGGAAGCAAAAGGTTCCCTAGCCTAGTGTAGACCTTCCAAACCGAATTCCTTGGTGCATGGGCGTGAAGAATAGTCCAAATTCATATCAAACATGTTGAGAAGGTCAATTTTGCCTTTTGAAGCATGTCATTCCGAGCTACAGGTAAAAAGTTATGGTCAAAATAGTGTAAATCTATCAGATTCGCAGCAAAAGGGAACTGTAAATCAAGTAAATCAAGAGGGTGAGATCTTATTTTTTCCCTACTCATATTCTAGAAGAGCAATGAGTGTTCAAGGTCACTTGCATGTGATGGGACCAACCTAAAGATGCTTTCTAAATGCCAAGACAGACAAGTTGAGATACCCCGCAGGAGCCACCCGTAGGGCCTCATGGTGGGGCCCACCTACATTATGCACCCCTATGGATCCTTCACGGTCTAAAATGATATTTTTGGTAAATAGTCCCTTTTATGTCCAATATTCAATGAGTGGTCAAAGGACACTTAATTAGGTTTAATCACTTACTCTAATTAAGTGTAGCATAATCTCACTCCTACACAACTATAAATAGTCCCCCCTTGGAGAGACTCAAGGACACACACCTATATTTTCAACTTCATGTTGTTTCTTGATCAATAGTAGAGAAAACCCCAAATCTCCCTCTTTCACATCCTCCCTCCTAACCCTCCTGTTTGGAGGAAGTGCAACTCTATTCTCCACTCTTTCCATTCTACAATCTCTTACTCCATCAACCCAATAAATCATTTGTAGCACCTCAATAACTTGTAAATACATCATGATCTCTCTCATGGTTATGTTAATGATCATGAAATCATCTTCAAAACTTTCAAGTGTCGCAATTCGTGATGGTTAGCCAGCGTCTGTCATGCCCTTAAAAGGTGTGCGAGAAATCAAGTAAGTGTTCTATTCTCAATTTACCATTGGTTTGTTTCTCCACACTTATTCAATTGGTCTAAAGAAATTTCTCACTCCAACTCTCTTTTGCTTCATTACATATGCATGTGGCTACATCTCATGGTGATTTTATTTGTGTCACGGCATTGCATAGATGGAGATGAGCTCTCTATGCAAAGTGTGTTAGTTTGATGTAAGTGATTCTCTTGTGTGTTTGAGAGGCAAGTCTTGTGCGCATGATTTTTTGATGAGTGCTTGAGAGAGGAAGAGTTTGGATGTATTATGGGTATTCTTATGGGGAGAAGGTGAATGCTATTCCACAAATTGCATATTTCATTTTGATGCACGGCATTGGGTTGCATAATCGTTGATGGTGTTCAAGTGTCCAAAGTGTATATAGAGTAAGGGGGTTTTCAAAGTGTGTTGCTTGAGTGGGTGAGTCCAAGTGTTATTTTGATTGGTTTCCTTCTCCACTCCCAAAAGAAGGTGGTGCCCCAAGTAGTGTGTGTACCTCTTTACGAACATTTTGTGAGGGTAGGCCCATTGGTTTGGGTTTAGAGGCCCCATTTCAAAAAGCTCGCCCTCACTAGGATTGCTAACTAGCATAAAAATTGTGTTAAACATCATATGGAACATGTTGGTGAGAATACTAGGTATGCTAACTAGCATACATATTGTGTTAACCATCATACTATATATGCTAGGTAGATTACTAGGCATGCTAACTAGAATACTCATTATGCTAAACAACATACTCATCATGCTAGTGAGCATACTAGGTATGTTAACTAGCATAAAGGGTGCTAATTAGCATACATATTGTGTTAATCAATATACTCAGTATGCTAGGTAGATTACCAGGCATGCTAACTACTAGCATACTCATCATGCTAAACATCATACCCAACATACTAGGAATGCCAGCTAGCATAAACCTTATGTTAAACAATATAACAAACAATATACTCAACATGCTAGTTAGCATACTAGGTAAGGGTGTTGATTAGCATACATATTGTGTTAACTAGCATAATTTTTAAGATTCTTAGGCATGCTAACTAGCATACTAAGAATGCTAACTAGCATAAACCTTGTGTTAAACAACATAGTCAGCCTGCTAGTGAGCATACTAGGTATGTTAACTAGTATAAAGGGTGTTAATTAGCATAACACATTTTGTTAACCAGCGTACTATGTATGCTAAAGTAGATTACTAGGCATGCTAACTAGCATACTCATCATACTAAACATCATAGGCAACAAACTAGAAATGCTAACTAGTATAAACCTTGTGTTAAACAACATACGTATCATGCTAGTGAGCATACTAGGTATGTTAACTAGCATAATACATTGTGTTAACCGACATACTATGCATGCTAGGTAGATTCTTAGGCATGGTAACTATCATACTCATTATGTTAAACAACATACCCAACATACTAGGAAGGCTAGCTAGTATAAACCTTGTGTTAAACATCATACTCAAGCATACTAGGTATGCTAACTAGTATATAGTGTGGTAAATAGAATATGTCTTGTGTTGACCAACATACTCTGTATGCTTATTAGCATACTAGGAATGCTAACTAGAACAAACATTGTGGTAAGCACAATACACATTTGGTTAAATATCACACCCACTATGCTTACTAGCATAGATAGGGACCTAACCATTTCAAACAGTAAGTTAACTAGAATATATAGTGTGTACCAGCATACCAAGTATACTAACTACCATACTTGGCATGCTACCTATTGTAAAGAATGAGGATGCAAGAGAGCTACACAAGACAAGCACAAAGCACACAGAGATGGAAAGATTCTTCTTCTTCACAGAAAAGAGAGTACAAAATGACTAAGTGCTAAAGCTGAAAAGTAGCACATATGTACATGCGGTCACTAAGTGTGAACTTGTTAGAAGCGTACTAGGCTGGCACTATAAGTGTAGTCCAGCTGTAGAATCACTGGCAGAGATCCTCCGTGTCGGTCACCTAACGCGCCAGTGAGTAAATGCCGTAAGCGGCCAAGACCCGTAGTGGATGCCAGCTCAAGGTGTAGAGCTCGACATCTCAACACTCCCCCTGGAGCTCTGCATGTCACAGAGTCCAAGCATAGTCCGGAAACGTCGAAGCTTCTCAGCTCCGAGGGCCTTGGTAAAGATATCCGCTATCTGCTCCTCTGTGCTGACGTAGACCAAGTCGATGTCGCCTGCCAACACTCGCTCTCGAACGTAGTGGTAATGGACCTCTATGTGTTTGGTCCTGGCATGGAACACTAGGTTCCTAGCCAACTGCATGTTGCTGAGGTTGTCACAATGGATGAAAATCTGATGGTCCACCTGCACTCCCAAGTCCTCAAGTAATGTGCGTAGCCAATCTACCTCGCACGCCGCAACTGCTGCACCTCTGTACTCGGCCTCTGTTCTCAATAAAGCAACCGTAGGCTGCTTTTTGCTGCTCCAAGTAATAGCAGCACTCCCAAAAGAGAACACGAAGCCACTCGTAGATCTCCTATCAACAATGCTACCTGCCCAATCTGCATCTGTATACCCATACAATGCTAATGGTGCATCTGCTGCATAGAACAATGCGTAGTCAAGAGTACCTTGCACATACCTAAGTGTGCGTCGTACTCCATCCAAATGTGGCTTCCTCGGAAGCTGCATGAACTGACTCTCCAAGCCTACTGTGTAGCTCAAGTCTGGCCTCGTGATAGTCAAGTAGATTAGACTACCCACAATCTTCCTATACATGTTGACATCCTCAACAACATCACCCTTCTCTGCACTCAGCTTTGCATTCACATCCAAGGGAATAGAAATTGGCTTACAATCAGCCATACCATACTTTGACAACATGTCCAAAGCATACTGTCTCTGTGATAGCCATACACCCTCTGGAGTCCTGATCACCTCAATGCCAAGAAAGTAGCGCAACTCGCCTAAATCTTTCATTTCAAACTCCTATTTGAGAAGACCCTTCACATGGTCAATCTCCATAGCATTGTCACCAACAATAATAAGGTCATCTACATATATGGTAATGACCACAATCCCCACATCACTCTCATGTACATAGAGTGAATGATCAGCATGAGCTCTCCTAAAACCAATACTGACAAGATACTTGGCAATCCTGTCATACCATGCTCTAGAGCCCTGCTTCAAACCATACAAAGCTTTGAGAAGTCTGCATACATAATCTGGGTAACCTGGATCGACATAACCAGGTGGCTGATCCATATACACTTCCTCTTGCAACTCACCATTCAAGAAGGCATTCTTTACATCCATTTGATGCATAATCCATCCTCTAGATGCAGCCACTGCTATGACAGCTCTCATAGTCGTCATCTTTGCCACTGGAGCAAAGGTCTCCTCATAGTCTATGCCATACGTCTGTGCATAACCCTTTGCGACCAGCCTTGCCTTGTGACGCTCAATGTTACCATCAGCCTTATGCTTGGTTTTATACACCCATTTACAGCCAATAGCTTTCTTGCCACTTGGCAATGGCACCAACTCCCATGTGCCGTTTGCTTCCAATGCAGCCATCTCTTCATTCATTGCATCATCCCAATGCACATTTCCAATTGCATCCTCAAAACATGTGGGCTCCACATCCTATATCACCTTAGCCATGTAGGCTTGGTGATGTGCTAGATACCCATCATAAGTCAATTTCTGAACTGGATTTCGGACTCTATTAGATCTGCGCGGTCCTGGGTCACTCCTTTGCCCTCTAGCATCTTCTTGTACTTTCCTTACACCAGGTGTCCTGACAGCCGGAATTCCAAATTCCTCATCAAGACTTTTTTCAGAACCATCTGAATCCATGTCTACATGTGAAAAACCTGATGATGCATCAGCCATAAAGGGAGGTTCATCAACCTTTTCCTTTCCTTTTCGTGATACATTCCCTGTACCTGTTGGTGGAGTAACCTGCGTACGTAGTCTACCATTCCATGGTTTCTCAACAGAGCCACGAGAAGAGGACTCTTGTGGTCCACTCAAAACCTGTGACTGTGGCCTCACATTTTGTACAACCACATCATCTTTTACATCAACCCCAATAGTGCCATGTGCATTACTATACCAGCTGCTCATCTCATCAAAGACTACATCTCTGCTCACTCGTAATTCTCATGTAGTAGGATTGTAGCACTTGTACCCCTTTTGTTCAAGGGAATATCCCACAAGAATACATTTCTCTGCTTTAGGATCAAATTTCCTACGCAACTCATCTGGTACATGCACGTAAGCTATGCAGCCAAACACTTTCAAGTGTGCCAAATCAGGCTTTGTACCTGTAAACTTTTCCTTAGGTGTTACATCATGCACCGCAGCTGTAGGTGTCCTGTTCATAATGTACACAGCTGTATTTACGACTTCAGCCTAGAAATGATGAGGCATGTTCTTCTCATTCATCAATGCACGTGTAACCTCTGCAATGTGCCTGTTTTTCCTTTCTACGACCCCATTCTGTTGTGGAGTATATCTGCATGTAAATTGCCTGCGTATACCATGCATTCGCAAAAAATATGAAAAATCATTGGAGAAGTACTCTCCCCCTCCATCTGACCTCAATGTCTTGATTTGCATATCTGTCTCCTTCTCGATCATGACTTTGAAGTCTTGAAAGTGACCAAACACTTCACTTTTGTTACGCATGAAGTAGACCCATACTTTCCTTGTATGGTCATCAATGAAAAAGACATAATACCTGCAACCATGTATACTTGCAGTATCGGTTGGACCCCAAACATCTGTGTGCACCACCTCAAGTGGCTTTTTACATACATTGCGCTCATGTGGAAATGAGCCCTTTGACTGTTTTCCAAACTGGCATGCTGCACACACTTTATGCATACCATCCACCTTGAATTTGGTCAAACCTTTTACAATCTATTTTGATTGCATGTTGCGCAATCTCTGCTCATTGACATGGCCAATGCGTTTGTGCCAAATGTCAACATCAGCCACAACACCTGTGCCCTGTGAAAATAATGCAGCTTTTACCTCAGGCATGTCTACATTCAGCGTAAACATTCTGCCCACACATTTTCCCTCTGTGATCAACTTACAACCATTCTGAAAATCTTCTACATAACAGCCATTTGGATTGAAGCAAACCTACAAACCCTGCTCAACCATTTGTCCAACAGAAACAAGATTCTTTGTAATGTTTGGGACATGAAGTACATCTGCTAAGTACTTTGATTTCCCACTCTTCGTATTTAGAGGTATGTCCCCTACATGAGCAATGGGGTGAGCTGTGTCATCTCCTGTCTGCACATAGCCTGACACATCTGGTTTGCGCATATCTCTAAACCACTCTCCACGAGACGTCATGTGATTAGAGGCACCTGAATCCACATACCAAACATCATCTTGGGTGGAATTCTCTGCAGTCATTGTATTCATTACATGCTGCATAACAAACATGCGCTCGTTTTTGCTGTCATCTGCATCTCTACTAGTAGATGCATAGTTGCCCTGTTCTCTCTTTCCACTTGCTTTTCCCTTTGGACAGTCACGTGACATGTGACCTCTTTCACCACAAGTTCAACATTCTCTGCTATCTGGAGTATGTTGCTGCCTGCTTGATCCTGCACCACGACCTCTTTGACTCCCCCTGCCTTGAGACTGGTTTCCCCTGCCACCTGTATTGTTTTGATTTGATTGACCTTCCAGAAATTGTCCCCTACAACCCCTTGGGCCTCAACCACGACCTCTACCTCTACCTCTGTTGGATTTAGAATAGAAGGCCTGTTCAGAATTATTTCTGCCATGAGAAGAAGATGTGTCAAGGTTCTTCTCCTCAAGAATAAGCATAGAAATCAAATCTTGGAACACGGGGATGTCGTCTCTTGTATTCATGGAAGACCTAAAATGTACATACTCATCTCCTAGACCATCCAAGCATGCACGGACAATGTCATCGTCTTCCACTGAGACTTTAATAGATCCAAGAGCCTCAATGATACTCTTGATCTTCAAGGCATAATCATTGATTGAGAGGTTGTTTCTCTTAACCTGATTTAGCTCCGACTTTAGTTGAAGCTTCCTGGCCTTGATGTTCACCTCGAACACTCTGCCTAAGTTTCTCCATGCAATGGCGGGGGTTTCAACATCTTGTAGATATCCCATCATGCCATCTGTGATGCTCATAGAAAGCCAATACATCACTTTTCTCTGCCCTTGTTGCCAGTCCCTCAAAGCTTTCCTTTGTTCTGCTGTAGCATTTGCCTCGGGAATCTCTGGTTCCTTTTCATTGTCTCCTTCTACATAGTCCCAATAACCTTTTCCTTTTAGGAAATTTGTTATTCTGAACTTCCATGCAGGGTAGTTATTTTTCTCAAGCTTCTCAGTAACAATCTGACTGAAACCGTCAGACATCTTGAAGCACTAAGACAAAATAGTTGCAATCTGCAAAAACCTGCAAATCTGCTGAACCTGCTATCGTGGTACCTGTAACGCTTTCTACACTCAACGAGTGTCCACAATCAAGCGTACATACAACCACTGTACTTGTACAGTAAATCTCTGTATACTGCACTTTGGAGACCTGTTCAGAAACTTGTGCGAAAAACGAAGGGATTGTGATGCTCTTGCTCTCTTAGCCTCTCTTGCGTGCACCAGGCTCTGATACCATGTAAAGAATGAGGATGCAAGAGAGCTACACAAGACAAGCACAAAGCACACAGAGATGGAAAGCTTCTTCTTCTTCTTTTCAAAAAAGAGAGTACGAAATGACTAAGTGCTAAAGCTGAAAAGTAGCACATATGTACATGCGGTCACTAAGTGTGAACTCGCTAGAAGCGTACTAGGCTGGCACTATAAGTGTAGTCCAACTGTAGAATCACTGGCAGAGATCCTCCGTGTCGGTCACCTAACGCGCCAGTGAGTAAATGCCGTAAGTGGCCAAGACCCGTAGTGGATGCCAGCTCAAGGTGTAGAGCTCGACATCTCAACACCTATCTTACTCAACATGTCAACACCGGGGGTTTCACTCTATATACAAAATAGGACGCCATGTGCGAGCGAACAACTTTGATAAAACCCCTATATACGACTCATATTAGGGAATATGCCCCCCTTTCTATGCTTATACGGCAATCAATGAAGAAAACTATCATACCCCTATCTTACATATAAAATTTTGGTCTCACATGATCTAACTAAGTAAAATGAGTCAAAGAGTGTGTAGCATAGTGATTGGCAATGTACTAAGGAACCACTTCTGTTTGGTGAATAAATGTACCTTCAATGTGTCTTAGTTTGACTTTCAAACTATGTGCCCAATCAGAATGCACTCTAGCTACTCATTCAATTCTGACCCATCCAAAGTTGGTGTAAATCAACCCTTGACATACTCCAAATTAACCCTTATCTATGACCGGCTTGATGCAAAATTTGATGTGTAGCCTGATAAAAAACCTCCCCTAAATTCATCCAAGTTCTAGTGCACATCGATGACCAATCGTTACAAGTAATCAACTCGGGTCAGTCCCCCCCCCCCCCCCCCCCCCCCCCCAACAAAAAAAATTAATGATACCTCCCTCCCTTATTTTTAAGCTTGGGAGATAAATTATTGGGGGCCTACCCCTAACTTATACTCTTATGTAACTTGTAAAAAACCCTCCCTCCTCTGCACTTACATGGTGCGGTTACTTTTCCATGGTGGATCCCCCGGGATGTCAACAAGCATGCTGAGTATTAAGCACAATATGGTTACTAGTATCAATCTACAAATGAATATGCTATTGATCAGCATGTACAAGTTATTACAAACTAGAGATATAATACATAGAATGCATAAGTTATGGCATAAGTATTTGATTGATCACCTGAGGCTCGTCTAGGAGGTGAACATGGTGTTTTATGTAGCTTTTCCTCACCACTCTCTTTCAACAAACATCCTTCTTGTTGGGTGAAAAGTGACTCTCCTCTCTTGAAAATGTGTAGACTAATTCCTTAATTTCACTTTTGATAGGGGTATGATGGTGTTGCTTGTGACATGCAACCAATGAAAACAATCAAACATCGACACAAGGCTTCACCCACTGTGATTTTGCCTTGAACAAGGTGCAACGGCCAACTTTTAGGACCCTAGAGAATTTTGCAATATAGGCACGTTTTTCTTTGAATTCAACATCATCTACAATGCTACATTAAATAGCTCCTCGTTAGAAATTGGTTGCTTGATGGTAGCTAGTGCCACTAAAGACTATTCATGGATTACCCAAACAAGCGGATGTTGAGCAATAAGATTCCAAATTTCCCACTTTGCTTCTGTACTAAAACCTTCAGCCCTACTGTTGAAAGCTTTCAGAATATCGGAGGAGATTTTTTGTTTCTCCTCAGTGTCAATGACATGATGTCCTCGTTCAACTTTCATATGTTTATGCTCCCGTTGTTTACCCTTTCTTTCTCTCACACATTTCTTGGTAACATACCTAGCTGGATCCTGGGAGTTGTACTTCATTGCTTGTAATGGCTCCCTTCTGCTTTCTCATGAGGACTATAAATGTGTATATTTTACTATTACTTGAAATCACTTAAATGAATAGCTGTTAACACTTGATTCTGTAATTTTCACCTGCTATAAACAAATGTCCTCACTAAGATATAACTTTCAAAACTTAGTGTTTTACTTTGCATAAACCATGAATAAATACACCAATATTCAATGTCATCAATGCCAAAGTGCATTGACACTTGTTCAACAGTAATTTACTATTGCATTCCTTCTGAAAAGACATATATGACTACATGTGCTATGCATCTAGGTTATAAAAAAATAGTAATATTCATGCTTGGAATATTAATAAAGTTATTGTTGGACCTCCTGGGCCGAGACTTGGGTTATGGGGATGAAGGAACTTGTCTTTTTCTTGGGAGATTGAGATGTTGCAAAGAAGTCAATTGTGTTGCAACAATGATACAACACCTACAAGAAGTCCCCCCTTTAAGGCAAAGTGGAACGCATGCTAGTTCTTTTCATGCTAAATTTAGAGATGGAAAAGAGGTGAGATGGAGGTCAAATTAACCAAGGAATTCCTTGACAAGATTGCATTGGACAAAAGCATTCAAGCAAATCTAGTATGAGAAGCAATATTTCTTCCAAGTGTGTCACAAGTTTTACATGTTAGCACTATTGGCTTAGTTCAAAAGGGGGTGAATTATGCCATGAACAATGAAAAATTTCCTCAATGTACTTGTGAGGACTTCAAGAAACGAGACATCTAGCACCTTGCACATATCCCATGCAAATTATGCATGTATTTTTTATTCTTTTATGTCCTTGAGCTAGACTATATAGCTCATGCGTTTGTGCATCAGATTGCACTAACCAAAGCAGAGTTATTCTAGGAGTTGGGAGGGGCTAGAGGTTTAAAATATCATCCCATTGACAAGCAGCCTCATTCAATCCTATATGGATCAATGTTTTGTTCTAACTTGCAATGGCCAATTGGTTCTGGCTGCATATAAGACTTTTTGCATTTTGTTGGCCTAGATAACTTAAGCAAATACTCATTTTCTATTAAGTTTTTTGAAAATATAATCTCGAAAAAATATCCTGGTTGGGTTTTTTCACTTGGGATATAAATTATATGGAAATTCAATTGTCTTTCTTCTTAAGACAAAACACCACTAAGTGCTTGTCTACTTACATTTATGAGGACAAGGAACTTCTTTGTGAAATCAAAAAATTATAAAAAAGAGTATTTAATTAAGCTTTTTTTAATTTATCAAAGCTAATTTAAGCACCATTATTTCAAGCAAACACTTTAATCTTCTTGAGAGTATTCGTCTAGATGATGCTATCTTAACATAACCTTTAATAAAAGTACGATATCATTTTGTCAATCCAAGAAATCTGCGTACTTCTTTGGTAGAGTTGGGGGTAGATCAAGTCATAATGGTTTCAATCTTACTTGGATCAATAGAGACATCATTCTTGAACACTATGAATTCCAAATATTTCACTTTGTTCATGAAAAAGGAATACTTTTTTTGCTTAGCATAAAGTTGGTTTCGTTTTAGAAATTCAAGTACTTTGCACGCATAATCTTCATTTTCTTCTTTGGTTCTTTAGTACAGCAAAATATAATCAAAGAAGACAAGAATAAAATCATTAAGATATTCTCTAAAAACGTTGGTTATAAGTTGGTTGAAAGTCAATGAAGCATTTGTAAGTCCAAAGAACATAATTGTAAATTCATAATATCTAAATTGAATATTGAACCTTGTCTTTGGTATACCTTCTTCCATAATTCAAACATGATAATAGCCAGATTTAAAGTCAATTTTTGTGAAACTAGAGGCTTCATATATAGATCAAGTAACTCATCAATCTTAAGTAACTCTGTTAAAATATTTCCAACTCCACATTAAATATCATAATATCAACACTCCTTGTTGCTAACGTAAAGGGGAGAATAAATCTCGCTATCCATGTTTCTGTTGTTGATCTCAAAAGAAGTCTGTACACATCGATATATATAGTATCCTGTTTGTGACTAATATCTCCTTATTCATTTTGGACTGAACCCATTCGATACTCCTGGTAAGTGTTTCCTTGTGCTCAAACGATGTAAACTCGGGGTTACCTACGGCATAATAATACCAATACCTAAAAGTTTTGAGCACAACACACTCCATGGACAATAATCTCTTCTTTTTGGCTCTCTTCACCTACTTGTAATGAGACGCTAAACTTCTACTTCCATCTGGACGTACTCTTCAGTGATCAATCGTGAAAGAATAATCACCTAAATCTTACAAGAAAGTTGGTCAATCATCTATACATACACATCATCACTCAAGTTAGCCTGAGATAATGAAGCTTTAAGTCACACCGTAAAGATGATTAATTCAATATATCTCAATAGAGGAAAATTCAACTATTTTTGAAAAAAAAATTATATTCTTATTTTAGAAGAGTTGCAAATATGTAAAGTTCGTGTTACCATATACATGTGGTAGTGATGTGTGTGAACACACTACGACCACCGGGGCATTTTTTCCCTCTTTAGGAGGTTTTTTCCCCCGAGCATTGTATATATGCCCATCACTCTAGGGCTATCTATCTTTCCATTTCATACTAAGTAACACACTCTCTATTGTGTGCCTTGAGCTTCCTTTGTCTTCTCCAAGCTGTGTGCATTTCTCTACAACCCTAATTCCAACAATTGGTATCAGAGCAGGTTGCGTCCTCCCGGGCTTAGTCGCCAGCTGCTCTAGCACACACCTGCTCACTTTCTCTGATTTCAGTGAGCTTTGGCAAGCGCTCGCAGGTCAACAAAAATTTCGGGAGATCTCGTAGAGCTCAGTCTACTCAGATTTTTTATTCGAGCTCATTTCGGCCTCCGTTTCCACTACAAGCAGTACTGCACAGGCTATTTCCTCATTTTGTGCAGAATTTCTATCAGTGCCATTTTTTGTATAATAGGTGCCTCATAGTATTCTACGGTTTGTGTTGTATAGCACGTGTTGTTCCCGCTTCGTTTCTCCTATTTTTGGGCAGTTTTCACATCAGATGCAGCATTTACCATGGCTGACAACAACACAGATGTGTTCAAGATGTTTGTTGTTGAGGACAGGTTGGATGGGGACAATTACCCTATGTGGGCTTATATGATGCAACATGTTCTTGTATCAAAGGGCGTCTGGAACATTGTGCAGGGCATTGATGTACATCCTAAATCTGAGGATGTAGGCGATGTTGAGGATGTTGCAGGTCTTGCTGCTATTAGAGTTGTTTTGACTACGGTAGAACAAGCTCGTTGGATGTAAAGGATGCGCAAGCTCATGCATTGATTGCGTTGTCTGTGAAGCGCACCATTGTTTCTCACATTCGCTCAGCAAAATCTACAAAACAGGCTTGGGATATTCTAGCAGGTCTTTATGCAGGCCGCAATGAGGCTAAAATTGCTTTGTTGCGTAAAGAGCTGGAGTCGAAGATTATGCATGAGGAAGATGATATGGACACTTTCCTTGCTGGTGTCAAGGATATCAATGAGAAACTTATTTCTGCAGGTGAAGTCATTTCAGATAGTTCCCTTGTGCAGACTGTTCTTGATGCCTTACCAGATTCCTACCAGACTTTTGCTAGTACTTTGAGACTGATGACCCAAGGAAATCCTGAAGTTGTCAAGTTTGATGCATTATGTACATTGCTGTTGCAAGAGTCACTTTCCATAAAAAACAGACCCAGACAGCGTGTAGTTGAATAGGCTTTTATTGCTTCTCAAAGAAAGGGTGGTAACAACAATGCGGCCACTTCTTGTGGTTCTGCTGCGAGTGGCAAAACTTCTGTTCCTAATGCTTCTGTTGGTAGCAATTCGTCTAGAAATTCTGGTGATAAGGGAAAAAAGAAGATGCATTTCCATTATTGTAAAGCTAATGATCACTTGATCAAGTCGTGTCCTAAGTTGAAGGCAAAAGAGGCTAAGAAGGAAGAGGGTGGTTCCACTACAAATGCTGGTTCCACTACAAATACAGCCATTGTTGAGTCTTCTGTGAAAAGAGAATGTGTTGCTGATGTTGATGTAGAATGGGCTTTTAGCGCAGAGTACACTTACAATCTTGTTGTCCATGATGCATGCTTGTCATTTGCGGCAGATTCACATGTGTGGTATTTCGACAGTGGTGCTACAAAGCACATTACCTCACATTGTGAATTGTTTACCTCTCTCGAGTTTGTCCCTCATGGGAATTTAGTCACTTGTGCCAACAATGCCTCTTATCTGATTCAGGGAGTTGGAAAGATTGTGCTTACTGCTGCAAATGGCAATTCCTTCACACTTGTTGATGCACTTTATCAAGCAGAATCTCTTGTCTGTATCCGCACTTGCTAGACTTGGACTTGTAGTCAAATTTGTGGATGACAAATGTACAGTTCATGATCTCAGTTTTGGTGATGAAATTGTTGCATCTGGCCTTTTGTGCCGTGGGCTGTATAAGCTCACTTTGTATGACAAGTAGGGACAAAATTTTGCAAATGAGGCTGCAGATTCAAGGGTTATTTCAGATGCAAAACTTTCGCATGCATGTTTTGCTCATCTGAATTTTGCCAGTTTGCTGCGTTTGCAAAAATCTGATATGGTTGCTTCTTTGCCGCCTCTTGAAGCACCTGTCAAACATGTTTGTGAAGGCTGTATTTTGGGTAAGATGCAGCGCTCTAAGTTTCCAAAGGTTGGTTCCGTTCGGGCCAGATGCAGGTTGCAGCTTGTGCATAGTGATGTTTCTGGGCCCATGCAAACTCCGTCCTTGGGCAATTACCTTTACTTCATGATTTTCATTGATGATTACTCCAAGCATGCATGGGTATTTCTGCTTAAAGCGAAGTCCGAAGTTTTTATGTGCTTCAAACAATTTCTGGCTATGGCTGAAAATGTCTCGAAATGTACTATGGGCACCTTTTGTTCCGATCGAGGCAGGGAGTATATGTCTCCTGAATTTAATGCATTTCTGGCTAGTCGTGGGATAAAACACCAATGTACAGTGCCTTATACACCTCAGCAAAATGGTGTTGCTGAGAGGAAAAACAGGTCACTGACGGAAATGGCACAATGTATGGTCAAAATTCAAGCTTTGCCGCATTTTTTTTGGCTTGAGGCCATCATGTGTGCCACTTATGTACTTAACAGGTGTCCTACGAAAGCTTTACAGTCTATTACTCCATATGAAGCATGGCATGATAAAAAGCCTTCTATTGAGCACATGCGTGTTTTTGGCTGTTTGGCATATGCTTTGGTGCCACAAACACAGCGCAAAAAATTGGATGATAAGGCTGTCAAATGTATTTTTGTTGGTTATAGTGCTGAAAGCAAAGGTTACCGGCTATATCATCCGCAAACAAAGCGTATTCTGGTTTCACGAGATGTAGTGTTTGTGGAAGATTCTGTTCAGCCCTTTCTATCATGTACTAGACACAGTAATGTAAGCTCACAAGACATTTATGACACTTTGTTGCCTCTTTTCAGTGGTGGAAATACGAATGTAATTTCCAATGAGGCAAATATACAGCCTATGGGAGTTTCTGAAAATGTTACAGATCAGCCTATTACTGATGCAGATGTACATGATGTACTTGATGAGGAAAGGGCTGAAAATGAGCAGGCTAGAGGTATGCCAAAATGGCTGGTGCACACTTTGTGTGACAATAAATTGGATGCACCTTTGTCTAGTCGTACTCGTTGAGGCTCTTGCCATGCATCTTATGCATCAGATTGTTATGCTTTGGCTGTGTCTAGCTTACATGATGTTAAGGATCCTCTGTCTTTTGATGAAGCACAGAATTCAGAAAATTGGATGGCTGCCATGCAATCAGAATGATGCACTTATAGAAAATGACACATGGACTTTAAGTGATTTGCCTCCTGGCAAAAAGGCCATTGGTACAAAGTGGGTTTACAAGTTGAAAAGCAAGCCGGATGGTGAGATCGATCGCCATAAGACTCGACTTGTTGCAAAGGGTTATGCACAGCAAAAAGGCATAGATTATGAAGAGACTTTTGCTCCCACTTGTTGTATGAATACTGTGCGTTTTCTATGTGCATTGGCAGCTCATTTTGGTTGGGATGCACATCAATCAGACATTGTTACTGCTTTCTTGAATGGTGACATATTTGAGGAAGTTTATGTAACGCAGCCTCGCGGTTTTGTCATAAAAGGACAAGAGGACAAAGTGTGCAGATGTAAGAAGGCTTTGTATGGGTTGAAGCAATCTTCTCGTGCATGGTATGAGAAAGTTGACACTCATTTGGTTAAATGAGGCTTTCGTAATAGTCCAACAGAAAACATGTTGTATGTAAAGCGTGAGGGTGATGTACTTCTCATTGTGGTCCTTTATGTCGATGATTTGCTGATCACTGGACCAAATGAGAGACATATTGTTGATCACTGGACCAAATGAGAGACATATTGCTGAATTTAAGGCTGATTTCAATGCTACTTTCGAGATGACTGTTGCATCATTACTTGGGAATACAGTTTAAGCAGTGTGATGGTGGTATTGCCTTGTGTCAGAAAAGTTACATAGAGACATTGCTATGTAAGTTTGGACTTGAGGATTGCAAACCTATTGCCACTCCCATGGAAACAGGTTTGAAGTTGAGTATAATGATGGTGGCAATCCTGCTGATGCCACTCTTTATCAAACTGCCTCATCTATGTATGCAACACGAGGTCGGATATTCAGTTTGCAGTTTCACACGTCAGCAGATTTATGCATAGCCTAGGGTCTAAGAATTGGCAGGCTGTCAAGAGGATTTTCCTCTACCTTAGTGGCACTTTACATCTTGGCTTGTTTTATCCCAAGGGGGGATCATTGCCACCAGACTTACATGCTTTTTCGGACTCAGATTGGGCTGGTTGTTTTGACACGCGAGTGTCCACAAGTGGTTTTTGTTTCATGCTTGACAGTTCATGTATATCATGGTTGAGCAAGAAGCAACCTACTGTGGCCACTTCGAGTTGTGAGGCTGAGTACAGGGCAGTCTTCACAGCTATGGTTGAGTGTGTATGGCTCAGACGCCTTATGGCTGATTTGGGTGTTGGACAGGACACTGCCAACACTATCTACACTGACAGTCAAAGCGCATTGGCAGTTGCAAGGAACCCAGTTTTTCATGCTCGCACAAAGCACATTGAGGTGCATTACCACTATGTCAGGGAGAGGCTCTCAGCAGGAGAGATCAGCTTGGCTTATGTGCCAACACAGGACAACCTTGCATATATTTTCACAAAGGCATTGTCTCGTGAGAAGCTTGAAGCTTTCCGCAAAGCTTTGGGCTTACTCCCCTTTGTGGACTGATCATGTCCTCAGGGCATGGAACTTCCCTTTACTCATGTGCCAGCTCTCGTTCACCGCATGACTCCAGGGGATTTGTTACCATATACATGTGGTAGTGACGTGTGTGAACACACTAGGACCGCCGGGTCATTTTTTTCCCTCTTTAGGAGGTTTTTTCCCCCGAGCATTGTATATACGCCCATCACTCTAGGGCTATTTATCTTTCCATTGCATACTAAGTAACACACTCTCTATTGTGTGCCTTGAGCTTCCTTCATCTTCTCCAAGCTGTGTGCGTTTCTCTGCAACCCTAATTCCAACAGTTCCAATAAACCAATTCTTGGATCCCATAATCAAAGTCTTAATCTAATACTTACTCATATTTTAAATTTCAAAGTTCAAAATTTTAATTTAAGCACTTAAGTTCACATCTTCATCCTTGCACCAGTTCTCCCAGACGAGAATACCTGTTAGCAATAACGCATAAATTAAATTTATCCAAGCATGCCATTCATTCCTGTCCTTGTAAAAGTAATTATTTGAGTTCATTCTAATTGAAGATACTTGGATAAAATCTCAAACACATCTAAGCCTTTCATACTCATAAAAAATAATCATAGCATTATAAGGTTATACTTAATCATAGGGCCATAAATCTTGTTAAACCCATTTTTGTGGTACATAATTGAATTGATTGGCACTATTTGACTTTTCTAAAACTTTGAATATGTCTTTCTCACAAAAATCATATCTTTGGTTGAGCATAAGGACTTTCTCATCCTCTTGGAACATTTATTTGACCCAAAGCTATCGATCAATCATCTATTTATCGAATATTTAAGTTCCATGTTTGAATTGGCTTTCACTTAATTCTCATGCTATGTAGAAGTTTGGGATAAGGTAATCTTTGCTCCCTCTTGAAGTTCAAATTGCTTCAACTTTTCAACAAACATTGAACCCGGCAGCATAGCTAAAAGAGACATTCCTTGCAAAGTCACTTGAATGTTCATTTAACAATTAAGAAAATCCATCTAAATACAAGAGAAAGAGAGAGATGACTTATGTACCAAAATTGATTTTACGCTCTTTATTCAACAACATTTAAATTTTATGGGGGTTTACATTGCTATGCATAATGCGGAGCTAGTTCTCTTTGTTCTCATTACTAGGAATGTTCTTATACAACACTTAGGTCTACATGCAGTTGTCCTATAATCTTTCCTTCCACACAATGACTGCAAGTGCCTCAAGTTTCTTAGTAATCTCAACAATCCTAAGCATTTCAAAATTTAATCCCAAGTAATAATACATATCTCCTACATCTTAAGTTGAAATAGCCATAGGTTTACAAACCAATCCTTCGTACTATCAACTGTTATGAAATTGACAATTTACTATTTGTTACAGCTGACAGGTGAAAAAGGCTTGACCGAGCTAGGCTATTGCAAAAGGATATTATATTTTATGTACATGTTATTATTCAAGTGCTCTTTTATGAGCTTTGGCCATTTATGACCGGCCGGCCAGTTTGTACTCACAATTGACCATTTAAGAAATCTATAAATCAAATACGTGCAAGAGGGAAATGGTCACTCTTGCACAGGGGGAGATTGCACCCAGTGTCTGCATTATTCTTCTCACCTCTCCTCTCTTCTCTCTCGTTGTGCCGACGTAGCACTCCGCTCTAGGAGGTGCATTTGCACGCCCTATTGCTCTCTCTTGCACTCTGTCTCTCTCTGTTCGTGTATCTCGCGATTATGTTTCTATGTGATTGCCAGGTATGTTGATTAGTTTGTTTTACGGTTTGTAGTATGCTATTTTGGGTATTTCGCAGGGAACTCCACGCCTCCGAATGTAGCATCATCAATGTAAATGAAGAACTGATAAAAAGGTTCTTAATGACGCATGAGATAATTATAGTCAATGTCCTTGCAATAAGTCCTAGTTCTTAGTAAGGAGACGATTTTGATGATGATTTCAAGGTAAAAGAGTTCTTTTGCATCCCTTGATAATCGCGTTACCATATTGTTGAACACTATTGTCAAAATTTTGGTTTTCTTGCTAAAGCACTCATAAGTCATCATAAGAGTCATTGCTAAGTAAAAAAACAATCAATCAAAGGTGCTTGATATAATCTTTCAATAATCCAATCCACTCAAGTTCATTTGCAATCCAATCCCAATCAAAATTTACACAAGAAGATAAAACAACCATTACTCATATTTAAACAAGTATCATCACTAATCAATGTCATTGATCAACGCTCATGAATACAGTATTCTTTTTCCAACAACACTCATAAATGCATATATGATGCAAAACTAGTCTGGATGGTATCACACTTCAAGCTATCCCTATAACTTTAGGCTCTGATACCGGATGAGAAATCCCCTCCACATAGGATCTATACAAGAAATATACAATTTATACTTTTCATCATATATCGATTTCAATATACATTAGAGTGAAAAATCAATAACAGAGGGGAATAAATGCTCACACCTGACTTAATGTCATTAGTTAGACTGCACCCAAAGATTCTTAACGATTGATTCTACTTGTGAATGTTCATGAGTGAAAGTATGCTCAGAATAATGAGCAAGTGGAAGATGAATATATATATACACTACATCTCTGTGTGTGTGTGTGTGTGTGTGTGTGAGAGAGAGAGAGAGAGAGAGAGAGAGAGAGAGAGAGAGAGAGGAGAAGAAGAAGAAGAAGAAGAAGAAGGAGAAGAGAGTTTTAACAACGTAGGAAACTGTCCCAAGAGACCTTAAAGATCTAGCCGACGAGAGAGAGAGAGAGAGAGAGAGAGAGAGAGAGAGAGAGAGAGAGAGAGAGAGAGCGCACATAGATGACACAAGAGAATCACAAAAGAGAATCTTTCTATGTTCCAACTAAATAAAACAGACAAACCACAAATTTATATTAATAAAACATGAGTACATCGTAACCTTAATACTAAAATGATTTATTAAAGCACCGGACTCTGAGTTGGATCAACTGATCCACCTATCCACTCCCTTCTACTACGTACGGATAGAGACAATTTCACTTTGCTGAGAATGAGCCATAATACTTCCATCATGTGCCACACTGCAAATAAGGTCGCTTCGTCTCCCTCCATGAATGCGAGCTCGGAAAGAATTCTAAATACCAAAAACTAGTAAGATATCGACACCACCCATACCATGCTAAGTGCCACGCTTCTTTGGTGTCACATAAGGTGCTTAAGCTAAGCCAAAGCAAAATCAGCGATATGTTAACCATATGAGTCAGTTCAACACTTGACGTACTAACCACGTAAATAAGAAAAAGAATCCATATGAAATTTTTGTTAACAACCATCATACGAAAAGAAAATTGTTTTATGTAAAATTGCCCATTCAGTTCGGGTTGAATAATTATACATCCATATGTGATCAAGCAAGTGAAATCTAACTCATCAAAACAACCCATAAATCATACATGAACCTCACCTCAAACCCACGACTCCATGTGATACCCCTTTTGATAGCACCCCTACACGTATAGATAATCCCGTATCAAAAGCATTTAATAATTCACACTCATAAGTAATAATGAAAATTTAAATTCATCTATCAGAATGTTTAAAAGTCTTGATTTGGTTAGTGGATTCCCCATCTGATGAATATATATAGTGGCTCTCAAGGAGCTTGGAATTCAGACTTTTAACCAAGTACAATGGTAGCAAGCTTCATAATTTTTCACTCAAGCGAAATGTAGACATGATACATAAAAAAGAAAACGCTCTAAATGATATGGTTGATCTTTGATTCGATGTGTTCGGTCAAATTCATAATGGTCTCAAAGATATGATCAAAATAATGTCCATACCGCTTACATAACGTGAAAGCAAAATGTGCTTTTTATATATCTACATGATCATAAACACATTGTATGCATATATCAGTGTGCCAAACATGATAATACAAGTATGAATCAACATCAAGCACTTCCAAGGAATCCTATACATGGTTATATACACAAAAGGGCACCAACAAAGAACGTAGAATAACGAAAACGGATGTAGAGAGAGAAAGAGATGATGGCTGTGGAGTTTAGAGTTTCTTACTGTGATGAAGGAGTGATTCTTGATAGTCGAAAAGTTTTTTGCTGTTACAAAAGAGCAGTGATGAGACCCAAGGAGAGCATTCTGCCACGAAGTTCAAGGAGAGTGCGTTCACCGTGAAAAGAATAGAGAATCTAGTAAAGAGTATAGTTCTTTTTCTTCTTCCCGGGAGTTCATCTGCTCCATAAGCTTCTTCAATGTCTACTGCAAGGTCTGTGTCCATCGCTTGAGGTGATTGTCCTTTGGGGGCGAAGTCGTGGTGGGTGAAATCAGGCATAGCGGCAACTACAAAGAACCCAATAGGAAGAGTGGGACTCTGTGCTGGAAGGTGAATTCTCTGGCGTGATCAGGGCTGGAATCCATTGGGGTAAGTGGCGTGTAATTTGGGACAAGCTTCTGCATATAGAAGGTACGAGGTATGCATGGAGAATGTAGCAGAGAAGCTTCATGTACTTCGCACCCTGGCAAGAAGTGAGCCTGCTCTAATCTGGGGCTGTCGGGCAGGCATAGGCAATCTCATGAAACGCCCGGGTCAGCTTTGCTATCATTATCGCTGCCCACTGCGCTACATCATTCTTCATGCGTATGCTGTCTGCCAGGTGTCCTCCACCATCTCATCCAATAACACGCTCCCACGAATCTCCTCAATAACCAGAAAAACATACACATGGTATGAGGAGGAGGAGCCTGCAGATTGCTAAGATAATCGTGGAGCCCCCTCACGGAAAAAGGAGAATTCCGAGCTCCCCTGATGGTCTCACAAAAGCCTCCTGATGCCATCCTATCAGTCAACTAAAGTGTCATACATAATCTCTCCCGAACTGCAAGCTCACTGCTGTGTCATGGGAGCTCTGGCATGTTGGAAGTCCCCCACAACACACCTGTGCTCCACAACCAGTAAAGCATCAGCAATTATAGTCCAAAACTCTGCCCACGCACTCACATGATTAGGAGCATAGACATTCAACAAACCGATCACCTCACCCTGAAGACTTGAACTAAGCCATCCAGCCCATCCTAACACAATCACTCCGCTATCCACAATGGCATAACCTCCACAATAGATATGCATACCCTTGCTTGGGCCTGCTTGAGTGGCAAAATGATCTCACCAAAAAGTCACACAAGAACTTCAACGTAAAGGACCACAACGATGAATGCAGCTCTTGCATAAGTGATGCTCCTGGATCATTAAAAAATCCATGCATCCTCCCGCCAGGCCACACTACAACTCATATCTCGAGCAATCTTGATAGCGATAAACTAAGGTTCTTGAGGCCCCGTACATTAAGGTTACAATCCTGAGAAGACCGAGGCCGTTGCAGCAACAAAATGTGCAATCTGTGTGAGTGGCTTGAATCAGGAGCAATCCACATCCTAGTGTATAACCCTGTGTAGCATGCAAGTTGACTAACCATAGCCAATATTCCCCAAGCAACCTGCCATGCCTCCATATCACACCAAAAATTCTCATCTATAAATACATAGCAAGGTATGCCGAACAGGTTTACTATCAAGTGATAAGCCAAATGCCACAAACCACAATTATCTAAAGACCAGAAAGTGCAGCTACTGACTGAGCTGGTGCATACCTCTGTCACCAAGATGCCCCAGGAAAGAGTAATCCCTCCCAGTGGGTCATGTCAAAAGCAGCCAAACCTCCAAGCACTACTGATAAGCTCAATCTGCATCACCCGTGAAGGGTGATCTCACTCTTGACTGGTCCGCCAGAAAGTCCCGTGCAAGAGGCTGCCAATTTCAGCTACCAAGGAGAGAGGTGGAAGGCATGGATTAATGGCTTGATGAATATCCAGAAGGTCCATATGACAACAGATAAAGCACTGTTTAAGCAACCCTGAGCACTTAACCCTCTGCTTCACCCACTGTCGGACAAATAATCTCCTTCGAGAGAGTGGGTGTCTCAAACTGAAACGCAAATGGTAGGGTCCCCTTGATCCAGTTCATAGCTATAGTGCCATAACTACATGTTCACCTGCAAACAGCACAGTTCCAGTTAACATACAAAAAGCTTAAGCCTAATTTTGTGTTGCTTAAAATGGTTTGCTAACCATGAGTTTCCATAGTCCCGGCAGAAGATTCCTCAATGTTTCTGACAAGATTAACTGGATCTTCCACTTTGTAGACATTTGCAATCACTTGTTGGCAGGGCGTATTTGCAAACAATTGACAGGATTAGTCTATAAAATACAACAGCTGTACCTGTATTTCGCAGTCGCTATTTTTAGATACGAAGTAACAGAGTGGTGTTCACAATTCCCTGCAGATGCACCCATGACCCATGCATAGGCTCGGCAACACTCCACTTGGTCATGGTTCTAGTCACATGATCCCTGGCAGATGCACGACCATCCATAGGCTTGGCAACACTCCACATTAGCTTCCTGTATAACTCTTATCTGACTCTAGTACTTGAAAGGCCCAATTCTTGCACTTACAAGAGAAGGAAATTTCTGTATCAACATCTCCAATTATAAGCTTGTTATACAGGAAAAAACAATGCTCATCCGTAGGCCTCACCTCCCATAACAATCAGAAGTATGATGGCCTTTCAAGTTCATGTATTGTTGAGTCTGAATAATAGTTGTTCATATCCAAGTATTGGGACAAAGGATTACATTTTACAGAAATGTTCCTAGTATGTACATTGTAATAGCTGCTTGCACCATTCAGCTTGCTATTCTCAGCGTGCTTCTTCAACATGTGTGCTCAGCTACCATTCAACCAGCAAGGATGGAAGGCTGCCGATTCAGGAATGGTTTTAGCTGGCTTCTTTCCTTCTAATGTGCCTGAGGGCCACATTGTGGAAGTAATCATGTCGACCAGACTACAATGACGGTCAAACCATCTTTGACTATCCTGCACTGTCTGTTACGAGATGCAATGCTTGCCACAGATCAAAGACACTAATCCAAAGGAATGGTAGCCTCCATGCTGGGTACCAAGGCTTTTACAGACTTGGACGTACTGCTGACCCAGTAGCTTACCTTACTTTTCAGAGCATATTCATCCTCCCAGATACCCATTTCAACCTCAATTCATCAATGCTCTTTGCAGCATCAATCATTCCAGCATCTGTATATATGTTAGACATCAGTATAAAGGGTGAAGAGTCCAATTCCCTCACACAGATTGCTTGATCAAATGCCCATCTTCCAAGCTCAACATTTCCCCACTTTCGACAAGAATCTAGCATACAAGACCACATTACAAGGTTTGATGGCAAAGGCATCTGTTTTATCAAAGCAGCAGCCTCTTCTAGTTGGCCTGCACGACAAAGAAGACTCACTATGCAGGTTTGGTGCTTGAAGGAAGGACTAATGCCATATTCTCTGGACATTGTGTGGAAACAGTTCTGACCCATTTCAACAAGACCCATGTGAGCGCACACATTAAGAACATTAAGAAACAAAACACCATCTGGAGGAATTCCATCCGCTGTCATTTTTTGTAATAAATCGGACACAACATTAAAATCTCCTTGTCGAGCATATCCTCTTATCAAAACATCCCACATCCTGATGTGCGCAGAAGTAAACGAATCAAACAGGTCCTGGGCACTTTCTGTGCTTCCACATTTGCTATACATTTCAATGAGAATGGTCGATACTGAAGATTCATGAGACACAACCCCACCAGACAATCCACAAACATGGACATGAATTCTTTTGCCTATTTGTAGTGCGGACATGTTGCCACAAGCTTTCAAAACGCTCAAAAG
Source organism: Adiantum capillus-veneris (assembly GCF_014529385.1). Lineage (NCBI taxonomy): Eukaryota > Viridiplantae > Streptophyta > Polypodiopsida > Polypodiales > Pteridaceae > Adiantum > Adiantum capillus-veneris. The sequence continues at coordinate 104,007,523 of NC_140944.1, forward strand.
CACAACATCAGTTGGAGGCATACCTTGCTCTTGCATTTGCAGAAAAAGGCTGTATGCCCCTTTGCTCTCCCCTTGCTCAGCATAGCCCATTATAAGTGAGTTCCATGAAATAATGTCTGCTGAAACACCAGCAAGCTGCATCTCTTGGAAGAGACATGAAGCCTCTTCAAGTAAACCATGACCTGCATACCCTGCAATCATAGCATTCCATGAAACCACATCACGATTCAACAGCTTTGAGAATACCATGTTGGCATCACTAAGACACCCACATTTACCATACATGTTAATCAGACCAATGCAAATAATGTATTCTTTTTCAAAACCCCGTTTAGCCACCTCAGCATGTATTGCTCTACCTCCATGCAGGGATCCTGTACCTGCATAGGCTTTTAAGCTGGCTACAAGCATGACGACATCTGGGCATACCCCTTGTGCTTGCATGCACTCTAGACATGTCAATGCTTCCTCACCAAACCCATGTTCCACATAACCTGTTATGAGAGCAGTCCATGTCACTGTGTCATGTGCTTCCAAGTTGTCAAAAACTTGCTTTGCCTCTTCCAAGAAACCACACTTGGCGTACAAATCTACCAATGCGCTGCCAACAAAGGAATGCTTTTCGAATCCTCTCTTCGTAACCTCTCCGTGCAGGTTCCTGCCCCTATCAACATCGGATATAGTACAACAGGCTTTCAAGGTGCAAGTAAACAAAAGAGCACACGGGGACAAGTTCTCTACCTGCATCTGATCATAGCATGCTAATGCTTCCTCGCCAAGCCCACTCTCAGCATAACCAGAAATAAGAGCAGTCCAGCATACGGTATCCCGAGCACTAATGTGATCAAACACTTTCTGTGCATCTAGCAATAAGTTACATTTTGCATACATCCCCACTAAACCACTGCCCAAAAAGGAATCATTATCATAACCACGTTTAACAAGAGCACTATGTAGCTCCTGGCCCTTGCCTGTCGCTTCCATAATGCCATAGACTTTCAAGCTACCTGCAAATGCTGAGACATCTGGCAATTGAGTTGAAAACTGCAGCACTTCCTTAAATAACCCCTTCTCCATAAACCCTGCCATCAACGCATTGCAAGCCATTCCATTGTCAACAACAAGCTCATTGAACACTTTGCCGCCTTCAGCCAATGCACCACAATTTGCATACATAATGACCAAACCACTGCCCAGTAGATCGTCTGTCTCAATTCCTTTTTTAATAATTTCAGCATGCAATGTCTGGCCCATCTGAAGAGCCTCTTCGCTGCTGTTGCTGCAAGCTTTTACGCCACATGTGTATGTAATGCAGTCTGGTGACACACCTTGTGATTCCATTTCATTGATGCTAGTTATTGTCTCCTCAGCCCACCCATTCTCAGAATAGCCTGCCAATAATGCATTCCAAGACACAACATCTCTTGTTAGAAGCTGGTTAAAAACGCTACGTGACTCCTGTGGTGTTCCACATCTAGCATACAGTCCCACCAAAGTATTTCCAAGAAAGGGATGATCCTCCAACCCCAGCTTTGTGATTTCTGTGTGTAAGTCCCACCCTCTTTCAAGCCACCTTTGTTTTGTGCATGCTTTCAGCAGTGCAACAAATGTGTGTCCACTTGGAATCACCGAGGTCTCCTGCATATCGTCGTAGAGATTGAGGGCATGCCATGAGTCTCCAGAGTCAATAAACCCTTGAATGAGAGTGGTCCAAGCATGTTCATTACAATGATCGGAAGACCGAACGAGAGCCTGTTGCGCATTCACAGCACTTCCACATGACACAAACATGGGCACAACGTAATTAATGATTTTGCTGTGATCTTCAAGGCCATAGTTACATAACAACAAATGTGCATGTCTCGCTTGTGTCAAATTCTTGCAATCAAGGCAATTGACCAAAATGGGCAGCAGATCATCAATGGAGAGTGGTGGGCTGTGCACATTGAAATTTTTGTCGATGGCTAGGGCGATTGGAGAAGCCTGACAAGTGTTGTTGACATGGAGTAAGGAAGGTGAAGAAGGCCCATATGCGCGAAAGGTGCTACCGTCCGAGTCTGATACTTTCTGGGAGGTAGTCAAGCGAAATGGAGGGGAAGAAGATGTGAATGTGGCAATCGAAGCCATGGCCTGGTCTAACACTTCCTCCTGGAACGGAACGTGAGATATGGGTGGTGAGGGCACGCATATAGCCATGGCATTGCTCCAATTACTGGCAAAGCTGTCTTTCTCCTTAGCTTACGACCTCTCTAAAGAATTATTTTCTGATTCCCTCTCCTCCTCTCTCTCTCTTTCTGGTGGACGCAGGCTTTGGTTACCCCTCAACTTGCTACTTCACAGAACAGATTACATTTCCATGATAATTAAGCACTATTCCCTCATAAAAGCAATTGGAATCACATTCATGCAAAATAGGGCGGCTCAATTTTGCAAAGGGTGTTCAATAAGGAGAATCTATAAAGATGCCCTGTTGGATGTAGAGAGCAAAACGCCTACCCCTATGAGGTAGTAGTATTAGGGAGTAGAGAGCAAAACGGAAGGCAAAAATAAAACAAGTGATTAAATCACGAGGCCTACCCCTATGAGGTAGTAGTGTTATGGTGCATTGTGAACGATTATGGAGAATAAAATCCAAGACAAAAAGTTCAATTCGAGACACAATATGCAATAGGAAGGCCCTATTGTTATAAAGAAAAAGAGGACCGAGCACAACCTATGCAACATTTTTTTTTACAGTAAAGATATCAATTCGATTGCCACAACTCTGTCCGGCTACTGTGGTTAGCGCAAATGTTTCAAAGTTCACCTATGTGTAGCTAAGTTCAATTGCAGGCTATGATACATGGGGTTTTACATTGAGCTCTGCTTTGAGTGGATACACAAGAGGAATCTGGGAAGATACTGCCTAGTAGTAATTAAGCCACTTACACTTCCAAAGAGGAAGAGTTGCCAGCCTCTATGGCTAGCATGTTGGCATAGGACCACTCCCACACCAGGTGAGATGGGTCCTTCTCAAGAACACCCCTTGACAACTGCCAACAAGCACCAAGCAATGATGTTGAGCTGTGTCACTTTATGGTTGTGATGCAACAGCTAAGGCAGTAATCACTCGATGCATACTTTTTGAAAAAATTCTCTCTTGCACTGTCACAAATGTACCAGTCATTTGTTTTACATGCAACCATGCAAGGCCTCTTGTAACTATGCTCATTTTGGCATAGTTGCATCCGTAACATCCTACTGATAACAATGCTTTGATCACATCCTACTCTCTCTCTCTCTCTCTCTCTCTCTCTCTCACACACACACACACACACACACACACACACACACACACACACACACACACACACACACACACACACACACACACACACACACACACACACACATGCATGCATACACCCTTTCCTCATGCCTATCTCTTCATAATTGTAACACATCACTTTTGGGAATCTATGTCCCTATCTTCAAGTAACAAAAAATCCATTGCATCACAGATTATATATGTATGTTTGTGTGTGTGTGTGTGTGTGTGTGTGAGAGAGAGAGAGAGAGAGAGAGAGAGAGAGAGAGAGAGAGAGAGAGAAAGAGAGAGAGAAACAAAAATACAGATGGAAGTTATATTTCATGCCTCCCACATAATAGTTGAAATGTTGGCTTTCTGATTAATATTATGAACAAGAATCAACATTTGTAATCTGTCTTTTCATGAGGAGTCCCACATTGAGTATGGATGCTTCCAACCAGAAGAGCCTTAATGTTGGAGCGCAAGTAATTGGTGTGAGATCATGCTAGCCATAATATTGTCCCAGGTCAAAGAATTTCCCCATACCAAGCTACAACTGCAATATAGGCATCAGCTTCTTGCCCCTTTCCTTGGACAAGATTCCCTACAAAGCTCCTATGTACAAGGCTGCAAGCACAACCATCAAAAGTTGTGGTGCACACAAATGACAGGTAGAGATGAGCCAAGAGGGCTAACCTCCACCATGTACTCATCCTACAACTCGCTCAGAATGAGCTCTGATAGGCCTCAACATTGACAACACTTGTCCTCCCCGTGGTCGTTTTCCATAGCTTCACATACCACCTCACAAAGTTAAGAAGGATGTCTCAAGCAACACGTCTCAAGGTCAATCGGTGCAGCCTCTTAACATCTTGGAGAATGTTCATAAGAAAATTCGGGACCGCAAAAACAATCTCTCAACGAGCCCTGGTAGGCTGGATGATAGGGTGTAGAATGCAAGGACGTCGTTGCTTCTTGTGTACAGACTTGTGCAAACACCCAGCTCAACATGCACCTTTGGTGACCGCCATTGCTATAGAAATCTTCTGAAAGTCGTATATAGTACAACCAATCACAAGTGCCCATGAGTGAGTGGATACTTTTATCTCTCTGATATTTGACGCAAGATGGGTAGAGTAGGTGCAATCCTTAGTGGAGTATGAATGTTGCATAGATATTATCTTGCATGCTACACAATTCAAGGGAGAGGGGATGGATTAAAGGTCGTGGTACCCGAGAGGAGGGAATTAGGCACACACAGAAAAAATTAAGAAAAAAAACTATACACAAGGAGCTGCTCGCGTGAAGACTGCATTGGCCAGTCTCAGTAAAGTTGGGAGACACACATTTGATGGCACATCTGCTCGATTTTGGAAAACCACAAATTACTTAGAATCTCATCAGATCCCCCCCCCCCCCCCCCCCCCCCCCCCTCTCTCTCTCTCTCTCTCTCTCTCTCTCTCTCTCTCTCTCTCTCTCGTGCTCGATAGGCTTCTACAACAAATATTGCACCAATTTTTTTGGCCTCTCCAGATTGTTATCTCCGCTTGAGTGAAATTAGCTACATGGGCGAACCCACAAGGGGTGCCTTGTGTTGAGGCGACAGACAAGGATAGTTTATTTTTACTCTGCATGATCTAGGAAAATATGCGTAGGTTGGTTCATATTATCCTTGGAAAAGATTCCTGTGAGTCTCGGCTATATTCTTCAGCAGCGAAGATCTTCCCATGTACTTTAAGTAGTAAGGGACTTTTGGATCTTCCCTCTTTAACCTCGAAAGGTTCTTTCCCCATAGAAGTATGTACAATGTCATTGTACGCATACTCTATAAGAGGTAGGTACTTCTCTCATTGAGAACGTTGATCTGTTGGAATTAGGGTTGCAGAGAAACACACACAACTTGGAGAAGACGAAGGAAGCTCAAGGCACACAATAGAGAGTGTGTTACTTAGTGTGCAATGGAAAAGATAGATAGCCCTAAAGTGATGGGCGTATATACAATGCATGGGGAAAAAAACCTCCTAAAGAGGGAAAAAATGCCCCGGCGGTCCTAGTGTGTTCACACACATCACTACCACATGTATATGGTAACAAATCCCCCCTGGAGTGATGCGGTGAACGACAGCTTGCACATGAGTAAAGGGAAGTGTCATGCCCTGAGGACAGGATCAGTCCACAAAGGGGAGTAAGCCCAAAGCTTTGCGGAAAGCTTCAAGCTTCTCACGAGACAATGCCTTTGTGAAAAGATCTGCAAGGTTGTCCTGTGTTGGCACATAAGCCAAGCTGATCTCTCCTGCTGAGAGCCTCTCCCTGACATAGTGGTAATGCACCTCAATGTGCTTTGTGCAAGCATGAAAAACTTGGTTCCTCGCAACTGCCAATGCGCTCTGACTGTCAATGTAGATAGTGTTGGCAGTGTCCTGTCCAACACCCAAATCAGCCATAAGGCGTCTGAGCCATACACACTCAACTGTAGCTGTGAAGACTGCCCTGTACTCATCCTCACAACTCAAAGTGGCCACAGTAGGTTGCTTCTTGCTCAACCATGATATACATGAACTGCCAAGCATGAAACAAAAACCACTTGTGGACACTCGCGTGTCAAAACAACCAGCCCCATCTGAGTCCGAAAAAGCATGTAAGTCTGGCGGAAATGATCCCCCCTTGGGATAAAACAAGCCAAGATGTAAAGTGCCACTAAGGTAGTGGAAAATCCTCTTGACATCCTGCCAATGCTTAGACCCTGGGCTATGCATAAATCTACTGACCCGTGAGACTGCAAACTGAATATCCGGCCTCGTGTTGCATACATAAATGAGGCAGCCAATAGTAGTTTGATAAAGAGTGACATCATCAGGATCGCCAACATCATGTAGACTTAACTTCAAACCTGTTTCCATGGCAGTGTCAATAGGTTTGCAATCCTCAAGTCCAAACTTACATAGCAATGTCTCTATTTAACTTTTCTGACACAAGGCAATACCACCATCACACTGCTTAAACTGTATACCCAAGTAATGATGCAACAGCCCCAAATCTTTCATCTTGAAAGTAGCATTCAAATCAGCCTTAAATTCAGCAATATGTCTCTCATTTGGTCCAATGATCAGCAAGTCATCAACATAAAGAACCACAATGAGAAGTACATCACCCTCACGCTTTACATACAATGTGCTTTCTGTTGGACTGTTACGAAAGCCTTGTTTGACCAAATGACTGTCATCTTTCTCATACCAAGTACGAGGAGATTTCTTCAACCCATACAAAGCCTTCTTACATCTGCACACTTTGTCCTCTTGTCCTTTTATGACAAAACCGCGAGGCTGCGTTACATAAACTTCCTCAAATATGTCACCATTCAAGAAAGCAGTAACAATGTCTGATTGATGTACATCCCAACCAAAATGAGCTGCCAATGCACATAGAAAATGCATAGTAGTCATACGACAAGTGGGAGAAAAATTCTCTTCATAATCTATGCCTTTTTGCTGTGCATAACCCTTTGCAACAAGTCGAGCCTTGGTGATCGATCTCACCATCCGGCTTGCGTTTCAACTTGTAAACCCACTTCGTACGAATGGACTTTTTGCCAGGAGGAAAATCACATAAAGTCCATGTGTCATTTTCTATAAGTGCATCATATTTTGATTGCATGGCAGCCATCCAATTTTCTGAATTCTGTGCTTCATCAAAAGACAGAGGCTCCTCAACATCATGTAAGCTAGACACAGCCAAAGCATAACAATTTGATGCATACGATGCATGGCGAGAGCCTCATTAGGGGAATTTTGAGGTCACTTTTGTGCCCTGTAAGAATATGTAGAGAGAGAATATATACTTTATTTTAAAAATAGTGAAATGTTTGTAAAAAGGTGAGTTTGCGTCCTTTTTACCTCCACCGAAACATGTCATTGTCAAATCTTTCCAGGATCTTTCGTATTCTAAAAAATACTCCCTCCAAAACTAACGAAAACTTCAGTTCTGGCCCAAAATTCAAAATTTCCAAAAGCTGAAACAAACCTTTTCTGTGTCGTCTTCTTCCTCGTATCTGCACAGCTTTTTCCTATAGTACTATCTCTGACAAATACTGTTAACAGACTTCCATGAGGAAGAGAAGAAGCTTATACCATCTACACATTGAGCTAAATGAAGAATATTGTCCAGTGCACAAGAGAAACAAATGTGCAGAGGTGTCCTCGTTCATATTTGAAGCAATGCGACAAGATAAAAAAAATCACATTGATCTCTGGACTGATGGAAGATTGTATCCAGTGGACCCAATGACAAAGAGCACTCCCCCATTCTCAAATTGTTCATCTTTGATAAAATTTGTGGGTGATGGTCAAAGAGGGTTGCTGGGTTATACTTAGAGTCTTGCGGCAAAGAGAGATATTCTTAAGTTAGAAGATCATTTGACCAAACAAATGATAAATACTCTTAAACAACAACTTGAGGAATGTAAAGAGAGCAACGAAAAGCTACAAACTCAGCTCAAACAAGCTAGAAGCAAGAATACAATGTTAGGAAACAGACAAAGAGAAAAGAAGTTAAAGAACATTGAAGCCTTGAGACGTGGTGGAGGAGGTTGCAGCAGGAGAATCAGAGTAGCAAGGTATTGTTATTTTATATGATTATGCTTATGCTTATTTTATATGATTCTGCTTATGTTAGGTTGTTAATCTTTTTGTTAAGTTGTATTATGATTCTGCTCCACATTATTATGCTTATGTTATTGTTATTATGCTATTGTTCTTTATTAAATGATTAATATTCAGTTAACTTTAATTTAGTTTGTTTATTTTGTTGGTGTCATTTGGACAATAATCAGTTAATTTTGTGCCTTTTGATTTAGGACTTTGCTACAACCAAACTCTGCATCAAACATGGAAATGGCAGCTAAACATTATTGTGATGTTTTACCTCTCAAGGTTGCCAAAAAGATTTTCACAGAGAAGAAGTTTAAAAAGGCAAAGGAGCAGTGCATTGAGGGATTTTTGCAGAGCTCTTGCTTGGACAAGGAGGATGTGCAATATACTATGGATAAGGTAGGCATTAGCAGAGATGGTTATAGCAAGCTGTTCAGAAATGTGAAGTCAAGGTTAAAGCAATGTAAGGTCAGGTCCTCTTTGCTTCCAAAGCCATCCATTGTGCAGCAGGCAAGGAAAAAGATCAATGAGAGGATAATGGAGATGTTGGGTGAGACTCACCACATTCATGGTACCTATCATGGTAAAAAGAGGGATCTTCAATTTGACGAGTTCAATAATATTTTCCTTGACTTGAAGACACTTCAGAAGGAAATGATCAGATTCTATGAGCTGGAGCATACAGAAGCAAATGGTGTTGTCAGTTTTGTGATAAAGCTTGATGAATGTGAGATTGTTAAGAACAGAAAAATTGAGAGGATTTCCATAACTTTAATGAAGAGAGCATTGAAACCGAAGGATACCAAGTACTTCAACGTGCAATCGGAGAAGAATGTCTGGTGGCTAGGTGCTTTTGAAGTAGAGAGTGAAGACTTTGATGTTCTGGATTGGGTTTTCCATCAAACAACAATACACAAAGTCATTAATGCACAAGAATTAGGGGAAGAGCTTGAAGTTGAAGGGTTTGGAAGTTACAGGGTGGAATGGCACATGGGAGGAGACCTTAAAACCCTTAAATGTATGTACAATGTCTCCAAAGGAGCTATGGCAAAGAGCCCTTGTCTGTATTGTATGGCATCAGCAAAAGAATGTAATCCTGCGAATTGGAACAAAGTACCCAATAGGCATACTCAAGATCCAAACTTCAAAGCAGTTTTAAATATTCCACTTGCTAATGTCCACATATGCACTCTGCATGCTCTTTGCAGAATTGTGGAGAAAATTGTACATCTGTATGTGGGGTTTGCCTGGAAGTTACAGCCAAAAGCAGCTAGAGATGCTGCAATCAAATGTATTGAAAGGGTTTTATCAGAAATTGGCCTTCACAGTGGTAAGGTTAAGATTGAAACAGACCTGAAGAGGTCTTCAAATGGAAACAATGTCCCTAGAAAGGTATCTGTTGGTGGTGTGAAGGCCAGAGCTTTCCTAGGGTTTCATGGCAAACTAGGAAAGGTAAATGCCAAGAAGGGTTCATCCAATGTGAAGTATAACCAGTGGAAAGCTCTCCACAATGCCATCGAAGATCATGGTCTTGAAGGTACATCAAGAAACAAAAAGGCAAAGGTATGGGAATCACTAGACAAAGTATTTTCCTACTGTGATAAGACATCCTGGGGCAAAAATGATCTGCCAAATTTCAAGAAAGTGCTCAATAACTTCAGAAGTGCAATGAAAGATGCTTGGGATCAGGAATTCACACATTACATGGTAAGTTTTTTATTCCTTTTTAATATGTACATACTTTTAGTTTGGAAGCATATGATTAATCTCATACTTACTAATTATTGACACACTTTTACTTTGCCAGCATATAATTTACAATCACACTCCCTGGTTTGTAAAGAGATGGGGCTCCCTGTCCATATGGTCTACACAAGGCATGGAGAAATCCCATTATCAAGCAAGAACCAAGTTTTTCAAGCATACAAGACATGGAGGAGGTGCAGTGAAGGCAAACAGCTTGCTTGAGGTTTTCCAATGGTTCTATAGACAAATATGGCATAGAACCAGATCAAAAATGACAAAGAAAGCACTACTGAACTCAGATTTAGCAAATGCCTTACACAGGAACAAGCAGAAAAGACAAAATTCATATAATAGTTCATCTGCAAATGAAAAATTCTTACAATGGCTAGCTACAAGAGAGAGACAAGGTAGAAAGTGGGCCAAAGTACAGGTTTGAGCAAAGTCAGTCTTTTGATGAAGGTACATCAACTTCACCCCTAAACTTCAGAAACTTCTGCTTATTGTAGCCTATCATTTGTCTCTTGAGGTCCCCAGAGTGGGCAAGCACATAGGATGCCATTGTTGCAAAATAACCAGCTCTAGAACCAGTAAGGCCAGGGAAGAATCCAAAAATTCTGATGGCTTCCTCCTTTTCCACCAATATTAACTTCTCTAACCCTGGAGGAAGCTGATATGAACCAACAACCTTTGCAAGTGCTTTAATTGCAAGCATTGGCAACAATGGTTCTCTTGTAAACTTGTTATGGAATATAATGACAGTCTCTTTGTTGAGCTTCCCAATAAAGTGTCCCAAGCTCTGGTTCCTTCCTAAATTTAAGGGTCTGGAACCCTTCCCCCTGCCAAGGAATTTGTCTGTGTCCAGTATTTCAATCTGCAAAAATATGTCTTGGTTAATTGTTCAGCACATTAATAAGACAGGGCAAAATGGTCATTAACATACCTTAGGAGACTCATCCTCCTCAAACAAGGCAGGTTCCCATATATCAATGGATCTAGTTGGCCTTACTTCATAATCTCTGGTCTTTTCCTCTCCCATATGCTCTATTTTAAGCCTTTTCTGGATCTCATTGAACTCCTCTTCAGAAGGTACACCCTGTTGCTCATATCTCAGAACAATGTCGTGCACATGCTTTCCAACACTTGAGCTATCAATAAAATTTTCTGCCTCTGTGTCCAAGACTGCTAAGGGGCAAGGTGAGTAATCAATAAATCCTATGTCATTAGATCCCCACTCAGCCAAAACTGCCAAAGCATAATCTTCCCTTAGATCAAAAAGATGCTGAATGTCATTCAGCAAAACATATTCCTTTTTGTTAACTTTGTATGTGGGAAATGTTGCTGTGCAATGCAAAGGATCAACATCTTCATCCTCAATGTCAACATTCTCCACTTTAGTGATGTTTTCTGCTTTAAATTTTGCAATGTCCAGCATCTCAGTGCTTTGTAGCTTCTCTTCCTCTTCATGGAACTCCATCTCTATCTCCTCTTTCTCCTGGTCCTCCTCAGCCTGGGAAATCTGCTTTGGAATCTCTTTGCCCTCTGGTGTTGGGAGTACACTGAAGAAAATGATAAGTCCAAGGTCATAATCTACCAACTGGCAATGCATATTACCATGAAATTTGCAAGGCTTTATGATCTTTTGCCAGTCTGGATGAAGGCTTGACCACTTCTTTGCAATACCTGTCCTTGACAAGCTACCTGCTTTGCATATATCAACAAAATGAACAAGATTGTCAAGCCTGTGATCTCTGATCAATTCTGTATATATCTCTTTCAAGTCACTAATTTGTGTAGAGAAGCCATCCACAAGTGCTTGAAGATCAAAGGCACCATTAAAAATCTGTTTGACACTTTGAAATCTTGTAAGTTCATTAACTTTGTAAAGAAAAGACATCAGCCTGTCATCAGCGGTCTCTTGTATATCCTCTGTATCCATTATGACAATCCACAAATGCTCAGCTGAAAAAAGAAAAGAGAAGTCTATCAAGACATTAACCACCCTTCTTTATATCAAGTCTACAAACAAATTAAAAGCATAAAATTGTCAAGCAAATTAAGCGCACAAATTAAGCGCAAGCAAAAAAGAATTACATAAAATTGTGACATGCTAAGTTTGTCACTGGCTATGCGAACTGTGAGGGGTTAAGAGAAACTCGGCACTCACTAACTACGCGCACGGAGTGACACTTGGTACGCGATTTCCTATTGCTAGGAAGAGGTCGACGTCTCCCAAAATCGCGCACGGGTGTCGCGGTGTGTCGCTTGGAGGGTTGGGACTTAATTTCGAAGCCTTGTGAATGACAATAAGCGAAAAAACGGGTTGGGTAGGTTCCTTTTATGGCCAAAAACGCCGCCTCGGGGGGTGTGCAAACGGTTACCGCCTCGAAGTTTGGTCCAACGGCTAGTTTTTATGCGCCTAGGGACTTGCGCCATGCACCCTATATAAACCTCCTCAGAGCCCAAATTAAGCGCATTTTGAAGGAGGTTTTACCCGGTTCTCGCACTTCCACAACCCAAAACTTCGAGCGCTTTGACCGTCACCCCGTGCGCGATATTCGTAAGTGAGAAGACTTTGCCTCCTTTGTCATTTCGCGTACGGAGTTTCAAAGCAATGTGTTCCACTATGTCCACAAGTGTGATCATGTTTACGATCCGCAATGTGTGCCACTATTTTCACCATGCATACAATATGTGTCTCAAAAGGTTTAAGAGGTTTTCACCGCTTGGGACTCCCGTCACCCCGTGCGCGATATTGGTAAGTGAGAGGACTGTGCTCCCTTCTCAATTTCGCGTACGGAGTGTCACCGCCTCTGTGTACCGCTCCGTCACCCCGTGCGCGATCACCGTAAGTGTGAGGACATTGGTCCCTTTGTGATTTTGCGTACGGGGTGTCACCGCAATGTGTTCCACTATGTACGGAAATGTGTGCCACTATGTCGAAAAGGAGGAGTTTACTTTGATAAAGTAATAATAAAAATTAAATATACATCGTTTACTTTTTTTACTAATGTTTGTTGTGTAACAATCATTCCTATCCCTTTTGAAGATGGCAAGGACCAAGAAGACTGCAAGGAAGGTTGATAAGCCGGTTGATAAGCCTCTATCCAAAGATGAAGAAGAAGCTCAGCCTAGCAAAGCTTCAGCTGGTACTTCCAAACCAAAGAAGAGCACATCTCAGAGGAAGGACCCTAAACCAAGCACACCTGACCCTCAACCAAGCAAAAGAAAAACTACACATCAGAGGAAAGCTTCCAAGCCACTGCAGCTTAAGCCTCTCCTTACAAAAAGAAAGTTCAAGCAGGGGGTCAAATGTCTAAGAGAGATAAGGAATGCCATAAAGGCCATCAATCTTGCAATTCCCAAACTGCCCTTCCAAAGACTATGCAGACAAGTTGCAGAGGAGTACAAGATTGACATGAGGTGGACTAGAACTGCATTGGCATGTATCCAGGAGGCTTCTGAGGACTTTATGATTGAGCTTTTCCAAGATGCCTATATCTGTGCAGCTCATGCCCATAGGGTTACTTTGATGGACAAAGACATGATCACTCTCAGGAGGCTAAGATATAGGTTTTCAAGAATGTTGGAGCCTGTCCCTATGCATGATATTAAGGCCTTTAATATTCTCAACATTCCTCCATGGAGGAAGCCCAAGGAGCCTGAAGTAGGAGTAGTTGATATTACTAAAGAAGAGGAAAAGGAAAGGAAAAAGAGAGCAAAGGAAGACAAGGAAATTTCAGAGAGAAAGGAGCTTGACCTGTTGGAACCTCAGCTAGTGCCCCTCTTGAGGAGTGTCAATCCTACTGGTTTTGTTGTCGCTCTATTTAGTGAGGAGGATCCTAGGGAGGATTACAATTCACTTGACTCTGAGACCTTGGAAATTCTCAAGGACTGGACCAAGGAGATGAATTCTCCACTCCTTATCACATGCCTCAGGTTGTTTTTGTTTTCCTATGTATTTTTGTTTATAGCAAGAACTCTTTATATAACAATATCTTGTACCAGGTTAATGATGCATACATATGAGCCAGACCTTCAACAAAAGGTGGAATTTTTAGACCCTTCTATCTCCCACTTTCTCAGGACAGAGACAAATATTAGAGAGCTCACAAAGTGGTTGATTCATGTGGACTTGGAAATCTGTGAAATTTTCTTGATTCCTTATCATGAGAGGTAAGTTTCCTACCTACACCTTGTGAAGAGAATTTACTAATTCATGTTAGAAGGCTAACTGAGGCTTGTTTTTATAGCTCACATTGGAGTTTAATTGCAATTGATATTGTGAAAAGAAAATGCTACTTTGTCAATTCTCTTGCTGGAGTACATGGTCAAGCAAAATTGTAAGTATAGTAGCAGACACATTTTGTAAACCACAAGCAGAACCTCAAGCACATACTTTTAATAAAGAATTTTGGACAGTGCTGCTACAAGATTTATAGAGACACTGGAGAATTGTCCACCCATGCCAAAGATGCTGACTGAAATCCAATTTTCAGTTGTGAAGGTTGGAATTATTTATGCTTTGTTCACTTCAATGGATTATCCTCAAATATTTTTTCCCATAAATACATGTAATGAGTTGCAGGTTCCAATCCAGCCTGAAAGCCATTCATGTGGATGGAGGGTAGTGACAAATGCCAAGCTCCTCTTGGACTTCATATACTGCAATGACAATCAGAATATAGAAGTATAGCATATTTCATATTTGCCAGCTGTAATTTTTCTCATTTTATTGTTCCTAAAACTTGCTTTCTATTGCCTTGTATAGATCAAAAGAGAGTGCTATAGTGAGAACCATGTATGGTTGACAAGAGCAAAGATTATCAAGTATATGATTGAAGCAAATGGACAACTGCAAGAGGTATTTAAAGATGATGATGTTGAAGAGAAGGGGAAATCAAAGCTAGAAAAGGCAAAGGGGAAAGCAAAACTAGAAGAGGAAAAGGGAAGTGAAGAGGAAGAAGAGAGTGGTGAGCAGGAAAAGGCAAGTGAAGAGATGGATGATAAGAGAAAGAGGAAGCAGCCCTCAAGCCCTCCTGCCAAAGAGCCCACAAGAAAATCTGCCAGGACAAAAGATCCCACTGCAAAAGCACCAACCCCTAGGGACAGGAAAACTCCTGGCAGAAAACTATTCTAGCTTTTTGTAGCCCACTCTAATTGTAGCCCACTTGTATCAAGCTTCCCACTTGTATCCAATTGTCTATGTAATTGCAAATATTTGAAATTGAATACATTTTGATCACCTTGTTTTAAGACTCTTTTACAAAATCAAATCATTGAAGTAAAATCATTGATGTTTGGAAAAGTTGCATTTCAATAACAAAATAAAGATCCTTTTAGATCTTTATTTCAATAAGATCCTTGCAGGTCATGTGATACAAAACAAGATCCTTGCAGGTCATGTGATACAAAATAAGATCCTTGCAGGTCATGTGTTACAAAATTGCCTTGAAGGATGTTCAAGGCACCAAATGTACAATGCCATCCAAGATGTCCTTGCACTGTAGCCTCTTTTCATTCCTTTTTGATACCTACAAAAACAGTCCAAGTTAAGTAAAGAACCAATAAGAGAACAAGAGACTTTTACGGATAACAGTTACCTTTCCACCATTTATTTGAAAGCAGAATGTTGTGGGCAGTTCAATTTCATCATTTTGCAGGTCCAATCTCAATTGATGTAAGCTACACATGCCTCTTATCTTTACAATTGATAGATGCTCATTGTTTACCCATATATCAATGTCTTCTATTGGGCTATCAATGAAGTCCTCCATGTCTTGATCAAGTGGAGTTAGCTGACCACCAACATAGTGCCATCTTCTGTAATAAAATGACATAATGAAGTTTTGTGTCCCTATCATGTATTTGCAAGCAATTGAGCCAGCTTGCACATTACAATTGATTCCATTCACTGTTTTGGTGTTCCAACCCTCATTTACAAATTCAAGTACATTTGCTGAGTCTAAAGTCTTCACTGAAAACATTGTTCTAGATTTTCTGACTTCAGCATTAGAGAAGAAGTCTACAAAAACTGTAATGGGCATGAATATAGAAATTCTACTCTGTTTGCTTGGTATGTTTGCTTTCAAACACTTTTGAATCTCACAAAACAGTTTGCACCTGTAGCCCTCACTTGTATTTGAGCTAGGGAGTGACCATTCTCCACTTTTGAAATCAGGCAAGTCTAGCTTGGTTGTGGCTCCAAGTTCTCCAATCCTTCTAGGTGGAACATAATAATGGTCAAAGAAGAATATTCCATTCTCTGCCAATGAACCCTTAGTCCTTCCCTTGTATATTTCTTCACCAATTGATCCATGACGCACATCCAGAATATTTATAACACATTCTACTGGCTGCCATTCCATAATGTTTGAAGGATACAAATCTGTACAACAAATAACCTTATACAACATGCATTACAAATAAGGATTTAAGTTAAGAGACTTACAGTTTGGTCTATGTAATGGCAAAGCAGAACTCTCTGAGTCAATATGCAGATCTTTATGCATGTACACATGCTGCACCAGCACCTCTTTGATTGATTTTTTGTTGTCGCCAAAGCTGAAATCTTTAACAATACCCTTCCATCCCGCCAAGAAAGAGTTTTTGGTGGAAGACTTTATTCTCTTGTTCTGTTGCATCAGTATCCACGTTCCTTTGTGTATAGTTATTGGAATCCATTCTCCATTTTGATCAGTCGTGTTGTAAGTGACAATGGCTTCAATGGAAGTTCTTGGTCATTTTGATCGTGATGAAGATTCCATGGTGAAAAAAGAAATGAGCAGAGAAGTTTAGCCCGAGTTCAAGAGAAGAATAAGCAGAATGTGCAAAAAACGGTTCAAATCTGGAAAAGATCATGAGATAGAATCCAAACGTTGTTTTATGATGACGACGTGCAAAATGAAAACAATATAATATGAGAAGTACGTCTTTCTAAAAGCGACAGCTATTGAATGCCTTTGCACTTTTACTTGTTTACATTGCTATTTACCAGCTCAAAGTTGCGGTAAAGATAGAATATTTGCTTTTTTTGTGAGTTTTCAAAAATAGAGGTTCTGTAACGAAAGCTCTTCAACCATTGGTTGAGACCACTCTCTCTCTACACGCTAAAAGGCATAAAAATGACCTCAAAATTCCCCTAATGGAACGAGTATGACTAGACAAAGGTGCATCCAATTTACTGTCACGCAAAGTGTGCACCAGCCATTTTGGCATACCTCTAGCCTGCTCATTTTCATCCCTTTCCTCATAAGTACATCATGTACATCTGCATCAGTAATAGGCTGATCTAAAACATTTTCAGAAACCCCCATAGGCTGTACATTTGCCTCATTGGAACTTACATTCGTATTTCCACCACTGAAAAGAGGCAACAAAGTGTCATAAATGTCCTGTGAGCTTACATTACTGTCTCTAGTACATGACAACAAGGGCTGAACAGAATCTTCCACAAACACTACATCTCGAGAAATCAGAATACGTTTTGTTTGCGGATGATACAACCTGTAACCTTTGCTTTCAGCACTATAACCAACAAGAATACATTTGATAGCCTTATCATCCAATTTTCTGTGCTATACTTGTGGCACCAAAGCATATGCCAAACAGCCAAAAACACACATGTGCTCAATAGAAGGCTTTCTATCATGCCATGCTTCATATGGAGTAATAGACTGCAAAGCTTTTGTAGGACACCTGTTAAGTACATAAGTGGCACACATGATGGCCTCAAGCCAAAAAGAATGCGGCAAAGCTTGACTTTTGACCATACATCGTGCCATTTCTGTCAGTGACCTGTTTTTTCTCTCAGCAACACCATTTTGCTGAGGTGTATAAGGCACTGTACATTGGTGTTTTATCCCACGACTAGACAGAAATGCATTAAATTCATGAGACATATACTCCCGCCCTCGATCGGAACGGAGGGTGCCCATAGTACATTTCGAGACATTTTCAGCCATAGCCAGAAATTGTTTGAAGCACATAAAAACTTCGGACTTCGCTTTAAGCGGAAATACCCATGCATGCCTGGAGTAATCATCAATGAAAGTCACGAAGTACAGGTAATTGCCCAAGGACGGAGTTTGCATGGGCCCATAAACATCACTATGCACAAGCTGCAACCTGCATGTGGCCCGAACTGAACCATCCTTTGGAAATTTAGAATGTTGCATCTTACCCAAAATATAGCCTTCACAAACATGTTTGACAGGTGCTTCAAGAGGCGGCAAAGAAGCAACCATATCAGATTTCTGCAAACGCAGCAAACTGGCAAAATTTAGATGACCAAAACGTGCATGCCAAAGTTTTGTATCTGAAATAGCCCTTGAATCTGCAACAGCATTTGCAAAATTTTGTCCACACCAGATGCAACAATTTCATCACCAAAACTGAGATCATGAACTGTACATCTGTCATCCACAAATTTGACTACAAGTCCAAGTCTAGCGAGTGCGGATACAAACGAGATTCTTCTTGATCCCAGGTACATAAAGTGCATCAACAAGTGTGAAAGAACTGCCATTAGCAGCAGTAAGCACAATCTTTCCAACTCCCTGAACTGGATAAGAGATGTTGTTGGCACAAGTGACTGAATTCCCATGAGGGACAGACTCGAGAGAGGTAACGATGTAAGGTAATGTGATTTGTAGCACCATTGTCGAAATACAACACATGTGAATCTGCAGCAAACTGACAAGCATGCATCATGGACAGCAGGATTGTAAGTGCACTCTGCGCTAAAAGCCCATTCTGCATCAACATCAGCAACACAGTCTCCTTCCACAGAAGACTCAACAATGGATGCACTTGTAGTGGAACCAGCATTTGCAGTGGAACCACCCTCTTTCTTCTTAGCCTCTTTAGCCTTCAACTTAGGACACGACTTGATCAAGTGATCATTAGCTTTACAATAATGGCAACGCATCTTCTTTTTGCCCTTATCACCAGAATTGCCAGACGAAGTGCTGCCAACAGAAGCATTAGGAACAAAATTTTTGCCACTCGCAGCAGAACCATAAGAAGTGGCTGCATTACTGTTACCAACCTTTCTTTGAGAAGCAATAAAAGCCTGTTCAACTGCACGCTGCCTAGTCCTGTTTTTTCTAGAAAGTGACTCTTGCAATAGCAATGTGCATAATGCATCAAACTTGACAACTTCAGGATTTCCTTGGGTCATCACTCTCCAAGTACTAGCAAAAGTCTGGTAGGAATCTGGTAAGGCATCAAGAACAGTCTGCACAAGGGAACTGTCTGAAATGACTTCACCTGCAGAAATAAGCTGCTCATTGATATCCTTGACACTAGCAAGGAAAGTGTCCATATCATCTTCCTCATGCATAATCTTCGACTCCAGCTCTTTACGCAGCAAAGCAATTTTAGCCTCATTGCGACTTGCATAAAGACCAGCCAAAATATCCCAAGTGTGTTTCGCAGATTTCGTTGAACGGATGTGAGGAACAATGCCTATGGCAAAACAACTCTAACAGCTGCAATCCTTGCAGCAAGACCTGCAACATCCTCAACATCGCCTACATCCTCAGAACCAGGACGTACATCAATGCCCTACACAATGTTCCAAACGCCCTTTGACACAAGAACATGTTGCATCATATAAGCCCACATAGGGTAGTTGTCCCCATCCAACCTGTCCTCAGCAGCAAAAATCTTGAACACATCTGTGTTGTTGTTGTCAACCATGGTAAATGCTGCACTTGATGTGAAAACTGCCCGAAAATAGGAGAAACGGAGCGGGAACAACATGTGCTATATAGCACAAATCGTAGAATACTATAAGGCACCTGTTATGCAAAAAACGGCACTGACAGAAATTCTACACAAATGACGAAGTAGCCTGTGCAGTACTGCCTATAGTGGAAACGGAGGCCGAAATGAGCCCAAATCGAAATTCTGAGCAGACCAAGCTCTACGAGCTTTCCCAAAATATTCGTCAACCTGCGAACGCTTGCCAAAGCTCACTGAAATTGGAGAAAGTGAGCAAGCGTGTGCTGGAGCAACTGGCGACTAAGCCCGGGAGGACGTGACCTGCTCTCATTTGTTGGAATTAGGGTTGCAGAGAAACACACACAACTTGGAGAAGATGAAGGAAGCTCAAGTTACACAATAGAGAGTGTGTTACTTAGTGTGCAATGGAAAAGATAGATATCCCTAGAGTGATGGGCGTATATACAATGCACGGGGGAAAAAAGCTCCTAAAGAGGGAAAAAATGCCCCAATGGTCCTAGTGTGTTCACACACATCACTACCACATGTATATGGTAACATGATCTACTTCCATGACATAGGCTTTTAGTAGATTCAAAATGAGACCCTTCTAGAACTTACTGGTCATTCTAAGATCTTGTTTGACACTATGGATGTTGGTAAGCCATGATACTTGAAAATTTGAGATCTAAAGAGGGTTGTCATTTGATATGCCTTAATAGTCTTTTTGACAGGCATAAAGTGTCGTTTCTTGCTAAGCATGTCGACTGAAACAATCCAAGTTGCTTCCCTCGATCAAATTTCAATTTTTGGTATACCCCGCATTTTGAAACATACTCTTGTATGTTTACTTTTCATGGTAGACCAACAAAAACATTTCTACTCCTCGAAGATTAGATTATGGAATCCCTCTTTGCCCCGCATAAGGAGAAGCATGGGATGCATACATGACTTTATTATTGTATTGGTGAGTAACACATAGCCTATCTTTCCGTTTGGAAGATAACCATCCTTCAGGTGAATCGTTCTTTTTTCTTCCCTGATGCAAAGGATGTAGTTACCTACCCAAAGTCTTGGTCAGGAGCATACTCATCTATCATAAAAGATAGACTAGTGTGAGTTGCTATAGACACCACCATTACCCTTGGCCGTTGTGAAAGTGCATCGACCACTTGATTGTGCTTGCCAACAATGTGAGCAATACGAAATTTAAATTGCAAAAGAAAATTTGTCCACCTCATTTGTTTGTCGGAAAGCTTGGTTTGCGTCATGAATTTCTTCAGGCTTTGTGATCCATTCGTAGGATGAATGGAGCCCCCAAGAGATAGTGCTTCCATATGTCTAGGGCATGTAGAACAACTAAAAACTCTTTTTCATAGTTGCCCAAGACACGTTCATCGGCATTGAGCCTTCGGCTCTCATATGCTATGGCATGCCTTTTTTGAAGCAAAAATGCTCCAAGGAAATCACCACAAGCATCACATTGGACCTCAAATGACTTTGAGAGATTCGCAAGCATAAGGATTGGTTGAGAGGTAAGCTTCTCTTTGCGCTTGTCAAAAGCATTTTTCTCCTTAGCAGTCCATAAATACTTAATATTCTTCTTTATTAAGTCATATAATGGTCCTGCTATTTGAGAAAAATTTTCTATGAAGCGTCTATAGTATGTACACATATCAATAAAGCTTCTTAGCTCATGTAGATTCCTTGAATTAGGCCATTCCTTTATTACCTCCAACTTTGATGGATCCATACGGATACCATCTTGAGAGATAATGTGACCTAGATATTGAATCTCTTGTATGTAAAAAATCACTTTTCTTTTGATTAATGAAAAGCTTATTCTCTCTCACAACTTAAAAGATTACTTGGAGGTGTAACTTGTACTCCTCAAGAGAATTTGAGTGGCCTAAAGATTTTTGTCCATCGTGAGTTTGAATGCGGCTGGAGCATTTGTCAGGCCAAAACTTGTAGCTTATGAGATAGATCTTCTATCCTCGGCATAGTGATCCTATTTAGTGCTCTATATTCGACAGACATGTGATATGTGTCATCTTTCTTTTTCACTAAAAATATTGGTGAATAGAATGGAGAGGAGCTAGGCCTCACCATCCATTTTTCCACCAATTCATGCACTTGGCTCATGATCTCCTCTTGTTGAGCTTGTGAAACTCAATAAGGAGGTTTATTAGGCGGTGAGCTTCCAAGTAGTTTTATGAGGCATGGTCATCATCCCCTCGTTTTGGAGGTAGCTCACTAGGGATGTCATCAATGAAAACATCTTGGAATCCACTTAGGAAATTAGACAACTCTAATTCCTCTTGATTTCCTTTATTGCTACTTGTGAAAACATTAGAATCATTTACATATTGTCTAACAAACATTAGAATCATTTACATATTGTCTAACAAAAATCATACATGAAAAAATAGATCTTTTCATTGACTTATCAAAATCAAGCATATTTATCAGGAATATGGTGTTCCCCGACTCATTAGCATCTATGTACATGCTATTTTCCTTGTAGGTGAAATAGATTCTCCTTTCATGGAACTTTATGTTGGCAGCCATGTGGTTGAACCATGGTGCCCCTAGGATAACATCCTCATGTTGGAGAGGAGAGATAAAAAAAAGTCTTCTTTGTCGACGTAGATTTGGCATGAAGCCTCAACTTCCCAATCAAGGGAGTAACGGAGGCTTGCTATCCCTTGAAAGTTGTGTCAGCAGTTACAATATCTCCCATTTCAAGAGCTTGAATGCCCAACTTAGTGGCCAACTCCGTTGATGTGAAGTTGTGAGTAGAGCCAGGGTCAAACAAGATGAAGGCATCATGCTCCCTTACCTTTCCCCAAGCATAGGAGAGGAATGAGCCTTTGCAATGTGTATCCTCTTTTGGAGCTTCAACCATAGAAGTTCTAGGAGTGTCATTGCGTATATTTCTTTTGGGACCAAATCATTGACCAAATCCCAGTGTTTTAATTACATCCTTAATGAACAACCATGTAAATCTTTTCATAAGCTTTATCCAAATCCAATTGTATCAAGATGCACTCTTGCTTCCTTTGACTGAAGGTATGTTTCTTTGAATAAGATTTTGGCCTTTATCACCTCCTCAAGCTAGCAATCGATCAAATCCCCTTCAGCTTCTGAGGCAGATCCTTCCTCTTTTTTGGAGGTTAATAGCTCAACTTGTCATGAGCTGTTTCCAATGATCCTCCTTGTACTTCTTCTAGGGCCCGTAGTTTTGATTTCCTTTTGTATATTCTTGGCAAATATATCCCAAGCTGTAGGGCTTGCAGAATCCACATCTTTACATAGCTTACTGGTTGCTTTCAAAGTAAGGCTTTTGAAGAGAGCGTCTTTGAATAGGTGCGCCCTTGTTGTAAGGAGCTTCTTAGATCCCTTGGGACATAGGATTTCTCTTTTGGTTTTTCTTGATGAGAGCAATAACACTTATCTAGTCGAGATGCCATACCTACATACTGTAAACTAGTGTAAGTGAGCCTTGTCATATCATTCTAGGGGCCCACCTCCCACAAGTCCACTAACGCCCATTTCTCACACAGGCTAAGCCATTTGGATATTTTGGTCCCATCTAGAATGTTAGATGATCCTGTTTTGTCCTTTCTCTTCTCTACCATATTAAAGTCTCCCACCAGGAGCCATTCCCCTTCGACTTTGCCTTCTTAAAGGTGCTCCCACAACTTTGACCTTTCCTTCGTTGAGCAGGGTCCATGTACATTGATGATGGTAATGTGCTGATCTGCCCATTTGATCTTTATTCCTAAGGCTCTCCCAGAGGGGTGATTGAAAACCACCATAGGCTCTAGATCCATATCCACCACAATGAGGATAACTAATATCTAATTCTCCTAAATGATTTTCTCATGTTAAACTGATCGTTTAATATGGGGAAGTACCAAGGGAGAAAAAGCTAGTTTATTGGTAAGGCTAGCAGATTGGTCACAATAGGGATCCAAAGGGGGGCCATCTGCAGAAGAGAAATGTGCAAGCAATGGCTTCAAAGACCTAAGGTTCAGCCCATTAAGACTTCCAAAATGCTAAGGTTCCAAATTTCAAAGGGTAAGTTCAATGGTCAAACCCTAGGGAAATTGGATGCTTTGTAAGTGTACACAAAGTCTTCCTAGATCCCGACATAGGAGGGGGCGAGCCCTTTTAGTAGGGGATGAGAGAGAAACACACACACACACACACACTCAGGCTCCCTTTACTCAAAGGGAATAGGGGACATATGTCAGCTCCCTAGCTCAATTGCCCCCAAGGTACATTCAAATCCTATTTGATGGCCATAGAGGTGGACCAATGAGAATCAAACTAGAGTAAATCTAGTTTAATCCATTTAAAAGACACTTGATAAAAGAACCAATAAGAATCAAGCTCTCTACAAGACTATTGGACAGTCTCCCAAGGGGTCCAATGAGCATTTAACAGGCCAATGGCTTGCCTGATTCCTATTGGCCAAAAGACAAAGGGGTCCAATGAGAGTTTAATTGCATTAATTAATTACCTAAATCTCTCACAAAAGGGGAAAGGGGGACACGTGTCACAAGGCTCTTCATTTGACCACTTAAACCCTATTGGCTAAGCTTAGAGAGGTCCAATGGGAAGCCAACAAGAGGAATTAGCAACAGGGGTTGACCAAGAGAGAGAGAGGGGGCTGATTTTTCAAAGGAATTATCACACACACACTCACACAACTCATGTGTGGAGCAAAGAACTCTCTCTCCTTCTCCAAGCTTTAATGGAAAGCTCATCATCTTCTCCAAGCTTTTGAGAAGGGAAGTCTACACCAACAACTCTTGGCTTTCTGATGCACATCCAACCAAGAGCCAAGCTTCAATTCATGCTCATCTCCTCTACCATGCTAATTACTAAGCTATGCTACGCTTTTATGAGTGATTATGTGAGGAGATATACTGCAAGGCTGAAAATTCCTCAAACTAACTATAAATGGTTGGTATTATTAATTGCAATTAAGTAAGTAGAATAGGGACTTTTCAGCCTTGCAGTGCACCTGCTTCGTGCAGATAATGGGGCATCACCATCGAGAGATATGGGCTTAATAGTGGAGTCCTACGGGGCTTGCCTACAGATAACCACTATTGAGCTATTAGAAGCTTGATAGGAGCCGGTACTATTTTGGTGTTGAAAGACCCTCTCTTCTATTCCTTGCAATTAATGATATTTGAGCCACGGGTACACGAGCTTGAGTGCTTTTCTAAAGGGATAAAGAGGAGTAGCAACTAGGGCTTGAAGTGCCAAAGTACACCTAAAACAATTTATGCCTAAAAGTTGTTAGAATGGCTGACGATAGTAAAGAGAGTGAAATTAATGTTGATAGCTTTGATTTTGCTAATGAGAAGGCTACTAATGATGCCCCTATGCTTGTTAACTACCTTGTTTCTAGGCTTCAACAAGCCATGGACAATCCATCCCTCCAAAGTGAAGTGCAATGGCAGCTTCGTGCTCATGGGATTCTCCAAACTCCCCACCAAGAAGAGAGAGTACCTAGGAAGCCTCCTTGTGAGACTTCCAAAAGAGGCCCTTCTCCGATTCGGGAAGAAGAAGAGGATCCGTACGAAGGGCTCAAAAATTTACTACTTGATGACGCATCTCCTTCCCAAAGGATAACTCAAGAGCCCCCACCAAAAGAATGAGGAAGAAGTGAGTCTCCTGCCACCTCAATGGAGATGGCTCCACGAAGACGACAGGCAAAACGCTCTCCATCACCTCCTAAACGGAGAAGACCATCACACACCTCTCCACACCATAAATCAAAGAGGGATGATAAAAAACAAGAGAAGAAAGAGGTCACCCTCTTCTCCATCTTCTTCATCCTCTTCCTCTTATGAAGAAAGTGATAGTGCCAAAGAGGAACAAGGCAAGAAAGAGGTCACCCTCTTCTCCATCTTCCTCAAATTCTTCATCTTTTGAAGAAAGCGATGGTGCAACTTTTGAACCACCAAAAAGAAGAGGCCATAGGAAATCCTATGCCGCATGGAAGAGGTCTTCCAAGCTCAAGAAGTTCAAAGAGGGAGAAAAGAACATCTCCTTCCTTACCTGCAATGGCACCTTTGGTGCTACGGACAAAGTCTTGGCTTTCATGCAACAATTCGATGCGGCATTTGGAGATGAGGGCTTCACCGAGTCCTCTAAGCTACACCATGTAGCTGTGCATTTTCAAAAGTTCGCCAGGCAATGGTGGTCTAGCCTACAGGCAAACGGTGAATCCCCACGAACATGGAAAGCTTTAAGAGCTTCCATCATGAAGCAATTTTTAGCCACCAATGCCAAAGACAAAGTACTCACCAAATGGTGAAGCTTGAAGCTCTCTCCCTACAAATCCATTCACAAATATGTAGACAAGTTTTGGGACTTACATCTCAAAGCCACTGTCTTCAAAAAGATGGATATTGGAGAGCAAAAAAGACAATTTTGTGCGGGCTTAACTGAAGATGTGGTGGAGTATGTCAACTCCCAAAGGCCACACACCAAATCTGCGGTCATCAACCATGCCATGGTGGCTTCACGAATCAATTTTCAAATAGGGGCTAAGAGAAATCTTAAGCCCATGGAAAACAAGGGTTCCAATGAGCCTAAGGGGAAGGACAATGTCCAAAAGTCTCATAAGGGCAATTACAATAACAACAAAGCTAAGGAGAAGGGAGTTTACAAAGGCAAAAACAAACTCTCTCCTAAAGAGCTTGAGCGTTATTGCAAGGATAACCGTTGTTTCAAATGCGGCGAGCAAGGGCATGCGTATCATGCTTGCCCCCAAAAGAACATCTGCCATGAGCCTCCTAGAGCTACCTTGGTCGAAATCCAAGAAGAGGAGACTCACCACAAAGGATCTCCTCTCTACCATGCTTGGGAAAAGGTAAGAAAACATGATTCTTTTATTCTCTTTGACCCTGTTCTACTCACAATTTTATATCCATAGAGTTGGTCACCAAGCTAGGCATCCAAGCCTATGAAATGGGAGATGTCCTACCCGCCGATGGTGCTTTCAAGGGGCAAGAAGCTTCAGTCACTCCCTTAATTGGGAAATTGAGGCTCCATGTCCAAAGCTATGTGGACAAAGAGGACTTCTTTATCTCTCCTCTCAAGCACGCAGATGTAATCCTAGGGGCACCATGGTTTGATCGCATGGCTGCCAATGTTAAATTCCCTAAAAGGAAAATCTACTTTAGGTTCAGGGAAAAATATATGTACATAGATGCTAAGGAGTTGGATAACACCATACCCATTGTACATATGCAAGGTTTTAATAAGTCAATAAAAAGCTCTATTTCTGTGTACATGATTTCTGTTAAAGATTCTCAAAATGAACCTAATGCTTTAGCAAAAGAAAATATAAACAATCACAAGCAATTATAGTTATCCAATTTTCTCAAGGGATTTCAAGATGTTCTCATTGACGACATCCCTTGTGAACTACCTCCTGAACGAGGCAATGATGACCATGGAATTGAACTTCTTCCAAGAAGTTCACCGCCTAATAACCCTCCTTATAGAGTTTCTCAAGCTCAACAAGAGGAGATTATGTGCAATTGCATGAGTTGGTTGAGAAGGGCATGGTTAGGCCTAGCTCATCTCCATTTTGCTCACCTGTGTTATTAGTGCAAAAGAAAGACAGCACATATCGTATGTGTGTTGACTATAGAGCACTAAATAGGATCACTATCAAGAATAGGTTTCTCATTCCTCTGGTAGAAGACCTATTTGATAAGCTACAAGGGTCGACCTACTTTAGTGGGATTGACCTAAAAAGTGGCTACCATCAAATTAGGATAGTTGACCAAGACATTGTAAAGACCGTATTCACTACATTTGGTCTTTATGAATACATTGTCATGCCTTTTGGCTTGACCAATGCACTAGCCACATTTAACCGCTTGATGGAGAAGCTATTCAGGCCTCACCAAACCTTTATTAGAGTGTTCTTTGATGATATTATCATCTACTCTAATGCATTAGACGAACACAAGCAACACCTCTAGGTAATATTTCAAGTCTTACAAGAGAATAAACTTTATATTAAGAGAATGAAAAGTGAGTTTTTCTTACAAGAGATTCAGTATTTAGGTCACATTATCTCTCAAGATGGCATCCAAATGGATCCATCAAAGCTAAAGGTTATTAAAGTAATAAAAAAATGGCCTAATCCAAGGAATCTTCATGAACTAAGAAGCTTTATAGGTATGTGTGCATACTATAGACGCTTCAAAGAAAAGTTCTCACAAATCGCACGACCATTACATGACTTAACAAAGAAAAACGTTAGGTATACATGGTCTGCCAAGGAGAACAATGCTTTCGAAAAGCTTAGAGAAAATCTTATCTCTCAACCTGTGCATACACTGTCGGATCTCTCAAAGCCATTCAAGGTCCAATGTGACGCTTGTGGTGATTGGCTTGGAGTTGTTTTGCTTCAAGAAGGGCACGCCATAGCCTATGAAAGTCGAAGGCTCGACCCTATTGAGCAAGCTCTAGGCATATATGAAAAGGAACTCCTCGCAGTTCTACATGCCTCATATCATGGAAGCATTATTTACTGGGGACTCCTTTCATTCTGTAGAAGGATCACCAAAGCCTTAAGCAGTTCATGACATAGACCAAGCTCTCCGACAAACAAAAAAGGTGGCCAAATTTCCTCTTGCAATTTCATTTTCATATTGCTCACATTGCTAGCAAGCATAATCAAGTAGCCGATGCACTCTCAAGACGGCCGAGAGTGAATGCGGTTCCCATAGCAACTCACAATGATCTATCATCTATGATAGATGAGTACGTACCCGATTTTAGAGATGTGATTTTAGCCCTTGCACTAGGGAAGAAAGAGGAACCATTTACTTTAAAAGATGGTTATCTTCTCTATGTCAATAGACTATGTGTTACTAGCTCACTATGTGAGAAAGTAATGTATGAATCTCATGCTCCTCCTTATGTGGGGCATAGAGGGATTCAGTCTACCCTAAAAGGGATTGAGACATATTTCTATTGGCCTGCCATGAAAGCAAGCATACAAGAGTATGTTTCTAAATGTGTGGTATGCCAAAAGATGAAGTTTGATAGAGGGAAGCAACTTCGATTGCTTCAACCTTTGCCAATCCCTAATTCACCATGGGAGAGCATATCCATGGATTTTATCTTTGGATTGCCTAAGTCTATCCATGGGAATACCGGAATATGAACGATAGTAGACACATTTAGCAAACAAGCTCATTTTATACCTGTCAAAAAACTATAAAATCCCATCAAATGGCAACCCTCTTCATATCACAAATCTTCAAGTACCATGGCTTGCCGATGTCCATAGTGTCAGATAGACATCCTAGAATGACCAGTAACTTTTGGAAGGCTCTATTTGAGAATTTAGGACCAAGGTTGAACTTATCTTCAGCCTATCACCTGAAGACAGATGGCCAAAGTGAAATAGCTAGCCTAACAATTCTTGATCTACTAAAAGCCCATGTAATGGAAGTAGATCACAGATCCCAATGGGAGAAGTACTTACCCTTGGTGTAGGATGCCTACAATAATACTGTACATACCTCCACGGGAAAAGCACCTTTCGAGGTAATTGAGTGAAGATCTAAAAGTCCCCTGCTACGTAAGGTACACGGGAAGATCTTCGCTGCAGATGAGTATAGCCGAGACCTACAAGAATCTTCCAAAAGATTAAGGATGCTATCTCTATCTCAAAGCAAAGGCAAAAGGCTGTTGTTGATAAGCATAGAAGAGCCCGAGCCTTTAAAGAAAATGATTGGGTCTTGCTTAAATTTCCCAAGGCTTGATTAAGGCACCCAATGGGAAAGAATCCTACAGGACACCAAAAGTACTACGCTAAGTTAGCAAAAAGGTACTATGGTCCCTTCCAGATTCTTAAACCAATCAATGAGATGGCCTATCAACTCAAGTTGCCCAATCATTGGCTCATACACAATACTTTTCATGTGACCCTACTAAAGCCTTACAAAGGAGAGCCACCTCAAGAACCAACTATTGAAGACCCACCGGAGATCAAGGACCAAGAAGAGGTGCTGCAACCCGAGTCCATTCTCTGACATGAATACAAGGTATTGAGAGGCGATAAGATTATCCGACGGTATCTTATTAAATTTAAGAGCTATCCTTTTGAAGATGCTAGATGGATGCAAGGCATACAATTAAAGGATAACCTAAACCTTGCGAATGCTTACAATGCTTCCCTAGAGTAAGCAAATGTACAAATGTTTAAAATGAACAAAGGTTTTTTCTTATAAGACTCTCTTTTTCTTTCTTGTGCACAAATGTTAAATAGTATGCATGCTTTGAATCAAGTTTGCAGAGACGACGTTTTCCAAACACCAAGTAGAGCTTGTCACTCTACTATGGAAGATCGATAGGACTAATGCACAGACATGCTTGTGGCAGCTTAGGCTCTCAAGCGCCAAATGGATTAGTCATCCATTCTGGAACGATGTCGTAGGGTAAGATAGGGATCCTCTACCCGCTAGAAAAAGGACTAATGAATAGGCCTTATCTTCTCTACCTCATAGTCGAGGACGACTATGATTTCAAGAGAGAGGTAATGTCATAATAACTAATATCTAATTCTCCTAAATGATTTTCTCATGTTAAATTGATCATTTAATATGGGGAAGTACCAGGGGAGAAAAAGCTAGAATATTGGTTAAGCTGACAGATCGGCCACAGTAGGATCCAAAGGAGGGAAAATAGAGATTCAAAGGGGGGGCCATATGCAAAAGACCAATGTGTATCAACCGGCTTCAAAGACCCTAAGGTTCGCCCATTAAGAATTCCAAAATGCTAAGGTTTCAAAATTCAAAGGTAAGTCCAAATGGTCAAGCTTAGTGGAATCGGATGCTTTATAGTGTGCCAAAAAGTCTTTGCAAGCTCCTACATAGGAGGGGGCGAGCCCTTTTAGTAGGGGATGAGAGAGAAACACACACACACTCATGCAAGCCCCTTTACACAAAGGGCATAGTGGACACATGTCAGTTCCCTAGGCCAATTGCCCACAAGGTGCACTCAAATCCTATTGGATGGCCATAGAGGTGGACCAATGAGAATTAGGCTAGAGTAAATCTACTTTAATTCATTTAAAAACACTTGATAAAAGAACCAATAAGAATTAAGCTCTCTAAAAGACTATTGGCCAGTCTCCCAATGGGTCCAATGAGCATTCAACAACCCAATGGCTTGCCTGATTCCTATTGGCCAGAAGACAAAGGGGTCCAATGAGAGATTAATTGATTTATTTAATTACCTAAAGCTCTCACAAAAGGGGAAAGAGGGGCACATGTCACAAAGCTCTTCATTTGACCACTTAAACCCTATTGGCTAAGCTTGGAGAGGTCCAATGGGAAGCCAGCCAGAGGGGTCGACCAAGAGAGAGATGGAACGAGAAATTGCTATGTGTTTGTGTTAAATGGTGGTCTTGCCAAGTGTGTGTGTGTGTTGAGAGGTACGCATGCGGTGGTTTGCTAGTGTGTGTTATATCTTCTGAAGGTGTTTTTGAGAGGATAGGAATGTTGTGAATACACTGGTCTATAAAGAGGCATTTGTGTGTGTGCTAAGTGTGTTCCCCATTCCCCCTCTCCAACGTTCCTACATACACAATTCTTGGCACTATTCACATTTCAATCTCAATAAGGAAAATTGAAAATGCGATAACTTGTGGCTTTTTTTGGGATCACTCATTAATGGAGAACCTTTTGTCAATATGGATAAACAAGCCTAGTGATGTTGTGTGGCTTCCACTCTACAAGGAGAAACATGGCTTTTTTGGACAGTGTTTGGGAAATTTGTGTCTTAGTTTAGCCTTGAGTCGGTTAGAAATTCAAGAAAGTAGATAAAGAGAAGATTGAACGGGAAACATTCACTTGGATTGTAAAAAAATTCCTACATGGGATTGGCTTAAAGCAGTGGTCGGGAAAAACCATTTTCCAAACATACAAAATTCCTTTTCTTGAATTTGCCAAGAGGAAATTTTTAAAAATAAGGTTAATTTCAAAATTTTACACTTTTTTTTCTCTATTGCGGGGCGGAATTTCTCCTTTTGCACTTGCCCTCAACTTGCATCCTTGAAATTGAAAACGGCACGATATTAAGCTGAGACACATTTTTCCCGAGCACTAGCTTAAAGGGATTTGAGCATCTTTAAGAGAAATGTTGTTTTCCTAGCACGTGTTTGGGCACATCAGAGCTTTTGGGCATTTTTATTATCCCTTGAAGGGCCAAATAATGGGTATCTCTTTATGATAATGTGATCGGGCAAAAATATCCTTAAGGTGCTTTTGAGCAAGTAGTGGATTCAAAATTGCAAAAAATAGCTGTGTTTGTTCTTGCACGAGAGAATAAGTCGGCCATTTGATGATGGTGAAGGAATAATAAGGGAAAAGCATGCTTGGGTGCAGCAAGTAGTGCAACATCACTAGTAGGACCTTCTACACAAGCTTTTACTTTTAAACCCATGGGAAAAACTATAAGATGACTTTCACATCATCTGATAGTTTTTCCCATGGGTTTGAAAGTAAAAGCTTATCTGGCCCTATGAAGAGCGCCGAGAACAACCATAAAAGGGGAGGTTTGTAGTGCAAGCATTCAATCTTTAAGGGTGCCCTTCAAGGAAGAGATTCAAGGGTGAGCTCCAAGAGTTCAAGAGCAAGAATGGATCAAGAAGCAACTACAAGGATTTGAGAAGCAAGAGCTAAGATTCAAAAGATACACATAGTGACGGAAAGGAAGTAAGGAAGCATCGAGTGTAGAAGCGTCAAGAGGAGAAGGGCACTTAACAAAGGAGGGTTTGCATGGCAAAGTCACCAAGTAGGAAACAATTTTGTTGGTTTACGTCTTATACTTTTATATAAATTTTGATTAATAAAGCACAATGTACTTAGGGTTTAAAGCACACAACCCTATGTCAGTTTGTGTACTCTGGTTGTTTTTCTCTCTCAAACTCATGTAGCGAGAGACCCTATGCCTTTCCAGCTAAAAGTAACACAACTTCTTGAGCAAAATTTGTTCTTTGCCCGACAACTTGGTGAACACGACGTGAAAAATCCGGAACATGAATAGAAGAGAAGATGGCCGATCTACAAGCAAGAGGGATATTAGATGATTTTATTGCTTTCCTTCAATGATAAGGAGATTATGGCATGATCGAGATAGTGCAGAGTATTTTGTCTCTAATTGATAGCAATCAAAGATGGATGATGCAGTGGAAAGGGCATTAGAAGTAGTGTTTAGAGAGTGCAATTTCATGAAGGGAATGATTTTGGAGGACACATTAGATGTTATGAAGCAGAAATGAAATTTTGAAGTATTTTAGAACACATGGTTATGACTTTTGAACAAGTAGTGGATTCAAAATTCGTTGAAACAATTCAAAAACTTGCAAGCAAATATGCCTTTATACAAGAATGCTTTGATTATATTGACTTAGAGTAGGAAAGGATGACTACATGGAGTAAACAAGAGAAATCCCTTCTAGTTCCTTCACCATCATCAAACAGCCACCCTATGCTCTCGCGCAAGCACAAAAGCACCTTATGGCTATTTATGCTCATTGTCAATGTTGCCTTGTGAGCTTTTAATCCCTTTTGTTCACATTATCGTAGCCTTGCTTCTTTATTGGGGGGCTAATTAATTGGTTCCCATGCCCAATTCCCTTCGAAATTCCCAATTCGCAAAATATTTCTCAAGTTTAAAAGATGGCCATAACCAAAATAGATGCCCATTATTTGGCCCATAAAGTCATTCAAGGGATAATAAAGATGCCCTTGAAAGGTCCAATATGCCCAAACATTTGCTCAAAAAAACTCCTTTCTCCCGAACATACTCAAGTCCCTTTACGCCAATCCCATGCAATAATTTTCTTGCAATTCAAGTGAAATTTTTCCTTTTCAATCATCTCTAAACTGACTTGTGAGGCCACGGGGCCATGCTTGGACCCTTGGTCTCACATGACTGTCTTGAATTTCTAATCGATTGAGACATGCTTTTCTCAAACACTGTCCCAAAAATCATCACTTCTCTTTGTAGATTGGAAGCCGCATGACATCCACCCCATTTGAAACTTATGGTGCATCCTGTGGCACATGCCAACTTTATGGTATCCTCTTATATTGATAGCCTCTTCTGTCATTCCTCCTCTAGGATCATACAAGAAACTTTGAAACTTGGTCTACATTGGAACATCTATTCAACAGAGAACTGCTTGAAACATACCCCATAGAGCCCTTGAAGTTTTGAGAACCCTTAGTATCCTAAGGATCTTTAGAATTTTCAGAATCCTAGGGAGACCATGGCTAATGAAAATGCGAGCTTTGCAGGATTGGGAGAGTGGAAAGCTAATTTGCAGGAACGACAATCATAAGAAGGTTGTCTTTGACATGAAGGAGCAACGCCAAGAGGAGCTCCATGAAGAATCATCTCAAAGTGAGACGGAAGAAGGTTGGACCGATAACACTTCAGAAGAAGAAAGTAGCGGCAGCATTACTGAAGAGGAGTCTTCCATCGAAGTCATGGGGGTAAGGTTTAAGCCAACCAACCAAGAGACCTCTTGTCAAGGTTTGGAGGAGGTAGGTTCCCAAGAGAACCAAAAAGTGGAAGATGAAAGAATGCTAGAAGGTACACTTACAAAGGATGAAAGAAAGGATGAAAGAGAGGAGTTCAAATGTGTGGTAAGGAAATTTCCTAGGCTTTTTGCTAAAGACTACACCGATGTGCGTGGAGTAGATGCTGTTCAACACAAAATTGAGTTGAAGCCAGAGGCCACATCTAAGGCTCAGAAGCTACGAAGGCTAGGAGTCATCAAGGAGCAGGCTTTACTCAAGGAGGTAAGAAAGCTTCTAGCAACAGGTTTCATTTATCTAGTGGAGAATTCAGAGTGGGTCTCTCCTGTTGTTGTCACTCCTAAGAAAAATGGCAAGTGGAGGGTGTGTGTGGATTACCGTCCACTCAATGAGGCAACAAAAAGAGATCACTTTCTCCTCCCATTTCAGGATAAGATACTAAATGAGGTAGCTGGTCATGAGAAGTACACTGTGTGTGATGGCTACTCAGGCTACTTTCAAATAGGTATCGCATTAGAAGATCAATTGAAAACAACCTTTATCACTCCTTGGGGTTGTTATGCTTTTAGAGTCATGCCATTTGGCCTGACAAATGCTCCTGCAACATTCCAACGTTTCATGAACATGGTGTTTCAAGCATTCTTTGGAAAGTCAATTAGGGTGTTCATTGATGATTTCTGCATTTATAGCTCAAAATCATTGCATCTACAAAGGGTAGAAGAAGGTTTAAAGAAGCTCTACGACATGGGAGGTCAACTCAACCCCGACAAGTGCCACATAGGTGAGGATGAAGTGATCTTGCTCGGTCACAAGGTTTCCTATAAAGGCATTGAGGTGGATCCTTCAAAGGCAAAGGCTCTTATTGAGCTCCCATCACCGAAGAGTCTTAAGGAGGTCATCTCTTTCATTCAGAAGGTGAAGTATATGTCACACTTCATTCACTTAGCCTCGGAGTTGCTTCATCCTTTGCAAAAGTTGACACAACAAGTAGAATTTGCATGGTCTGATGAGCTTGAAGAGTATTTTTGTAACGTTAAAGTCATTTTGTCAGAGCTACCAACACTCATGCCTCCTTGTTGGGAGTACACATTCTTTGTTAGCTCTAGTGTCGGAAGGGAAACAATTGGTGCTGTGTTGCTACAACAAGGTCCCCACAGTACAAGGATGCGACCCATCTACTTTGCTAGTAGGGTCATGAATGCTTTGGAGAGAGACTACACAGAAGCAGAACTCATGATGCTTTCTCTCATGTTTGCGGTGAGAAAGTTTAGATCCTACCTGCTACCAAAACCTTTTGTAATTCTCACTGCAGAAAATTTGTTTCCTTGGGTGTCATCTCAAATGAATCTTAGTACTAGGATCTCAAAGTGGATTATGGAGTTGCAAGAGTTCCAATACTCTTTCAAGGTAGAAGATAGTGTGCGTGCACAATTGGCAGGGATTCTCACTTATAGGGTGCATGAAAAGGAGATTAGGGTTCTTGAAGTAAAGACCCTACCATTGCCACCACAAAAAAGTATTCCTAATGCTTTTACCTTGTTCTTTGATGGAGCTTTTCGTCGAGCCACAGGAAAAGCAGGGGGAGGGATAGTGTTGCTCAACCCAAGTGGAGAGGTGGTCATGAAAGAGAAGTTCAATCTACCAAGTTCAGCTAGCAACAATGAAGCAGAATATGACACACTACTTCATGGTTTAAAAATATGCATTGGCCATGGTATACAACGTCTCATGGTAAAAGGGGATGCACTTCTCATTGTGAAGCAGAGTTTAGGCATTTGGGCATTTGGGCATGCAAAAATGAAAGACTAAGGGCCAAAGTTCATACCATCCGTAGGCTATTTAATCAATTTGAGGAGGTGCAATTATATCATATTCCTAGGAAACAAAATGAAGATGCTGATTTACTTGCACAACAAGCCGTTGCATGTGTAAAGAAAGAAGTGCAGGTCATCATGGTGGCAGCAACTGTCAAGCAACCGAGATACCAGGGATTGGAGTCATTGACTCCCATTATTAGCTACATTT
Source organism: Adiantum capillus-veneris (assembly GCF_014529385.1). Taxonomy (NCBI): domain Eukaryota; kingdom Viridiplantae; phylum Streptophyta; class Polypodiopsida; order Polypodiales; family Pteridaceae; genus Adiantum; species Adiantum capillus-veneris. The sequence goes on from NC_140944.1 coordinate 104,043,555, forward strand.
TGGAGGGCGAGTTTCCACAAGACTTCACGAAGGCTCAGAAGGGGAGACTCATGAAGAAGGCAAGCGCATATCTCTTCCTAGAAGGCTCCCTCTATCAAAGAGGGAAGGGTCAAGTGTGCAGACGAGTACCAACTATCGAGGAAATTCCAGCCATTCTAAAAGGTTTGCATGAAGAGGCATGTGGTGGTGATTTTGCCCAAGAATTAACTGTGAAGAAGATTTTGCTTTCGGGGTATGTTTGGCCAAGTTTGCATGTGGATGTTCAACATTGGTGTAAAAGCTATCACACTTGTCAGATAAATGGAAATAGAAGGTTGGTGCATGGCCCGAGGCAAATAGTGCTTGCAAATGGACCCTTTGAAAAGTGGGGCATTGATGCTATGGGTCCTCTGCCTAGGACAAAAAATGGTAAACTCTACATTCTAGTGGCTGTAGACTATATGACTAGGTGGGTGGAAGCACAAAGTGTGGCAAAGGTAAATGAGAGGACATTGAGCAAATTCGTCTACACTCACATTTGTTGTAGATTTGGCACACCTTTGGAGATTGTTTCCGATAATGGTCCAGGGTTTAGAAAGGGATTGCTCACAGAAGTCTGTGAAGAACTTCACATTCTACATCGTCACAGTACACCCTACTATCCCCAATCAAATGGTTTGGTAGAAAAAGCTAATGGTGTCATTGCAGGCATCATTAGAAAGATGGTGAAAAACAAGACAAAGTTGTGGGATGACTTCTTGGATGGTGCCTTGTGGGCGTATCGAACCACATATAGGGAAGCCACGGAGTTCACACCATTTCACTTGGTCTATGGTCAAGAGGCTTTACAGCCAATTGAGCTAAACATTCCAACAATGCGACTTCATGGCAAATCAGCACAAGATGATCAAGAAGCATGGATGGATCGACTTCTTACCTTAGCTATAAGAGAAAAGCCACACACACAAAGGAGAAGCTTGACAAGAAACTGAAGGACAAAGGCATCAACGAAGGAGATCTTGTGCTAAGGTATGACAATCGACTCGATAATCGTTTTGATGCCAAATATGAAACAAGATGGCAGGGGCCATACATAGTCAAGAAGGCTTTCAATTCAAGTTACTATCAACTTATGGACTTGAATGGGAAAGAGCACTCCAGGAAGGTAAACGGCTATCGCTTGAAGCCTTACTTGAGTCGCCTTCTACCAAAGGATCTACCAGAGCAAAAGGCAACTATCTCATGTAAGTATTGTTCCATGAAGCATGAGTGTAACACAAACCAAAATTCCAAGGGGCCAAACAATGAAGATCTTGTCAAGGACTCTGAAGCACTCTCCTTGGAAAAGATTCTTTATGATGGTACATGAATATACCATCATCCTGGGGGAGGGATAATGATAGCCGTTTTTCGACTCTCTGTAATTGCCATAGTGAGTTATCTCACCCTATCAAATCACTCAAACACTGTGGTTACCCTCACCCTTTCACTGTATATAGGTGCGTGTGAGTTAGGGGACTTTTCCCATATCTCCTTACTGAAATAAAAAACCTTCAATTAGCTAGTCATTGGGCTAGTTGAGCCAAAAAAATAAAAAATATAAAAATATAAGTATATTATGGCCCATGCGTATGTAAATATTTCTTTGTATATAGGGACTAAATAAAAGATTTTTTCATAATTATTTTGGTATTTATTTAAATATTTCTACCTAGGTGTGTGTTATTTATGCTCTGTACATTACCACAATTTTTCTTACCATTTTTCATACTCTTTATTCCATATAGAAATATTTTCATGTAAGCTTCTCTTATATTTGGTGTAACTCCACCCCAACAAAAATCCAAAAAAACTAGTTTTATTTATGTGTATATTTTTCCACTATTGTGATTCTTCCCTTCCTACATCTATTTTGTTTTTTTTCTAAAAAATTAGAACACCAAAAATATTTATCTTTTTATGGTAGCCTCATAATGAGAGAGATTTCTTTTGACCCCTTTATATTTTTTCCACTTATATTATTTATATTTGACATGTACATATTTTTTAGACCCCTCAATATTTGATTTTCTTAGTTGTACTATTCACTTATATCATGATCTCAACAATATCTTCAATTATAGACCTACCAAATAAGGTCAATTGGTGTCTCTATGAACAAAGTGTCATAGAAAGTAGAGAAGGATGAGAATTTATACAAATTTGCAATCTTCTCTATGCTCTCTTTATTAAGACAAGCTCTGAATAGCTCCCTATCTCCTTTGTTGAAAGCGAAAGGAAGACTATTAATAAGACGCAAATGAGGGAAAAATTCACCAAATGTGAGTCTATGAAGCATGAACTCTGGCCGCAAGTTTCCTGAAGAGTCTTCCTCAATGGTGAAATGCACTCGCCAAACGCCAAATTTCACTCTATTTACCAATCTTAGGGCACACACTAGTTGGATGAATGCGCGGTCTTCCTTAGTGCCCAACAACAAGAGGAAAATGGAATCCACGTGTAGGACCTTCCGTCTTAACTTCACCACCCTCTTGTTATGAGGGAGACGCCTTACTACTTGCTCCTGCAACTCAATTGGTAATAGAGCTAGATCTCTAAGGATTGAACTTTCACTGCACACACATTCCCAGTTAGAACAAATGATCGTTTTTTTTGTTTCTTGTAACAACTTGGACAAAGAAAAAACAAACATACACACTATTTTGCCGGGCTGCACTTCATTTTAAAATAAAATGAACACATGTACATCAAAAGAAGTGTGGTAGTTGATGAGAGGTAGAATAACAGGATTTGGTGATGCAAGAATTTCTCCTACTCTTTGGGCACCAAACATGAACACCATACGTTGTTGAAAATGGATTTTCCTACTAATTGCAATGTTTATTCTAATGTGTGGAGTGAAATGGAAGGGGAAAACCTCTATTCCTGGGCCATTATCCATGGTCTATGCATGACCTAATGCTTAAAACAAAACAAAAATATAGACGTCCAAACTAAGGTCGTACCTAATGAGAGGCAAAATAAAAGGATTTACTGAAGCGTTTATCTCGGCCAACCTAAGAGGTCCTAAAATTCTACGAATGACACGTTGAAATTGCAACTTAGTACTAACAATTATGTGTACCTTTTGCCTTGCAATGGGAATGAAGGGATCATACAAATTCTCGTGATTCATGCAAGCTACTTGATTATGCTAAAGGTTGAGCCTACACAAAAATACACAAGCCGTTCCTCAGTGGGGGCACCAATTTGAGGCGGTCCGGGGCGGGCAACAAGAAGAGCAACCTCTAGACACCCTTCAAGGCTCCCGTGCTGCTCAATTGGGTTGGGGTTGGAAAAAAACAACAAACACACACACAAACCCGCAACCTAACCCTACACAAATTTGGGGCACCACCTAGTTATGGATGCGAACTAGGACGCATAAAGAGAGAGAGAGATAGTGCTCGGGCTGCTTTGAAACGTATCGGCAATGATCAAGCAAACACAATTATATATGTAAGAAAGAGAGAGAAAGGGGGAGGGGGTGCTTGTTGCATTAATACCTTCTTACAAATCTGTCATGACAAATCAAAGTGAAATTAGTATTTGTTCAACATAGCTTGCGTAAATTTCACCACAACACATCACAAGAAAAGCCACCCCAATCACTGTCTTAAAGCTAGAGGAGTCCTCTCTGTGCGCTCCTTGCCGCACTGTCGAAGCAAGGGACTTGCCAATACACCGTGTGCGAGCCACAAACGGCTCCAAGCACACAACAAGCCTAAACTAGCAAGCTCAAGAAAACAAAGGGTGTGTCACTCACCGCTCTACGCTCGCCTTCGTGGTGGATTCCTCGCCGCGATGAAGAAGAAGCTGCAGTCGTGCCGCACTCTACCGCTTCGCCGCCGTCGTGCCTTCGTAATGCTCGATCGCACACACACTCTCCCTCTCTCTCTCTCTCTCTCACACACACACACACACAAGGAGGTGAAGAAGAAGAAGATGGAGATGGAGCAAGAGCACTCTTCTATTGCACAAATGAGAGAATGAGTAAAAATTAGGTTTAGTTGGCTTTTATAGGAGCTCACCCCATTCACACTTGGGCGCCCATGCTTAGCCAACTAATCCCTCGAATGTCCAAGTTAAAGTGCGCCTCTCATTGGCGATCACTCTTACCCTTTTCCTATTGGTCCGACAAGCCCGGTACCTGACTCTAAATAATACAACGTTTATAGATCATAGGGTGTCCGTGTGCCGTGAGGGTTAACATGCCCCCCTTTCTGATGTAGATTTCGTCCTCGGAAGCTATTGAGTTGAAGCAAGTTCGTCGAGGTGGAAGAGCATTTGAGATGAATGTCCTTAGCCTTCTTTAGTCACTGCAAAATCAAACAACATTGGCACAGTAATTGCATTCTCTTAAAAAGCATATGCAGTTTTAGGTAGACAAATTGATTGGTCAAAGAATTTCAAACAATTTGTTAGCAATGAACATTAAATTGCAATGTAATCAAATGCATAAACAGATGTAAAGGTAAAAAATTAAACAAGTCTGGGGTTGCTAATTTGACGGTCAAAAGGCACTAGAGATCGAATATTAATACCATGGGTAAGCTTCTTAATTTTCTGTGGTCAATTAAGTTGTTTAATCGCGAGAGCCAAGTATTCATGTTCGAGGGCTGACTAGAGGCTATATCTAGAAAACCTTGTAGTTAAGCTACCATAAAAGGAATTTCTCATGAAATCATCGCCTGTCTGATTACTTTTTCTTTGACCCCCCAAAGTCTTTTCACATTGATTCAATTATGATGTGTGTGCTTATTTTGTATGCCTTGGGTTTTTTGCTTCTCAAGGAAAAGCGCCCACACTGGGAACCTCTAGGGCTCTAGTACCATAGGCAATCAAGTGAGTGAAGTACCAAATCAAGCTGAGATTTCTCTTCCAGCGTAAGATTTTACATTGTGGCACTTTGATTTTTTGTTTGTTCATTTTCATCATTTTAATTTTGTAACTTTGGGGGGTCATATAACACTGTTACCCTCCCCAGGCTCATCACATTAGTAAACTCCCTTTATAATACTTACGCTAAAGGTCAATAGGGTTAAGCCCACTAGAAAGCCCTAGTACATTTCATACAATGCTGCCTAAATCGGATTAAGAACCTAAGTAACCATTGCTTATTAGGAAGGCATTCCCCATGGTATTAAGAGAAGATTTCTAATACCTAGCTTGGTCAAACTAGCTTAGTCGGACTGCTTGATTTTTACACCTAGACAAGTGATTATGACAAAACATTACATTGAATTAAATGTTTGATACTAAGCCAATGCGCTGAATATTATGCTACCAATCACAATCAAAGCAGACAATCATAGATGCAAAAAGATAAGGGCAATGCTAATGGACAAGAAACACCTGTTTGTGTCAATGGTCCAGCTTGATTTGAAGTGTGAACGAGAGAAAGGTTCCATGAAGGTCCAAATCCTATCAATAGCAACACGCTCCTGTACACACTAGAAAAAAAAAGGAATACCTCCAGGAGGCACATCAGTGGGAAAAGAGAACTTCGCTAATCACGCAACTCTAAAACAGAAACACTCCTATCGTACTAATCTTACCTACCCTCCATCACTCAAGTGATGAGGATCAAAGGTGTTTTATGGCATAGGTTTCTATTTCACTGTACCAGATGTGAATGTGTAGGTCTGAGTTAATGTTTTGACTTTAATGTGCATACTCGTTTGCTAATTGCTCTTGCTCTTTATTTTTTTGTTTTTTGTGAGTATAAAGCTTTATATGTACATTCCCTAAGATCGGAGATTGAGAGGTCAGGGAAAAAGGTTGAGAGGGAAACAAATGAATGATGACTGTCAGCAAACACTCCCCCCTTCCTTGGGTAGATCATACCGTTTGAAATGAGCTTGTCACCCTTTGAAACCAATTGTTCCAGTTGGTAATAGGTGAGGATTTTTGCCAGTAGTTTTCTATTACCCTAGGCGCCTCGTCAAGTTGCAAGGGTGGTAAGGTACTCTCCCAGGATCGAAGTTGAAGTGGTTCATCAGGTGATTCTTGAACACTGGGAGGTGTGGGTTCTTTTGTAGCTTCATGGAGGTCCACTACTATAGATGGAGGCTGTGTAGAAGCTTTTACCTCTATGGATGTATTACATGAGGAGCTAGAAGCTTCATGGGACTCCCCCCTTCCTGAGCTAGGTGGAACAAATCGTTCTTTCTTTGGTACCCAAACTAGCTCGGGAGCGGGTGTGTAGCATTCTGTGATTTTTTTCTTTCCACGATCATTGATTCGTTTTGGAGCTACGGGATTGGGCTCACTTGGGTCAGGTGATAGGTAAGAGCACAATCTACGTTTTGGCACCCAAATTTGATCATTTCCTTGATAGTAGCCTTGGGCTTCCAATAGTCGTTTAGGGATCCATCGCAACATTTTCTTACTTTTATTGGAGCGAGTGGTACGTTTCTTACAAGGCTTCTGTTTTTTAGCACTAGCTATGGTCACTAAAGAAGCTTTAGGGACCCAGTTGTATGTTTTCTTCGTTACATTAGGATGAGTCTTGTCGGAAGCGATATGCATTGCTTGTAGCATATTTAAGGGTATAGGCATTTCATCCCCCTCAAGTGTTACCCAGGTCGTCCCCCTATTTCCCCAAGTGTCTATGGTTGATGCTAGGTGGACCCAATCCACATTGTCTGATTCCGTCATACCCGGTAACACATCCATGTAAGGAGAATCTTGGCCAATGTCTGTATCCTTCTTACAAGTGTAACAATATTGTAGTGGGGCCGAGTGAACTGTGGTGTCAGAGCGATGATCAATAATGGTTTTACTCCCTAAGGGGTGTACCTTACCAGTCACCAAATCCACTCTAAGGACAGAGTCTTGGAATTGCAAATAGACATGATTTTTTGACCAATCATGAACCATTTGTGCTTCCCTCATGAATGGTCGTCCTAAAATCATTTCATATGACATAAGGTGTTTAGAGAAATCCATTACAATGAACGTATGTCGTACCTTGTGTCCTAGAACTTTGATTAAGATCCTTGAGCATCCCCATAGGTTTGGCTATGGTACCATTTGCCATCTTTACCACAATGTTAGTAACACTGAGGCGGGGTTTTCCCATGGATTCCCAACAATCTTTTGTAACGATGCTAACTCCCGCACCACCATCAAGAATTCCCTTTATAGTTAATCCCTTGGTAGTGATGGGTAGGGTCGCATTAGATTCGTCTCCTTCAAAATACTGCCCCAATTCGTTAATGGGTACCTCAATCACAGACTCGTGTCCATCTAAGTCAAGTGATTGCACATGATTTTCCTCATCAATCATAATCGAGTCAGGCCTATTTGGTTGCGCAAACTGCGGTAATCCCGTTCGTAGCTCTCCGTTAAGGAATGCTCGAAGTGCAAGGAATAACTCAGGATCTCCATACAGCTTTGCTATGATTGTGGTTCGGACCTCAGAAGACATGAAGTCCACTAGTTTGGCAACATTCATTGGCGTTTTGCAGGGTGTAGGTCCTTGACTAAGAACTGGTGAGGATGGAATCTCATATTCCTCAATGGGATCAGGTATTCCTTCGTTAAACATCCTTTCCAACAAGAAGGGTGTATGCTCACTTTCTGATGTCCTGTCCTCACTCCCTTCTTGGATGATACTAGATATGGCTAACGGTCTATGGTTCATGTGGGGTGGATGAACTTGCGTGGGAAACACTGTGTCATGAATTTTGACCTGCATGGGTTCTGGTTCTAGTTTCCTTTGAGTCTCCTCCACTAAATCTCTTAGATGTTTCACCTGCTCAATCTCGTCTACTGGGTTTCGATACGTCCCAATCTTCTTTTTATGATTTTTCCCTTTTTGCCCCTACGGTTTATCTTGGGGGTCTTGAATTGGATTTGGAAACACTTGTGGTGTTTTCAGAGGCTCTTTATGGTTTTCTCTTATTCGGTTTTCATTTGGTTCCATGTTACGGTTTTCTTTGTCGGTCTTTCCCTTTGTGGTATTGGTTCTAGTCTCCATTGTCTCGACTGAATCTGAATCATCCTCGAGGTCATTCATATACACGGGGTCATCTCCTGTTCCTATGTTTGTTTTGGAACTTGGCTTTGAATTTTCCGTATTCTGCGACTTCTTCCTTCGTGTCTTCTTTTTCTTTGCTTGGATAACTGACGCGGTATCTCTCTCTTCGAGGATATGGCCTGGCCCTTGAAGCATGGACCGTGTAATCGCATAAGCGGGTGCGACGGGTGGTATTGGCGATGTCACACTAGCAATTTCGACCAAATTCAGGGGTGTGATTTTAGGCGCATTTGGGTTATAAGGGCATTGGGCAATCAAGTGATCTATGCCACAACGATTACATGTGAGTATTGGCATTGCAGACGTGCTCCCTTGATTCATTTGCATCTGTGCAGTATTCTTTTGCAGCCTAATAGGGCACTCTGCTGCTCGATGTGGTCCACCACACTCGTAGCATTGAAGAGGTGGCCTCCTAGCCTGGGTGTTGATATTTTGACCTCTGGATGCGAGAGCAGCAGCTTGATAAACCGGCTTGACTTGTCCCCAACAATCTTCCATGTAGTATATAGGACACTCTTCCAATGTATCAAGTCCGTAGGCAATACTAGTGTCTATTTCCTCCTCACAGCCATCTGGATAAGCATTTGATGGCTCGCAACCCACTTGGTTCATAGGGGCGACTCTTGGATGCGGGGGCTGCGGTCCTAGCACAGGAGGTGGTAACGGTGTAGCTTGTACAACATTTTGAGATCTAGGGACCATGTGTTGCGGTAGTTGCTCAACAGGTGGAGTAGGCATCAATACAGGAGCTCGAGGCGCATCCGTCCAGGCTACAGGTGGTCTATTTGCCATCATACGATTGATCATTAAAAAATCCTTAGCTTGGTGACCATACCTACCACATGCGTTGCAAGTTCCATTAAATTTTACTCTAAACGTAGGGCACTCACTAGTGCTATGTGGACCTAAGCAAATGGAACACCATTGTTGCTCCCTTCTTGGATACATGTGACTATTTTGAGGGGGTCGATTATCCTTAAGAGACTCTTGGATTGCCTTGGTGAGGTCTGTCAAGAATGTCTCAAATACCTTTGGCTCATTGGCAATGGGCTTTGCAGTCATGGGTTCATACTCAATGGCTTGTGAGCTAGTGGATCTCGTGTCAGTAGACACCCTCATGCCTGCTATCATCAAGTTGTCCTCTAATTGGATTGCATTGGCAGTGACATCTTCCCAGGTTGTGATACCTCTAATCACTAGTCCATTATAGATTCTTTCATTCCTCAACCCTCGAATGAATCGATCAAGGAGTTGGTTATTGTTGAAGCGCTCATTTACAGGGCAGCGAGAGTTTAAGTGCTTTAGACGACTAATGAAGTCCCTTACTGACTCTCCTTCCTTACGTTCGGCCTTCTGTAGCTGAGATGCTACACCCCAAAGCACACCTTCTCGTATGTACTCCTTTAGAAACAACCTTCGAAGGGTAGGGTAGATTGTTTTCTCGTCCACCCTTAGGGTCCTATACCAATCTCCAGCCTTCCCACTTAATGTCAAGCTTAAGGCATTGCACTTATGTAGTTCGTTGCGTTCCCCTAAGGAATCACATACTTGTTCAAACACTTCAATGTGTTTCCTAGCATCTTCGTCCCCATTGAATTTTTGCGTGAGTTTGGCAATTTGTACTGCCTTACTTCTAGGCTCTCTATCAGATGCATGACGCATATTTTCCGTGATAGATTGACCTATGGTTTGAGCAAACGCTGCCAAGTCACCTATGTGAGGAGGTAGGGCCGGTGGAGGTACTCTTGGAATCATATGTGGGAGAGGAACGGGTACCGGTCTTGGCATATGTGTAGATGATGCAGGATATGGAACATAACCGGGCATAGGTCCACTCGGATAAGAGCTAGGGAGCGGCACTCGAGGAGCATAAGCAAGTGGTACAATTGGAGGTGTGGGGGCCATGTGTGCATAAGGGGCTAGAGGCACATATGGTCGAGGCCCCATATTAGGTACTACGACACTAGGTAGTGGCACTGCGCTAACCGTAGATGTCATCGATACATTCTCTGTCAGGCTTATCCCTGGAGTGAGCACTGGGTTTTCCTTAATAGAGGGTTGAGCCAAGTTAGGGAAGCTAAAGTTTTCGCTCGGAGGCTCAGATTGCATAGAGACCCCAGGTGAAATGACGTAAGATGGGTCCATGGGGCTCATTAGAGGAGTCTCCATTTGTGATAGAGTAGGCTGTTGAGCCTTACTCGTATCCAAAAATCTCATGGGGCCAGTTGAGAGTATATTTACCCCTCGGTTTTGCCTTTCTGATTGAATAATGCCATGGATAACATTACAGATCATTTTCTGTTGATCTTTGATGCTCGTGGCACTAGAGGTGGATTGTACAATCTCTATCCATCCTACATGGTAGGCGTGGCCAGAGTGTAGATCCGTCAACACCTCAGTGTGGAGGTCGTATGTCCAATGATCATTAATGAACAATCCTTCTAGAGTCAACGTGTTAATGGTTTCTTGTGAGGTAGAAGCAATGTTGCTCCCCGTGGTTTTACTTGTCACCAACGGTACTCTAGAGGGAACTTCTGAAGGAGTCATCTCAACAGGGCCTTCTTGATAAGAAGTTGGTAGGATATCCACATGGACACTCTTTGGGGGTGTGGGGTCCACGTGCGATGTGAAAGGAGAGTCCACTTCCCCACCCCCTTCGTGTGCTTCATTTGCATCAGGTTCCGAGTGAGTAGCTCTACCTAATGTTTCCATGAAACGGCTAAACATACTAGTACTAGGCTGTGGAGCTTCGGGAGGTGCATGGCCTTCTCTCTCAGTGTTTTGGGTAGGGTATGCTTCCATGATTTCTGAGTCGGAGGAGGAATCACTAGCGGCTATTTTAGGGTCTTGGGTGGTGCTACCTTGTGTCCCCGCTGAGGGTCTAGAGCTTATCGTGGATGGGTAATGGGTGTCCGTATGAACAGAGGCACCCTCAATATGCTCGTGTTCTAGCACCCGCCCAGAGCGTAAGTGCATGTGCTTCTGATACCCTAAGGTGTCAAAAAGCTGCTCTAGGAGGCCTTGTGACTAGTTTTTAGCGTGTTTTTTGTTTGTTTTTTTGCTAGATTTTTTAGAGCATGTCGTGGAATGGGCCGTGTGATAGCTCGAAACGAGTGTATCGATCAGAGGGTCGTGCCGTGCTTTACAGCCCTCCGTTTGGTCACTCTATGCCCTCGGAATCCCTAAAACTGTCAATTTCCAGTAGGGAACTAGGCCCAAACTAGAAAGTCTAAGGGTGCAAGTGGGAAAAGAAAGGAGGAGAGTGGAGGACTTGTCCCACATGCTCTCATTCTCTCTTTAGGGAGTAGGGTATATATATAAGAGTGAGTCTAGTATATATCATAAGACTGAGGACTCTGAGGCCTGGGCCTGGGCCTGGGCCTGGGCCTGGGCCTGGGCCTGGGCAAATGATCCCGATCCCGATCTATCTTTTATACAAACCAACCCGTCCGTTTTAAGAGTCACGTTTTTTATTTTCGAAAAATTTCGCCGCCCGCTCACTCGCGTTTTTAATTTCCGAAATTATTACTTTTTTTTTTCAGAAATTTTTTTTTACAAATTTTTTTTTAAATTATTTTTTTTTGATGCAGAAAATACAGAATTTGAAAACGCAGAAATTGAAAATACAGAAATGCAGAAAATTGAAAAAACGCAGAAATGCAGAAAATGCAGAAATTGCAGAAAATTTAAAAAACGCAGAAATGCAGAAAATTGCAGAAATTGAAAACGCCGAACTTGAAAATGCAGAAATTGCAGAAATTGAAAAAACGCAGACAATAGCAAAAATTGAAACTTGACAGCAAATGCAGAAAACGCAAAAAACAAAAATCTCCACACACTCCTTCCCTGCCTTCCCTATGATAGAAATTGCACCACAAGGAAGCGTAAAGTGCTAACCGAGCTTAGTGTAGGGCATATCCCCGGCAACGGTGCCAAAAATATGCGCTCCTTGCCGCACTGTCGAAGCAAGGGACTTGCCAATACACCGTGTGCGAGCCACAAACGGCTCCAAGCACACAACAAGCCTAAACTAGCAAGCTCAAGAAAACAAAGGGTGTGTCACTCACCGCTCTACGCTCGCCTTCGTGGTGGATTCCTCGTCGCGATGAAGAAGAAGCTGCAGTCGTGCCGCGCTCAACCGCTTCGCCGCCGTCGTGCCTTCGTAATGCTCGATCGCACACACACTCTCCCTCTCTCTCTCTCTCTCTCACACACACACACACACACACAAGGAGGTGAAGAAGAAGAAGATGGAGATGGAGCAAGAGCACTCTTCTATTGCACAAATGAGAGAATGAGTAAAAATTAGGTTTAGTTGGCTTTTATAGGAGCTCACCCCATTCACACTTGGGCGCCCATGCTTAGCCAACTAATCCCTCGAATGTCCAAGTTAAAGTGCGCCTCTCATTGGCGATCACTCTTACCCTTTTCCTATTGGTCCAACAAGCCCGGTACCTGACTCTAAATAATACAACGTTTATAGATCATAGGGTGTCCGTGTGCCGTGAGGGTTAACACTCTCCACCCTGTCGCCCTCTTACAGTATGTGGGATTTATGGCTAGATTGATGACAACACCAGAGACAAGCTATCAAGAACTTAACAAAAAACACCAAGACACTTACACATCATTGTTGTCCATTACTTCACGTTGGAAGGGAGACAAAATATCCAAGCTTAGTCCAAATCCACCCTCCTTGATTCAGCAAATGTTGGGCTTACACTAGTAGGAGAAATGATAGATTTCCTACTCTCAATTGAATGATCACTCTCTCTCTTACAATGGCATAGAGTTCCCTTGCTAATCCCCTATTACAACACATGCACATGCATAAGACAATGAGCTTCCACTCAAGAGCTCCTTCTAGAGAGGTTGAGCTTGGCTTCTCAAGCTATAGCATAGTGCTCTTGCTTATGGCTCTCCCCTTTTGTGCTAGCTACACCCTCCTTTTATAGCAATTTTGAAGGCTAGGGTTACTCCTCTAACCATGGTTGGGTTAGATTTTCAGCAATTTATCTAATTTCTTTTGCTTGGAATTATCAAGAAGTTGGTTGGAAAGAGAGAGGAGAGAAATGGAGGTGATAGGACTTTTCATAGTGGGTTAGTGTTAGTAGAGTTAGTATTAATTTACAAATGGAATTGGATATTTACAATGGGAGTATCCATGTAGGATACAAATAAGGAAGAAAAACTCTTAAGAGGTAAGAAAAGGTGGATTTCTTACAAGGTTGATGCTCCGAGTGTCTTGAGTAGGGCCGATTTTGACGCTTGTTGACGGTCCACTAGCTTTGACGGTACATTTTTTCTCCACTCTTGACCTTCCTTGAGAGACAAGGTAATTGAAGCTGAGTAATCAACCACCATGATGCTGTCTTTTAAGAGAAGAGGCTGAATTTTGTGGTTTTTTTGATAGATATGGGTAAATTGGAGGAGGAAAAATGAGACTAGGTGGTCAATTTTGGAATGGAATTGTGTGTGGGAGGTATGAGTTCACCATGGTTTCTCTTATTCTTCAAGGTTGAGGAGAAGGTGAGTAGGGTGCAGAGAGGAGTGGTGAGAGAGGTGGGGATGATGAGTGGAGAAGTGTGTGTGAAAGAGGAAAATGATAAAGTGGAAGAGAGAGTGTGGCTGCATAGCATGGGAAAATTGGGGTCCACTAATAAAATCATAGATCACAGCTCGTAGCTCAAAAAAATATGAAAAAATTTGAGGCAAAAGTTCAGCCCACGAGCTACAACTTTTGTTTGTATCACCTTTTCAAATTCGGAGAGCAAGTGAACTTTAAAAATTCAGCAAAACCGACCGTTGTTTTCCACTGCACAAGGTCCTTGTGGGGTCCTTCTTTGGATGATTCTTTTGAATACCTCCAAGAGTGAGCCCTCCATAGTGCATGTATGCATGCCACCTACCCTTGACCTTATTTGGTAGGTCTATAATTGAAGATATTGTTGAGATCATGATATAAGTGAATAGTACAACTAAGAAAATCAAATATTGAGGGGTCTAAAAAATATGTACATGTCAAATATAAATAATATAGGTGGAAAAATATAAAGGGGTCAAAATAAATCTCTCTCATTATAAGTCTACCATAAAAAGATGAATATTTTTGGTGGTCTAATTTATGAGAGTAATAGAGAATATATGTAGGAAGGAAAAAATCACAATAGTGAAAAAAATATACACATAAATAGAACTAGTTTTTTTAAATTTTTGTTGGGATGGAGTTACACCAAAAATAAGAGAAGCTTGCATGAAATTCTTTTTATATGGAATAAAGAGTATGCAAAATGATAAGAAAAAATATGGTAATGGTGAGTCAATGTACATAGCATAAATAACACACCATAGGTAGAAATATTTAAATAAATACCACAATAATTATGAAAAATCCTTTTATTTAGGCCCTATATACAATGAAATATTTACACACAAATGGGCCATAATATACTTATAATTTTTATTTTTTTTATTTTTTTGGCTCAACTAGCCCAATGACTAGCTAATTGAGGGTTTTTTAAGAAGATATGGGAAAAGTCCCGTGACTCACGCACGCCTATGTACAGTGAAATGGTAGGGATAGCCACAATGTTTGGGTGATTTTGGTAGGGTGAGGTAACTCACTGTGGCAATTACAAAGAGCCAAAAAACGGCTATCATTAGCCCTCCCCCTGGATGATGGTATATTCATATACCATCATAGAGCATCTTTTCCAAAGAGAGTGCTTCAGAGTCCTTGACGAGATTTTTATTGTTTGGCCCCTCAGAATTTTGGCTAGAGTTACACTCATGCTTCATGTAACAATACTTACATGAGACAGTGGCCTTTTGACAGATCTTTGGTAGATCCTTTGGTAGAAGGCGACTCAAATAGGGCTTCAAGCGATACCCGTTTACTTTCCTGGAGTGCTCTTTACCATTCAAGTCCATAAGCTGATAGTAACTTGAATTGAAAGCCTTCTTGACTATGTATGGCCCTTGCCATCTTGTTTCAAATTTGGCATCACAACGATTATCAAGTCGATTGTCATACCTTAGCACAAGCTCTCCTTCCTTGATGCCTTTGTCCTTCAGTTTCTTGTCGTGCGTTTCTTTCGCTTGTGTGGATTTCCTCTTGTAGCACTCATATGCTGCTTCTCTTTTCCACTCAAGCTCCACCAACGTAAGAAGTCGATCCATCCATACCTCTTGATCATCTTGTGCTCCTTTGCCATGAAGTCGCATTGTTGGAATGTTGAGCTTGATAGGCTGCAAAGCCTCTTGACCATAGACCAAGTGAAATGGTGTGAACTCCGTGGCTTCCCTATAAGTGGTTCGATATGCCCACAAGGCACCATCCAAGAAGTCATCCCATAATTTTGTCTTGTTTTGCACCATCTTTCTAATGATTACTGCAATGACACCATTAGCCTTCTCCACCAAACCATTTGACTGTGGGTAGTATGGTGTGCTATGACGATGTAGAATGTGAAGCTCTTCACAAACTTCTGTGAGCAAGCCCTTCCTAAATCCTAGACCATTATCAGAAACAATCTCCAAAGGTGTGCCAAATCTGCAACAAATGTGATTGTACACAAACTTGCTAACTGTCCTCTCATTCACTCTTGCCACACTTTGAGCTTCCACCCACCTAGTCATATAGTCTACAGCCACTAGAATGTAGAGTTTACCATTTTTTGTCCTAGGCAGAGGACCCATAGCATCAATGCCCCACTTTTCAAAGGGTCCATTTGCAAGCACTATTTGCCTCGGGCCATGCACCAACCTTCTATTTCCATTTATCTGACAATTGTGATAGCTTTTACACCAATGTTGAACATCCACATGCAAGCTTGGCCAAACATACCCCGCAAGCAAAATATTCTTCACAGTTGATTCTTGGGCAAAATGACCACCACGTGCCTCTTCATGCAAACCTTTTAGAATGGCTGGAATTTCCTCGATAGTTGGTACTCTTCTGCACACTTGATCTTTCCCTCTTTGATAGAGGGAGCCTTCTAGGAAGAGATAGAAACTTGCCTTCTTCATGAGTCTCCTCTTCTGAGCCTTCGTGAAGTCTTGTGCAAACTCACCCTCCAAAATGTAGCCGATAATGGGAGCCAATGACTCCAATCCCTGGTATCTCGGTTGCTTGACAGCTACTGCCACCATGATGACCTGCACTTCTCTCTCAACACATGTAACTGCTTGTTGTGCAAGTAAATCGGCATCTTCATTTTGTTTCCTTGGAATATGATATAGTTACACCTCCTCAAATTGATTAAATAGCCTACGGATGGTATGAACTTTGGCCCTTAGTCTTTCATTTTTGCATGCCCAGATGCCTAAAATCTGCTTCAAAATGAGAAGTGCATCCCCTTTTACCATGAGACGTTGTATACCATGGCCAATGCATATTTTTAAACCATGAAGTAGTGTGTCATATTCTGCTTCATTGTTGCTAGCTGAACTTGGTAGATTGAACTTATCTTTCATGACCACCTCTCCACTTGGGTTGAGCAACACTAGCCCTCCCCCTGCTTTCCCTGTGGCTCGTCGAAAAGCTCCATCAAAGAACAAGGTAAAAGCATTGGGAATACTTTTTGGTGGTGGCAATGGTAGGGTCTTTACTTGAGGCACCTTAATTTCCTTCTCATGTACCCTATAAGTGAGAATCCCTGCCAATTGTGCACGCACACTATCTTCTACCTTGAAAGAGTATTGGAACTCTTGCAACTCCATAATCCACTTTGAGATCCTAGTACTAAGATTCATTTGAGATGACACCCAAGGGAACAAATTTTCTGCAGTGAGAATTACAAAAGGTTTTGGTAGCAGGTAGGATCTAAACTTTCTCACCGCAAACATGAGAGAAAGCATCATGAGTTCTGCTTCTGTGTAGTCTCTCTCCAAAGCATTCACGACCCTACTAGCAAAGTAGATGGGTCGCATCCTTGTACTGTGGGGATCTTGTTGTAGCAACACAGCACCAATTGTTTCCCTTCCAACACTAGAGCTAACAAAGAATGTGTACTCCCAACAAGGAGGCATGAGTGTTGGTAGCTCTGACAAAATGACTTTAATGTTACAAAAATACTCTTCAAGCTCATCAGACCATGCAAATTCTACTTGTTGTGTCAACTTTTGCAAAGGATGAAGCAACTCCGAGGCTAAGTGAATGAAGCGTGACATATACTTCACCTTTTGAATGAATGAGATGACCTCCTTAAGACTCTTGGGTGATGGTAGCTCAATAAGAGACTTTGCCTTTGAAGGATCCACTTCAATGCCTTTGTAAGAAACTTTATGACCAAGCAAGATTACTTCATCCTCACCTATATGGCACTTGTCGGGGTTGAGTTGACCTCCCATGTCGTAGAGCTTCTTTAAACCTTCTTCTACCTTTTGTAGATGCAATGATTTTGAGCTATAAATACAGAAATCATCAATGAACACCCTAATTGACTTTCCAAAGAATGCTTGAAACACCATATTCATGAAACGTTGGAATGTTGCAGGAGCATTTGTCAAACCAAATGGCATGACTCTAAAAGCATAACAACCCCAAGGAGTGATAAAGCTTGTTTTCAATTGATCCTCCAATGCAATCCCTATTTGAAAGTAACCTGAGTAACCATCGCACACAGTGTACTTCTCATGACCAGCTACCTCATTTAGTATCTCATCCTGGAATGGGAGGGGAAAGTGATCTCTCTTTGTTGCCTCATTGAGGGGACGGTAATCCACACACACCCTCCACTTGCCATTTTTCTTAGGAGTGACAACAACAGGAGAGACCCACTCTGAATTCTCCACTGGATAAATGAAACCTGCTGCTAAAAGCTTTCTTACCTCCTTGAGTAGAGCCTGCTCCTTAATGACTCCTAGCCTTCATAGCTTCTAAGCCTTAGGTGTGGCCTCTGGTTTCAACTCAATTTTGTGTTGAACAGCATCTACTCCACGCACATCGGTGTAGTCTTTAGCAAAAAGCCTAGGAAATTTCCTTAGCACACATTTGAACTTCTCTCTTTCATCCTTTGTAAGTGTTGTTGATAGAATACCTTCCAGCATCCCTTCATCTTGAACACCTTCGTTCTCTTGAGGACCTACCTCCTCCAAGCTTTGACAAGAGGTCTCTTGGTTGCTTGGCTTAAACCTTACCCCCATGACTTCGATGGAAGACTCCTCTTCAGTAATGCTGCCGCTACTTTCTTCTTCTGAAGTGCTATCGGTCCAACCTTCTTCCGTCTCACTTTGAGATGATTCTTCATTGAGCTCCTCTTGGCGTTGCTCCTTCATGTCAAAGACAACCTTCTTATGATTGTCATTCCTGCAAATTAATTTCCCACTCTCCCAATCCTGCAAAGCTTGCATTTTCATTAGCCATGGTCTTCTTAGGATAAATGGATAACCACTTCCCTTGGTCGACATAACATAAAAATCCACCGCTTTCTTAATGCCAAAGGCCTCTACAAAGACATTTTTACAAATGCCTACACACCTAGCCTTGCTATTGTTTGCCATCTTGACTTTGATTTCAGGTGTCTCCTGGATGTGCATGCCTAGTCTTTGCATGAGTCCCTCTGTCATGATGCAAATTTGTGCACCCCCATCCACTAAACCTTTCCTAACCAATCTTCCTTTGATGTAACAGTCTAGCACCGGTGTAATGTCCTCATTCATTTCAGCTTGTGCAATTTTTACAACAGGAAAACTCTCTTTTACCTTTCTCCTAGTGCTAACTGCCTTTGTTAAATCCCTCCTAACTTGTGGGCATAATGCAAGAAACTGAGGCCATGAGATATTAGGACCCTTACCTCGCATGTCTTCCAACAGGTTGTATGGAGCCATACCATGTCCAAGAGGGAAGTCTTGGAGGTTGATACGACGTCGAGTCCTCTTGGTTTACTTGGTTTCCTTTGCCTTCTTGCCTTGTCCATGGTCACTTTGTGATGTGACTCCTTTCCCTTTACCTTTTCCTCGGCCACGCTTAATGCCATTGGCTTCCATGTCAACCTCATTTGAATTTGTCACCTCCACCACATGCACATTTGGATCTGGCAAAGGTGGAACTCCTTCTACCCCTTGTGGAGGTGGTCTCGGTCCATTTGGCCTTTGTAGAAGCCTTAGTTGTTGACCAGCTCCTTCTCCTGCATTCATCACTGGGTAATTCAAGTTAGGTCTCCCTGGCTCTCCACGAGGCCAAGGACAATTATACATCCCATGTCCAGACTCTCCGCAATTCCAACATTGCAAGACTCTCCTAGTTCGTGGCTCTCTCTCTCTTCTGACTTCTTTGCTTGTCCCTTTGGACCTACAGCTTGTGCAAGGTGAATTGACAGGCTGCTTAAAGATTCATTTAACTTCTCAATCACTTCAGCCGTTACCTCAGGAAGCTCCCTAGATGTTGATGCTTGTGACTTACCTTTGGGTCTAAGAACTTCTATTGGAACCTCTCCCCTTAAGCACTTGAGTTTCCTATACTTCTCAACAGCCCTAGTTTCCGCTGCATCAAAAGTAGCAGGTGCACCCGCCTCAACTTTTACCTTAAGGTCAGGAAAGAGTCCGGCTATGAACCTCTCCTTCTTTAAAAATTCTGCACTATCACCAGGGTTAGCAACATTTCGTATCCATAGAGCCCAAAGACGTAGAAACTCTTGCTTGTACAAGTAGTAGTCATCTAAGTCTTTTTGCTTATGAGAAACAATGTCTTGCCATAGTTTTTGAGTGTTTTGGGGATCAAAGAAGTATCTCTTAAAACGATTCAAAACTTCTGTGTAATTCCCCTTAACTTCCTCAGGCAAAGAGTCAAACCAAGTACTAGCATCTTTCCTAAGGACCACCTCAAACATTTCTACACGTTCTTGATCGGTTACTATCCTCTTGATACGGCAAGACATCTTGAAATTTGCTAAAAAAATTCTGCATCCTCTCCAGGCTCTCCAAAGAAAAGAGGATATCCAGACATTTGGCGTTGGCTCTCCATTATTATGAAAGATTACAACACGAGTTACGATAAGGGATACAATAGAGATTTAGAACCACTCGCCTGCAAATGAAGAAGTAAGAAAATACCACTCTAGGTTTTCTGCTTCAGCTATCCAAGCTTCAATAAGGTCTCGATTTGTTTGATCAAAACAAAAAGGTAGACTATTGATGAGCTCTAAGAAGGGTTGAAATTCTTCAAAGCTAAGGCGATAAACAAAAATCTCTAGAACTTCATTTTCTGGATCCAAAAGAGCAACCACGTCCCAAGTGATAAATTGCACTTGCTCTACAATTCCCAACGCACAAGCGGTTTGTATAAAAACTAGATCTTCATGCTCGTCGAAGGCCGTGAGAAAGTAGCAATTGACTAGGAGCTCCTTTCCTTCGAGTTCCACACAGTCGGAGTGAGGCAACCTTCTCACAATTTCATAAAGAACATCCTCATCAAGTCCAATCAAGTTTGCAAGATTTAAAGACTCCACTTGTGCTACAAAATTCCTGGACAAAAACTCCTTAGGATTATGGTTAAATCATTCAAAAGCATAAAGAGATTTACAATGTCTCTATGAACAAAGTGTCATAGAAAGTAGAGAAGGATGAGAATTTATACAAATTTGCAATCTTCTCTATGCTCTCTTTATTAAGACAAGCTCTGAATAGCTCCCTATCTCCTTTGTTGAAAGCGAAAGGAAGACTATTAATAAGACGCAAATGAGGGACAAATTCACCAAATGTGAGTCTATGAAGCATGAACTCTGGCCGCAAGTTTCCTGAAGAGTCTTCCTCAATGGTGAAATGCACTCGCCAAACGCCAAATTTCACTCTATTTACCAATCTTAGGGCACACACTAGTTGGATGAATGCGCGGTCTTCCTTAGTGCCCAACAACAAGAGGAAAATGGAATCCACGTGTAGGACCTTCCGTCTTAACTTCACCACCCTCTTGTTATGAGGGAGACGCCTTACTACTTGCTCCTGCAACTCAATTGGTAATAGAGCTAGATCTCTAAGGATTGAACTTTCACTGCACACACATTCCCAGTTAGAACAAATGATCGTTTTTTTTGTTTCTTGTAACAACTTGGACAAAGAAAAAACAAACATACACACTATTTTGCCGGGCTGCACTTCATTTTAAAATAAAATGAACACATGTACATCAAAAGAAGTGTGGTAGTTGATGAGAGGTAGAATAACAGGATTTGGTGATGCAAGAATTTCTCCTACTCTTTGGGCACCAAACACGAACACCATACGTTGTTGAAAATGGATTTTCCTACTAATTGCAATGTTTATTCTAATGTGTGGAGTGAAATGGAAGGGGAAAACCTCTATTCCTGGGCCATTATCCATGGTCTATGCATGACCTAATGCTTAAAACAAAACAAAAATATAGACGTCCAAAACTAAGGTCGTACCTAATGAGAGGCAAAATAAAAGGATTTACTGAAGCGTTTATCTCGGCCAACCTAAGAGGACCTAAAATTCTACGAATGACACGTTGAAATTGCAACTTAGTACTAACAATTATGTGTACCTTTTGCCTTGCAATGGGAATGAAGGGATCATACAAATTCTCGTGATTCATGCAAGCTACTTGATTATGCTAAAGGTTGAGCCTACACAAAAATACACAAGCCGTTCCTCAGTGGGGGCACCAATTTGAGGCGGTCCGGGGCGGGCAACAAGAAGAGCAACCTCTAGACACCCTTCAAGGCTCCCGTGCTGCTCAATTGGGTTGGGGTTGGAAAAAAACAACAAACACACACACAAACCCACAACCTAACCCTACACAAATTTGGGGCACCACCTAGTTATGGATGCGAACTAGGACGCGTAAAGAGAGAGAGAGATAGTGCTCGGGCTGCTTTGAAACGTATCGGCAACGATCAAGCAAACACAATTATATATGTAAGAAAGAGAGAGAAAGGGGGAGGGGGTGCTTGTTGCATTAATACCTTCTTACAAATCTGTCATGACAAATCAAAGTGAAATTAGTATTTTTTCAACATAGCTTGCGTAAATTTCACCACAACACATCACAAGATAAGCCACCCCAATCACTGTCTTAAAGCCAGGGGAGTCCTCTCCACCCTGTCGCCCTCTTACAGTATGTGGGATTTATGGCTAGATTGATGACAACACCAGAGACAAGCTATCAAGAACTTAACAAAAAACACCAAGACACTTACACATCATTGTTGTCCATTACTTCACGTTGGAAGGGAGACAAAATATTCAAGCTTAGTCGAAATCCACCCTCCTTGATTCAGCAAATGTTGGGCTTACACTAGTAGGAGAAATGATAGATTTCCTACTCTCAATTGAATGATCACTCTCTCTCTTACAATGGCATAGAGTTCCCTTGCTAATCCCCTATTACAACACATGCACATGCATAAGACAATGAGCTTCCACTCAAGAGCTCCTTCTAGAGAGGTTGAGCTTGGCTTCTCAAGCTATAGCATAGTGCTCTTGCTTATGGCTCTCCCCTTTTGTGCTAGCTACACCCTCCTTTTATAGCAATTTTGAAGGCTAGGGTTACTCCTCTAACCATGGTTGGGTTAGATTTTCAGCAATTTATCTAATTTCTTTTGCTTGGAATTATCAAGAAGTTGGTTGGAAAGAGAGAGGAGAGAAATGGAGGTGATAGGACTTTTCATAGTGGGTTAGTGTTAGTAGAGTTAGTATTAATTTACAAATGGAATTGGATATTTACAATGGGAGTATCCATGTAGGATACAAATAAGGAAGAAAAACTCTTAAGAGGTAAGAAAAGGTGGATTTCTTACAAGGTTGATGCTCCGAGTGTCTTGAGTAGGGCCGATTTTGACGCTTGTTGACGGTCCACTAGCTTTGACGGTACATTTTTTCTCCACTCTTGACCTTCCTTGAGAGACAAGGTAATTGAAGCTGAGTAATCAACCACCATGATGCTGTCTTTTAAGAGAAGAGGCTGAATTTTGTGGTTTTTTTGATAGATATGGGTAAATTGGAGGAGGAAAAATGAGACTAGGTGGTCAATTTTGGAATGGAATTGTGTGTGGGAGGTATGAGTTCACCATGGTTTCTCTTATTCTTCAAGGTTGAGGAGAAGGTGAGTAGGGTGCAGAGAGGAGTGGTGAGAGAGGTGGGGATGATGAGTGGAGAAGTGTGTGTGAAAGAGGAAAATGATAAAGTGGAAGAGAGAGTGTGGCTGCATAGCATGGGAAAATTGGGGTCCACTAATAAAATCATAGATCACAGCTCGTAGCTCAAAAAAATATGAAAAAATTTGAGGCAAAAGTTCAGCCCACGAGCTACAACTTTTGTTTGTATCACCTTTTCAAATTCGGAGAGCAAGTGAACTTTAAAAATTCAGCAAAACCGACCGTTGTTTTCCACTGCACAAGGTCCTTGTGGGGTCCTTCTTTGGATGATTCTTTTGAATACCTCCAAGAGTGAGCCCTCCATAGTGCATGTATGCATGCCACCTACCCTTGACCTTATTTGGTAGGTCTATAATTGAAGATATTGTTGAGATCATGATATAAGTGAATAGTACAACTAAGAAAATCAAATATTGAGGGGTCTAAAAAATATGTACATGTCAAATATAAATAATATAGGTGGAAAAATATAAAGGGGTCAAAATAAATCTCTCTCATTATAAGTCTACCATAAAAAGATGAATATTTTTGGTGGTCTAATTTATGAGAGTAATAGAGAATATATGTAGGAAGGAAAAAATCACAATAGTGAAAAAAATATACACATAAATAGAACTAGTTTTTTTAAATTTTTGTTGGGATGGAGTTACACCAAAAATAAGAGAAGCTTGCATGAAATTCTTTTTATATGGAATAAAGAGTATGCAAAATGATAAGAAAAAATATGGTAATGGTGAGTCAATGTACATAGCATAAATAACACACCATAGGTAGAAATATTTAAATAAATACCACAATAATTATGAAAAATCCTTTTATTTAGGCCCTATATACAATGAAATATTTACACACAAATGGGCCATAATATACTTATAATTTTTATTTTTTTTATTTTTTTGGCTCAACTAGCCCAATGACTAGCTAATTGAGGGTTTTTTAAGAAGATATGGGAAAAGTCCCGTGACTCACGCACGCCTATGTACAGTGAAATGGTAGGGATAGCCACAATGTTTGGGTGATTTTGGTAGGGTGAGGTAACTCACTGTGGCAATTACAAAGAGCCAAAAAACGTCTATCACTACTTGTACAAGCAAGAGTTCCTACGTCTTTGGGCTCTATGGATACGAAATGTTGCTAACCCTGGTGATGGTGCAGAATTTCTAAAGAAGGAGAGGTTCATAGCCGGACTCTTTCCTGACCTTAAGGTAAAAGTTGAGGCGGGTGCACCTGCTACCTTTGATGCAGCTGAAACTAGGGCTGCTGAGAAATATAGGAAACTCAAGTGCTTAAGGGGGGAGGTTCCAATAGAAGGTCTTAGACCCAAAGGTAAGTCACAAGCATCAACATCTAAGGAGCTTCCTGAGGTAACGGCGGAAGTGATTGAGAAGTTAAATGAATCTTTAAGCAACCTGTCAATTCACCTTGCACAAGCTGTAGGTCCAAAGGGACAAGCAAAGAAGTCTGAAGAGCGAGACCCACGACCTAGGAGAGTCTTGCAATGTTGGAATTGCGGTGAGTCTGGACATGGGATGTATAATTTTCCTTGGCCTCGTGGGGAGCCAGGGAGACCTAACTTGAATTACCCAGTGATGAATGCAGGTGAAGGAACTAGTCATCAACCACGGCTTATACAAAGGCCAAATGGAGCAAGACCACCTCCACAAGGAGTGGAAGGAGTTCCACCTTTGCCAGACCCAAACGTGCATGTGGTAGAGGTGACAAATTCAAGAGAGGTGGACATGGAAGCAAATGGCATTAAGCGTGGCCAAGGGAAAGGTAAGGAGAAAGAAGGAGTTACATCACAAAGTGACCATGGACGAGAAAAGAAGGCAAAGGAGACCAAGGAAGCTAAGAGGACTCGACGTCGTATCAACCTCCAAGACTTTCCTCTTGGACATGGAATGGCTCCATACAACCTGTTGGAAGACATGAGAGGTAAGGGTCCTGATATCTCATGGCCTCAATTTCTTGCATTATGTCCACAAGTTAGGAGGGATTTAACAAGGGCAGTTAGCACTAGGAGAAAGGTAAAAGAGAGTGTGCCTGTTGTAAAAATTGCACAAGCTGAAATGAATGAGGACATTACACCTGTGCTAGATTGTTACATAAACGGGAGATTGGTTAGGAAAGGTCTAGTGGATGGGGGTGCACAAATTTGCATCATGACAGAGGGACTCATGCAAAAACTAGGCATGCACATCCATGAGACACCTGAAATTAAGGTCAAGATGGCAAACAATAGCAAGGCTAGGTGCGTAGGCATTTGTAAAAATGTTTTTGTGGAGGCCTTTGCCATTAAGAAGGCAGTGGATTTCTATGTCATGTCTACCAAAGGAAATGGTTACCCGTTTATCCTAGGGAGACCATGGCTAATGAAAATGCGAGCTTTGCAGGATTGGGAGAGTGGAAAGCTAATTTGCAGGAACGACAATCATAAGAAGGTTGTCTTTGACATGAAGGAGCAACGCCAAGAGGAGCTCCATGAAGAATCATCTCAAAGTGAGACGGAAGAAGGTTGGACCGATAACACTTCAGAAGAAGAAAGTAGCGGCAACATTACTGAAGAGGAGTCTTCCATCGAAGTCATGGGGGTAAGGTTTAAGCCAACCAACCAAGAGACCTCTTGTCAAGGTTTGGAGGAGGTAGGTTCCCAAGAGAACCAAAAAGTGGAAGATGAAAGAATGCTAGAAGGTACACTTACAAAGGATGAAAGAAAGGATGAAAGAGAGGAGTTCAAATGTGTGGTAAGGAAATTTCCTAGGCTTTTTGCTAAAGACTACACCGATGTG
Organism: Adiantum capillus-veneris; assembly: GCF_014529385.1. NCBI lineage: Eukaryota > Viridiplantae > Streptophyta > Polypodiopsida > Polypodiales > Pteridaceae > Adiantum > Adiantum capillus-veneris. Next base: position 104,069,522 of record NC_140944.1, read on the forward strand.
CGTGGAGTAGATGCTGTTCAACACAAAATTGAGTTGAAGCCAGAGGCCACATCTAAGGCTCAGAAGCTACGAAGGCTAGGAGTCATCAAGGAGCAGGCTTTACTCAAGGAGGTAAGAAAGCTTCTAGCAACAGGTTTCATTTATCTAGTGGAGAATTCAGAGTGGGTCTCTCCTGTTGTTGTCACTCCTAAGAAAAATGGCAAGTGGAGGGTGTGTGTGGATTACCGTCCACTCAATGAGGCAACAAAAAGAGATCACTTTCTCCTCCCATTTCAGGATAAGATACTAAATGAGGTAGCTGGTCATGAGAAGTACACTGTGTGTGATGGCTACTTAGGCTACTTTCAAATAGGTATCGCATTGGAAGATCAATTGAAAACAACCTTTATCACTCCTTGGGGTTGTTATGCTTTTAGAGTCATGCCATTTGGCCTGACAAATGCTCCTGCAACATTCCAACGTTTCATGAACATGGTGTTTCAAGCATTCTTTGGAAAGTCAATTAGGGTGTTCATTGATGATTTCTGTATTTATAGCTCAAAATCATTGCATCTACAAAGGGTAGAAGAAGGTTTAAAGAAGCTCTACGACATGGGAGGTCAACTCAACCCCGACAAGTGCCACATAGGTGAGGATGAAGTGATCTTGCTCGGTCACAAGGTTTCCTATAAAGGCATTGAGGTGGATCCTTCAAAGGCAAAGGCTCTTATTGAGCTCCCATCACCGAAGAGTCTTAAGGAGGTCATCCCTTTCATTCAGAAGGTGAAGTATATGTCACACTTCATTCACTTAGCCTCGGAGTTGCTTCATCCTTTGCAAAAGTTGACACAACAAGTAGAATTTGCATGGTCTGATGAGCTTGAAGAGTATTTTTGTAACGTTAAAGTCATTTTGTCAGAGCTACCAACACTCATGCCTCCTTGTTGGGAGTATACATTCTTTGTTAGCTCTAGTGTCGGAAGGGAAACAATTGGTGCTGTGTTGCTACAACAAGGTCCCCACAGTACAAGGATGCGACCCATCTACTTTGCTAGTAGGGTCATGAATGCTTTGGAGAGAGACTACACATAAGCAGAACTCATGATGCTTTCTCTCATGTTTGCGGTGAGAAAGTTTAGATCCTACCTGCTACCAAAACCTTTTGTAATTCTCACTGCAGAAAATTTGTTCCCTTGGGTGTCATCTCAAATGAATCTTAGTACTAGGATCTCAAAGTGGATTATGGAGTTGCAAGAGTTCCAATACTCTTTCAAGGTAGAAGATAGTGTGCGTGCACAATTGGCAGGGATTCTCACTTATAGGGTGCATGAAAAGGAGATTAAGGTTCTTGAAGTAAAGACCCTACCATTGCCACCACAAAAAAGTATTCCTAATGCTTTTACCTTGTTCTTTGATGGAGCTTTTCGTCGAGCCACAGGAAAAGCAGGGGGAGGGATAGTGTTGCTCAACCCAAGTGGAGAGGTGGTCATGAAAGAGAAGTTCAATCTACCAAGTTCAGCTAGCAACAATGAAGCAGAATATGACACACTACTTCATGGTTTAAAAATATGCATTGGCCATGGTATACAACGTCTCATGGTAAAAGGGGATGCACTTCTCATTGTGAAGCAGATTTTAGGCATTTGGGCATTTGGGCATGCAAAAATGAAAGACTAAGGGCCAAAGTTCATACCATCCGTAGGCTATTTAATCAATTTGAGGAGGTGCAACTATATCATATTCCTAGGAAACAAAATGAAGATGCTGATTTACTTGCACAACAAGCCGTTGCATGTGTAAAGAAAGAAGTGCAGGTCATCATGGTGGCAGCAACTGTCAAGCAACCGAGATACCAGGGATTGGAGTCATTGACTCCCATTATTAGCTACATTTTGGAGGGCGAGTTTCCACAAGACTTCACGAAGGCTCAGAAGGGGAGACTCATGAAGAAGGCAAGCGCATATCTCTTCCTAGAAGGCTCCCTCTATCAAAGAGGGAAGGATCAAGTGTGCAGACGAGTACCAACTATCGAGGAAATTCCAGCCATTCTAAAAGGTTTGCATGAAGAGGCATGTGGTGGTGATTTTGCCCAAGAATTAACTGTGAAGAAGATTTTGCTTTCGGGGTATGTTTGGCCAGGTTTGCATGTGGATGTTCAACATTGGTGTAAAAGCTGTCACACTTGTCAGATAAATGGAAATAGAAGGTTGGTGCATGGCCCGAGGCAAATAGTGCTTGCAAATGGACCCTTTGAAAAGTGGGGCATTGATGCTATGGGTCCTCTGCCTAGGACAAAAAATGGTAAACTCTACATTCTAGTGGCTGTAGACTATATGACTAAGTGGGTGGAAGCACAAAGTGTGGCAAAGGTAAATGAGAGGACATTGAGCAAATTCGTCTACACTCACATTTGTTGTAGATTTGGCACACCTTTGGAGATTGTTTCCGATAATGGTCCAGGGTTTAGAAAGGGATTGCTCACAGAAGTCTGTGAAGAACTTCACATTCTACATCGTCACAGTACACCCTACTATCCCCAATCAAATGGTTTGGTAGAAAAAGCTAATGGTGTCATTGCAGGCATCATTAGAAAGATGGTGAAAAACAAGACAAAGTTGTGGGATGACTTCTTGGATGGTGCCTTGTGGGCGTATCGAACCACATATAGGGAAGCCACGGAGTTCACACCATTTCACTTGGTCTATGGTCAAGAGGCTTTACAGCCAATTGAGCTAAACATTCCAACAATGCGACTTCATGGCAAATCAGCACAAGATGATCAAGAAGCATGGATGGATCGACTTCTTACCTTAGCTATAAGAGAAAAGCCACACACACAAAGGAGAAGCTTGACAAGAAACTGAAGGACAAAGGCATCAACGAAGGAGATCTTGTGCTAAGGTATGACAATCGACTCGATAATCGTTTTGATGCCAAATATGAAACAAGATGGCAGGGGCCATACATAGTCAAGAAGGCTTTCAATTCAAGTTACTATCAACTTATGGACTTGAATGGGAAAGAGCACTCCAGGAAGGTAAACGGCTATCGCTTGAAGCCTTACTTGAGTCGCCTTCTACCAAAGGATCTACCAGAGCAAAAGGCAACTATCTCATGTAAGTATTGTTCCATGAAGCATGAGTGTAACACAAACCAAAATTCCAAGGGGCCAAACAATGAAGATCTTGTCAAGGACTCTGAAGCACTCTCCTTGGAAAAGATTCTTTATGATGGTACATGAATATACCATCATCCTGGGGGAGGGATAATGATAGCCGTTTTTCGACTCTCTGTAATTGCCATAGTGAGTTATCTCACCCTATCAAATCACTCAAACACTGTGGTTACCCTCACCCTTTCACTGTATATAGGTGCGTGTGAGTTAGGGGACTTTTCCCATATCTCCTTACTGAAATAAAAAACCTTCAATTAGCTAGTCATTGGGCTAGTTGAGCCAAAAAAATAAAAAATATAAAAATATAAGTATATTATGGCCCATGCGTATGTAAATATTTCTTTGTATATAGGGCCTAAATAAAAGATTTTTTCATAATTATTTTGGTATTTATTTAAATATTTCTACCTAGGTGTGTGTTATTTATGCTCTGTACATTACCACAATTTTTCTTACCATTTTTCATACTCTTTATTCCATATAGAAATATTTTCATGTAAGCTTCTCTTATATTTGGTGTAACTCCACCCCAACAAAAATCCAAAAAAACTAGTTTTATTTATGTGTATATTTTTCCACTATTGTGATTCTTCCCTTCCTACATCTATTTTGTTTTTTTTCTAAAAAATTAGAACACCAAAAATATTTATCTTTTTATGGTAGCCTCATAATGAGAGAGATTTCTTTTGACCCCTTTATATTTTTTCCACTTATATTATTTATATTTGACATGTACATATTTTTTAGACCCCTCAATATTTGATTTTCTTAGTTGTACTATTCACTTATATCATGATCTCAACAATATCTTCAATTATAGACCTACCAAATAAGGTCAAGGGTAGGTGGCATGCATACATGCACTATGGAAGGCTTACTCTTGGAGGTATTCAAAAGAATCATCCAAAGAAGGACCCCACAAGGACCTTGTGCAGTGGAAAAAAAAGGTCGGTTTTGCTGAATTTTTAAAGTTCACTTGCTCTCCGAATTTGAAAAGGTGATACAAACAAAAGTTGTAGCTCTTGGGCTGAACTTTTGCCTCAAATTCTTTCATATTTTTTTGAGCTACGAGCTGTGAGCTATGATTTTATTAGTGGACCCCAATTTTCCCATGCTATGCAGCCACACTCTCTCTTCCACTTTATCATTTTCCTCTTTCACACACACTTCTCCACTCATCATCCCCACCTCTCTCACCACTCCTCTCTGCACCCTACTCACCTTCTCCTCAACCTTGAAGAATAAGAGAAACCATGGTGAACTCATACCTCCCACACACAATTCCATTCCAAAATTGACCACCTAGTCTCATTTTTCCTCCTCCAAATTACCCATATCTATAAAAAAAACCACAAAATTCAGCCTCTTCTCTTAAAATACAGCATCATGGTGGTTGATTACTCAGCTTCAATTACCTTGTCTCTCAAGGAAGGTCAAGAGTGGAGAAAAAATGTACCGTCAAAGCTAGTGGACCGTCAACAAGCGTCAAAATTGGCCCTACTCAATACACTTGGAGCATCAACCTTGTAAGAAATCCACCTTTTCTTACCTCTTAAGAATTTTTCTTCCTTATTTGTATCCTACATGGATACTCCCACTGTAAATATCCAATTCCATTTGTAAATTAATACTAACTCTACTAACACTAACCCACTATGAAAAGTCCTATCACCTCCATTTCTCTCCTCTCTCTTTCCCCACCAACTTCTTGATAATTCCAAGCAAAAGAAATTAGATAAATTGCTGAAAATCTAACCCAACCATGGTTAGAGGAGTAACCCTAGCCTTCAAAATTGCTATAAAAGGAGGGTGTAGCTAGCACAAAAAAGGGGGGAGAAGAAAGAGCACTATGCTATAGCTTGAGAAGCCAAGCTCAACCTCTTGAGAAGGAGCTCTTGAGTGGAATCTCATTGGCATTAGGCATATGTATGTGTTGTATTAGGGGTGATTAGCAAGGGAACTCTATGCCATTGTAAGAGAGAGTGATCATTCAATTGAGAGTAGGAAATCTATCATTTCTCCTACTAGTGTAAGCCCAACATTTGCTGAATCAAGGAGGGTGAATTTGGACTAAGCATGGATACCTTGTCTCCCTTCCAACGTGAAGTCATGGACCATAATGATGTGTAAGTGTCTTGGTGTTTTATTTAAGTTCTTGATCGCTTGTCTCCGGGTATTGTTATCAATTTAGCCATAAATCCCACATGCTGTAAGAGGGCGACAGGGTGGAGAGGACTCCCCTGGCCTTAAGACAGTGATTGGGGTGGTTTTTTTTCTTGTGATGTGTTGTGGTGTAATTTACTCAGGCTATGTTGAACAAATACTAATCTCACTTTGATTGGTCATGACAGATTTGTAAGAAGGCATTAGTTCTCTCTCTTTCTTGCATATATATATTTATGTTTGCTTGATCATTAACGATACACTTCAAAGCAGCCCGAGCACCATCTCTCTCTCTCTCTCTCTCTCTCTCTCTCTCTCTCTCTCTCTCTCTCTCTCTCTCTCTCTCTCTCTCTCTCTCTCTCTCTCTCTCTCTCTCTCTCTCTCTCTCTCTCTCTCTCGTGTTTTAGTGTGTGAGAGTGTTCCATTGGTGTTAGGGTTAGTGTAAATTCCTTGCTTGTTTGTGGGTTGCTCTAACGATTCTCCTCTTTTGCGTCCTAGTTCGCTCTTAAACTAGGTGGTGCCCCTTGTGTAGTTGGGATTTGGCTGTGGGTTTGTTGTTTTGGTTTCTGTTGTGTTGTGCCCCAGCCCCATTGAGTAGCACGGGAGCCTTGAAGGGTGTCTAGATGTTGCTCTTCTTGTTGCCCGCCCCGGACCGCTTCAATACGAATAGATTGACCCTTTTTTTTTAACGAATTAATGGGTTTCTTTTGAAATGGGTTAAAAAATATGTTTTGTTAATGTATCTATGTTAAATTTTTGAAAATAAAAACCCCTGCTATTAAACTCACATGGTATTTTTAACATGGTTATACAGTGGACCCCCCAAGAACCTTGATGACCCTTAAATCTATCTGAAACTTGCAAACCATGTGATCCATGAGCACCTTGATAATGCCATTAAGAACCACTTTGAAACATATTGCACCTTCAAATCCTCTGTCATACTTTGCGCTCGGGGGGTTCACTTTACAAAAAATGTGTTTGTCATGTTAGTTCAAGAGAATGGTATTACAATCCCTTCAAACTTACAAAAAATATTTGAAAAAGGGTACGTTTTTACAAATCTCAAAAAAATCAAAGGTTTTAAATGAAAAGGGTTCAATATATTCTTGAAAAATTCATAGATATGGGATTTTGGAAAAAGGTCATGAAAGCATGTCGAAGTTTTACATAGATTGACCTCCCCAAGACTCTTCACACCCTTCAAAATCTCATGGATCATAGGGCAAACATAGGATTCATAGACTTCCCATTCAAAAATCCCTAGTCCTCGTGGATCCCCTACATAGTAAAGCAATCTTTGCTTCATTTGATTCAAATCATCCAAGTTTTTTCCCCAAGAAAACAATCCTTCTATTAGTTAATGAAGCTGCCCAACAAGCTACACACTGCCTCGACAAAAGGGGGCTACATCAGCATGAAGGGAGACTGTCCCAATGAAAAAATGAGATATGTACAATGACAACTAAATCAAGATATGGGAGGAGGAAACAACCACACATGTTGCCAGTAGTGCCATTTAGGAGCCCCATGGACCATGGTGTAGAAGGGGCCCTAGGCGCCAAATCCATAGGTATGCCTCACATTGCTCCCTCATACAATCGAAGCTACCTTGAAGCCTCTCAAACTATCCTCAAAATGTAGGGATCAGCTCCAACCATATATTTCTCATAGTCACCACCGGTGGGATGGGGCCAACCTCAAAGATGTGAAAGCAACATGCTCTCCAAATGAACTAAAGAGTCAAGCTGTAGATAAGCTCCCAACAAATCTCTCTATCATTGCTCCATTCATGAGGCATAAGATTTGTGGCAAACTGAAGTGTAGGTCGACCCTCCTATATCACAATCATCCTTCTAGCTGAGAATTTCTCAAATCAAAGTGTTGGGCCCATGAGGGTGGACAAGCAACAACACCCCAAGTACTACCTAGCCAATGACAAGGCCAACATCAATCGTAAAATCCAAAGTCAAAACTGCCGCGCCATGGGGCAATCCCATAGACAATGCCTCTAGGACTCAATTGGGCGGGAACAATTGGCACATCCCATTGGGTGGCCACTATAGACCAACCAACTCCCAACTATGATAGCTAAATGGATGACTAGCGACTGGAACATGGTGACTCTCCTTGATTTTCTATTGTCCCACAAGCAAAAGGGTCCCGCCAAAACCACTCCTCAGGGTCCCATTGCACTTGTGAGACAAAGCACGACTCTCCCAAGCCCAAAGCCTCCAAATTCTAGTCTCAAGATCTGACGCATAAGGATTAAGAACACAGATCCTCCCTTTGTTATCCACAACTTAAATCCGTTGGAAACAACTCTTTGCTACCTTTTCTTCCTCTGTAGCAACTCTATGGAGGCGATCCTCTTAATGAACCTCAAAGAACACAAAAAGGCCCGAGTTTGAGCACGCTCTAATTGATATGAAGACCTCAGGGTGTGTGAAGGCCCCCATCCAACTGGGAGATTTCAGATCGAGAGGCATGTGCCACTTTGCTAGGAGAGCATTGATGATGTCTAACACATGCTCTGTACCCCCCACATGCCATGCGGCTGGATGCTCTGAATCTCCTCAGGAAGTGCTATAAACTACAATCAGTCTCCCATGGTGTGGGTTGGACGCTCTCCCATGGGGCCCCATGAGACATGGGGTCTAATCATCCGAGTTTTATCTACTAGCCAAGAACTCTCAACAATAGTGTCTCCTTCAATAGATTTTACATATATTCCACAACCTTGGTATCCTGTATAGTAGAGTGTAAAAATAATTTCACATTCATCACATATCTGCTTGTTTAGACCTTGGAGACTACGCAAGATAGATCCTCATATGAAAAAGTATTACACAAATGTAGTGAATCAACCTTCTCATAGTCTATGTCAAACTTTGCTTTGTAGTACTTTGTATACCTTTGAAAGATGGCCTCCCTTTCTAAATCATCCTTATAGATATTCTTCCAGTCACTTCTATATGTATGTTCTGACACATGTTTACACCCAGTACCATCACTATCTTTGTCAATCCCCACTTACCACCCCGCATTCACACATGATTCTTTGTTTTCTAATTACTACCACATTCTTTTGACATGTAAAATAATGGTTTCCTTACCCACTCTTTAAAGTATGCAATTTTATTACTTACAATAATTTGAATTGCTTAAAACCTAAAATTTAATGAACTTCCACCTATGATTGATCGGGTATATGTTGGATCTCTGGGGCCGGGACGCTCTCATTTGTGGGCCTGTTGTTGTTGGGTCCTGCCTCATGGTCGTAAGAACCCCTGGTTCTCTTTGGAGATCATTATCTTCTTCATCAATTTGGGTGTTTGCTCGTGTCCTCTTTGGAGCCATAACTTTTATCCTTATAAAAAGGACATCTACTTACTGGTAAATCATTAAAAACTTGACTTTACCTTCATATTAAATCTAATTCCTCTTTTCACCCCAACTAAGGTTAATTTGTAATCATAAATAGTAATTTCTTGACTTAGTAATTTCTCCTTTGCTTATATAGGTAAGATTATTTTATTTTAGCTTCCTTAAGGGTTTCCTAAGCTCCCCTAATTTTCTTATAGATATCTAAACCTTTTGCATAATTTTTTTGTCATATTCTAGTCTAAAAATTGACTTAATTTTTACTCCATATTCATTACAATGATTATCTCTTAGAGATATATTTATCTCAACTTTATAACACTATTATATACCTCTAAAAAAAATTTCTTAATATTATTAAATGGATTTACTATTTATCCCATCTAATTTTTGATCAAAAATTATGGTTTTTGAGCTAAAATGATTACTTAAACTAATTTTCTATCCATGAACTATTTATCTCAACTTTTTAATAATGTTTTCTAACTCGTTATCTAGCTAACTACCTACTTTCCTTCTTTAATTTATAGACAAAATCAGATAGGTTTAACTTAATTAATTAGTTAAACTATATTTTTGTCCATGAACTAATTATCTCAACTTGCTAATGATGTTTCTTAGATTTGATAATTACCATGAAATTATCTACACTAATTAACTAATTTCTCCCTTAATTCATAGTTAAAATCAAACACTTTTATCTAAGCTAATTAACTAATCTCCTCCTTTAATTTATAGTCAAAATCAAATAATTTTAACTTAATTAATTAGCTAGATTAAGTTCTTATCCATAAGCTAAATATTCTGGCTTCATAATCATGTTTTTTAACTCTAATAATTACCTCCTAATTATCTAATCTAATTAACTAATTTTTTCCTTTAACATATAGCTAAAAATGATTAGTTTTAGCTTAATAAAATAGCTCAACTAATTTCTATTGATGAGCTAATTATCACGGCTAGCAAATGACTTTTTCTAGCTTTGATAATACCTTGTAGTTATCTAAGTTAGTTAATTGATTTCCTCTTTTAATTTAAAACTAAAATCAATCAATTTTAGCTTGATTAAATAGCCTAACTAATTTTCTATTAGTGAGAGAATTATCCCAATTAGCTAGTGATATTTCCTAGCTCTGATAGTTTTCTTGTAATTATCCAAGTTAGTTAACTAAATTTCCCTCTTTCATTTCTAGCAAGAATCAATTAATTTTAGCTTAATTAAATAGCTAAACTAATTTTCTATTAATGAGAAAATAATCTCAACTAGATAATGATGTTTTCTAGCTTTGATAATTACCTTATAATTATCCAAGTTAGTTAACTAATTTTCCCCTTTAATTTATAGCTAATATATATCAATTTTAGCTTAATTAACTCGTTAAATTAATTTTTTGTTCATAAAATAATTATCATGGCTAGCTAATGATATTTTCATCTTTGATAATTACCTTGTAATTATTCAAGTTAGTTAACTAATTTTCCTCTTTAATGTATAGCTAAAAATAGTCAACTTTAGCTTAAATTCAAGAGATATTGAGATAATTATCATGGCTAGCACATCATGTTTTCTGACTTTGATTATTACCTTATAATTATCCAAGTTAGTTAATTAATTTCTCCCTTTAAGTTATAGATAAAATTAGTCAATCTTAGCTTAATTAAATAGCTAAATTAATTTTCTTTTAAAGATATAATTACCATAGCTAGCTAATGATGTTTCTTAACTTTAATATTTACCTTGTAGTTATCCAAGATGGTTAACCAGTTTCTTTCTTTAATTTACAACTTAAATTTATCAATTTTAGCTTAATTAAATAGCTAAACTAATTTTTTGTTAATGAAATAATTATCACAATTAGCTAATGATGTTTCCTAACTTTGATAATTACCTTGTAATTATCTGAGTTAGTTAACTAGTTTCCTTCTTTAATTTATAGCTAAAATTAGTCAATTTTAGCTTAATTAAACATAAACTAATTTTCTATTAATGAGATAATTATCCCATGTTTTTAACAATATTTCTAACTTTGGTAATTATCTTGTGATTTGTTAAGTTGGTTTACTAAGTTTCTCATTAGTTTTATGGTTAAAAATAGCTAGCCTTTATCTAATTAATTACAAAAAATCTAAAAATCATGATATAATTTTTCTAGCTTTCTAATAATATAATTAAGCTCTAATAATTATCTCAAAGTTAACTAAGCTTTTTAAATATAATTTCCATTAATTAGGATCAAAATTAATAAATTTTAGTCTTAATTAGGATTAATAATTGAGTAGATTATTAAACTTAATTAAATTTAGGTAATACATAGTAATGTATAATAGAGTGATTAATAGTAAAAAATGGTCCAATCTTTTTTAATTAATAAATTAATTTTAAAAATTAGATATAACTTAATATAATTTCTTTAATTAACTAAGATTAGCATAATTATCTCGTTTAATCACTTAGATTTTGCTCTCTTAGTGAATTTGTGAAGTATCTCTCCCGCACAAGAGATTTTTGGCCAAGACTCCGAGTTTGTCTCAGTTTGTGAAGCATAGGGTCCTATTTATAGCTTTTTCTAGCACTCACAGCACCTCACAGGCTGAAAATGGAAGTAACTTGTAGCTCAAGCAGCCCTCATGCTCAAGATGGTGCCCGCTGCTACTAAATCAATCTCTAGCAGGTCAGTGATGGTCCTTCCCAGCATCTGCCTGCTTCAAACATCAAATATGCTAATTTTTAGGCTTAGTTTTTGCTGTTTTGGTAAAGATCTAAAAAAATATCTAGGGGTTGTAATGAAAGTTTTAAGCTTAAATGATTACTAAAAATTATTGAATAATTTTTGCAATTTAAAGTGCCTGTTAAAAATTCTAGATGGGATAGCGGTGTCATATTTTATCCGAATTTAGTTCTCAAAGTTCCTAGCTATAGGTTTGTCATGCTTAAAATTCTAAAAACACCAATTTTAACTACTTTTGAGATAATTGTTTACCAGTTTGTACGTCCAATGCTCTCCATTAAAACTTAGGGTTCATCTCCCTGTTGTTGAAAAGGTGGAAATCTTACAATCATCCCAACTTAAGAACTTGAGATGTCCTCATCTCAACTAAAATTTGGAAAGTCTTTGAGAAGAGAGGTTTCATCTTTCCAAGTGGCATCTTTGGTGGGATAATCTTACACTTTACCAAGTGTTCTTGATTACTCTATTTCTAAGAGTTCTCTCTCTAGTTTCAAGGATACAATCTCGTTGGAGATTCCACAATTCCTTACTTTAGTATTACTAATTACTTGCTACTCAATTTTCTCAAGAACTCTCAGTGTTGAGTCCATCAAAATACCTTTACAAACCAGTTATATTCTCTCAATAACCAACTTAAATCCATTCCACAAAAGATCCATATATCCACCTTGTCAGCATGAACGCGCTCGATCTAACTAACTATTCAGAGCAATCAACCTTCGACAAGTATTATGTATTCAAGCTTTGCCAATCTGAATGCGCTAGGCGTGTTCTTACCATTCTGAGCAATCTTCATTCGGCACAAGCTTCCACCATTGCATCAGAGATACACCCGATGTGCTCTAACATAATTATCCAATAATATGTAAAGGGTTTTCAGAGGTATCAAACCAAGAGTTCTTTTGGTTTCCTATTAGTCTCATGCATTAATATTTTCATATCTAGGTCATTTTTCAAGGAATGGCTATCTTGTGCACAAGGAAGATTCAAATTCTGCCTTCCTATCAAGAACCTCTTTCTCATTTGCTAGATCTACCCTTAATTTCTTGATTGACTACTAACTTAACTTTAGATTCCGTAAGTAATTTGGGAAATAAAGTAATATATACCATTATAATATATAAGTAACTCAAAGTTTTACATTATTGGTTTAAAGTGGTTTACAAAACTGTTTAAAATTTAAAAAGTCACTTATATACCCAAAGTCACTTTTTAAAAAGCACTTAATATTAATGTCAAAATAACTTAAAACTATAATTTTTAACAAAATAACGTGACAAAGCATTAAAAGACACCAACATTGAAAACATTTGTGCTTCACATCAAAGAAATTGCACGTTTCAATCGAAAACTTGAACAAGTTGAGAATAAACAAGTATGTGAAAAAACGAGATTCAAAACATCGTATGTATTAATGGGAGAAAATTTCCTGTCAGTTACAAGCTTTTACAAAAATACATAGCGGAAATAGAATGTTCTCATACAAAAAGCTCCTCTCTTTTTTGGAGCAAAAAAAAACCTTTTCATTGATCACAAAGAGATATTGCTTGGGCAAGGTATATTTGAGATTAAGATACTCACAAAGGTGACTAAGGTGCCAGTCATTATTCACTGCAACGTCGTGCACTGCATCATTGTGAAGATAGATTTGTAGGTCAACTGATTCTCTAGCGCAACATCAGAGTCTAGTGCCTCCCGTTGTCAGATTTCATCTTCTATAGGGAAAGACCATTGACAAGCTTTGCTTCAAAATATGGTATCTGAACACCACATTGTCAACAACTACAAAGCACTTGATTCTATTCTCCCTGGTGATTGACCACCTTAGTCTCCCATCCAATAATAAATTTTTCTTTACAATATGGCATCTGAGCACCACATTGTCAGCAACTATAGAGCACTTGATTCTATTCTCCCTGGTGGTTGACCACCTAGTCTCCCATCTAGCTGTAAGGAATCCATTGATCGCACTTCCCCCCCTTGCAAGTCCACATTGTTGTGTCATGTGAACACTCTTAAGTCAAAATTTAAGCACAAACACATGCATAGACATAAACCATGTTACATGGCTTTATGAGAACACTTCATTGCTGCTTGCACATCCGCCTCAATTCTCCTTTTGGTTGTTGCAATCAAGGCATTGTCTGGCTTAGGCCATTCCAAACTCTCCAAGGTTGGCGAGTGAACCGGAGAAACATTACCATACCCATTTCGCCTAGGTGTGACATAAGTATGATTATAAAAAAAAAGTAACGTGAGGCAAGCTCAGTGGATGGACAGCCAACATAGAGCAACTTGCCAAGCTCAGTGTGGATGGCGTCAAAAGTTCCTGTGAAGGACTCTATTGGCTCCCATTCTACCAAATTGGATGTAAAAATATTTGCAAACATGAACAATCAATGGAAATCTTACAGTCATCAAAAGCAACGTACAAGGCAAAAACACTAAATAGACAACCTAAAAACTTGAAAGAGGAGTAAAATTATAGTTTGCAAGAAACCTCGATGGAGCCACTTCTGTCTCTAGCTTCAGTTGTGAAGAAACATACACATGCTACACCTTCGCAAGCATCTTGTCGTCTTGTGTTTGCTTGAACTCCATGATTCTTCCCTTCCAATGGTGAGAGAAGCCATGTGTCTCCTTGAGACCTTGTGTGCACCTCTTGAGCTGGGTTGCATTGTCACCCACATCATTTGTTTGAACTCCATCCTCACTAATATACATTGTCGTCTTGTACATTGCTACATAAAATGGATTCAATGACACTCCTAGGTCATCGAGTACATGATGATGCCATGGAAAATAGTGGCACAACCTACAAACAAACACTTATGATTAGACATTGCACATCCGTGTTCTCAGTTGTATAAAGAGCAAGATTCTTGATGGTACACAAAGACGAAAAATGCCACTTACTACTATACTGCTCCACCTGCTTGTTAGCTTAACGGGGAATATAATGTTGCAAAGCTTGAGAGGGAAGTAGATCCTCTCTAGAGAGCTTAATGGAGAAGGAGTAGGAAACCTGTTGAGGAAAGAAAGAGGGATGATCTAACAAAAGGATATGCTGCAGATCTTCAACTTTAGGTAGAGGTGTTTAGTGAGGCTCATGGACAAATGGATAACTTCAGCTTGAGGAGAATGCAGTAATCTTGAAGAGAGAAAGGAGGTTCAAACTCCTGCTGCATAGCTTTTGGGAGGGAAAACTAAAAGGAAGGAAAGAGAAGCAACTTGCAAGGTGAAGTGAAGAGAAGTGAGAGATGGTACAATAGAGAGAGAGGGAGAGAATGATCAACATGTTTTTGGAGGGACACCCTTTTAGGAGAGAGGGGGGAGAAACTGACAGCCACTAGAGAGAGAAAGGATTGGTTTTTACTCAACTATTTAGAGAAAAGTTCAATTTTTTGAATTTATAAGAGATTTTCTCTTTATATTTTATAAAAGAGTACAAGTTTGACCACTTACTTTTAGGCCCTACCATACCTACCATTTCAATCCACATGGCATCCACCCATTTGTCCCTTCCATAGTCTCCTTTTTAATCCCATGGAAAATAAAGAGGCCCCCTTAGACCCCCTTCCCTTCCTAATGCACATTTAGTGCTAAACCTTCTAACTCTCCCACATCAATGAAGAAAATTGCACCCAGATCCTGACCACATGATCCTCCAAGTGGGAGAAAAAATTCTCATGTCTAGCCATTTCATCATGCTTTTTCGCATTGAATAGCATCGAGATAGGGATGCCCTCATAAACTTAATGCTGAAATCCATGAATTTGCGGTATGCCTAATGGAAACCTTCTTGCAAAGGTAGGGACCATTTTCTATTTCTCTTTCTCATTTCAATTACACACATTTTTTTAATCTCTTTTGTTAAAACCCAATTTTTATAGTATCTTAATCTTTCCTCTAGGTCCAATACTTTAACTTAACACACGCTCTGATACTAAGTGAGAGGTCCCCAACCTGCCGATACCAAAGTTGAGATGGAGTCCTTGACAGGTCTCTAGCCTTATTAAAAGTCAGAGTCTCTAAGTAAAAAGGGTCCAAGGAATAGACCTTTATCATTGACAATGTATTGGGTCTATAGCCCTAGAAGAATACTTAGTCCTGTCTTACAGTGAAAACAGGACAATATCTTAAAAGTCCAAAACTCTTTCAGCCCTATAACTTCCATAAATTGGGCTAAGGTATCCTCAACCGGCACTTTTTTTTCCCTAACAGATGTGAGGACATAGCCGTTGGTGGACTCCTCTTTCAAGTGAAGTTTTTAAAACATTTTTAGTGTGCGAGGATGGATAGTTACCTGACTAATCAGGTCCACCCATCCATGATTGACAACCTTAGTCAATTCCCACTTACCACCCCGTACTCACACATGATTCTTTGTTTTCTAATTACTACCACATTCTTTTGCCATGTAAAATAACGGTTTCTTTTTTATCTTTTCCATACAATAGTTCATTAAAACAGTCTTGAAAATCAACATTAAAAACTATCTTTTAGCAAACAGACATCTTTAAACTTAAAACATGGTATGGTCAACCAAAATTATTTTCCTTAATAACCATGACAAGTACTCTTCTTGTATCAAGACCACCTAAGGGGGAAAAACTACACCCATTTCTTATTCATAATCCGGGTGGAAACCCATCCCCAAAGTTCGGGGTGCCCATACACCAAACCAATTGCTGGCGACTCCCCTAGGATAAAAAACAATATCCTAACTTTTATAAAAACATCAAGACATGACAAGGAGAAGAAACTCATCGTTCATGGGAATAATCGACTTATCCGTGGGCTGGAAAGCCATCATTATTCATCAAAATATACCAAGGAGTCGGAGGTGTCTTGAGACACCTAGCTGTCTTAAGGATGATCAATCATATCTTTCATAATTTGACCAGTCTTACCAAAACATTTATTTCTTAGTTTATCAACCAATTGCAGGATGGTTTCTTGGAAGATACCCTTCCGATTTTTAGCGGATTTTTAGCCGATTTTTCTTTTCCTAAATCCTTACCCACTCTTTAAAGTATGCAATGTTATTACTTACAATTATTTGATTTTTTTAAAACTAAAAATTAATGAACACCCACCTGGGACTGATTGGGTATAGGTTGGATCTCTAGGACCTGGACACTCTCATCTGTGGGCCTGCTGCTCTGCTGGGTCTTGTCTCACGGTCGTAAGAACCCATGGTTCTCTTTGGAACATTATCTTCTTTATCAGTTTGGGTGTTTGCTCGTGTCCTCTTTAAAGCCATAACTTTTATCCTTATAAAAAGGACATCTACTTATTAGGTAAAAAGAACTTGACTTTATCCCCTTTGGAGCCATAACTTTTATCCTTATAAAAAGGACATCTACTTATTAGGCCATATTCTAGTCTAAACTTTGTCTTATTTTTTACTCCATATTTATTGCCATGATTATCTCTTAGAGATATAATTATCTTAACTTTATAACAATATTATACATCTCCAATACTTTTCCTAAATATTTCAAAAAAAGTTTAGTATTTTTCTATCTAATTTTCACCAAAATCAATATTTTTGAGCTAAATTATTACTTAAAGTAATTTTCTATCCATGAACTAATTATCTCAAATTTTTATAATTTTTTCTAGCTCTCGTAATTACCATGTAGTTATCTAAGCTAACTAACTAATTTCCCCTTAAATTTAGAGCCAAAATCACACAAATTTAACTTAATTAATTATATTTTTGTCCATGAACTAATTATTTTGGCTTGATAATGATGTTTCATATCTTTGATAATTATCCTGCAATTATCTAAGCTAATTAACTAATTTCTCCCTTTACTTTATAGCCAAAATCAAACACTTTTATATAAGTTAATTAACTAATTTTCCCCTTTAATTTATAGCCAAAATCGGATAGTTTTAACTTAATTAATAAGCTAAACTAAGTTTTTGTCCATGAATTAACTATCTCAGGTTGATAATCATGTTTTCTAACTCTGATAATTATGTAAGCTAATTATTTAATTTTTCTCTTTAATTTGTACCTAAAATTGATTAATTTTATTTGTTGATGAGCTAATTATCTTGGTTAGCTATTTATGTTCCTAACTCTTATAATTACCTTGTAGTTAACTAACTTTCCTCTTTAATTTACAGCTAAAATAAATATATTTTAGCTTAATTAAATAGCTAAAGTAATTTTCTATCAATGAGCAAATTATCTCAGCTAGGTAATGATGTTTCCTAAATCTAATAGTTTTCTTGTGATTATTCAAGTTAGTTAATGAACTTTCTCTCTTTAATTTACATCTAAAATTAGTCAATTTTAGTTTAATTAAATAGCTAAACTAATTTCCTATTAATGATCTAATTATTCGAACTAGGTAATGATGTTTCCTAGCATTAATAATTACCTTGTAATTATCCAAGTTAGTTAACTAATTTCCCTCTTTAATTTACAACTAAAATCAATCAATTTTAGCTTAACTAACTAGCTAAACTAATTTTTTGTTAATAAGATAATTATCATGACTTGATAATGATGTTTTTTCACTCTGGTAATTATCTTATAATTATTCAAGTTAGTTTGCTAATTTCTCTCTTTAATTTATAGCTAAAATTAGTCAACTTTAGCTTAAATTAAAGAGATAATGAGATAATTATCACGGCTAGCACATCATGTTTTCTAACACTGATTATTACCTTGTAGTTATCTAAGTTACTTAACAAATTTCCCCCTTTAATTTATAAGAAAAATTAGTCAATTTCAGCTTAATTAAATAGCTAAACTAATTTTTTGTTAATGAGATAATTATGATGACTAGTTAATGATGTTTCTTACCTCTAATAATTACCTTGTAATTATCCAAGTTAGTTAATCAATATCTTTCTTTGATTTACAACTAAAATAAGTCAATTTTAGCTTAACTAAGTAGCTAAACTAATTTTTTTCTAATGAAATAATTATCACAATTAGCTGATGATGTTTTATAACTCTGGTAATCACCTTGTAGTTATCGACATTAGTTAACTAATTTATTTCTTTAATTAATAGCTAAAATTAGTCAATTTTATTTTAATTAAATAACTAAAGTAATTTTTTGTTAATAAGATAATTATCCAATGTTTTTAACAATGTTTCTTAACTTTGTTGATAACTATCTTGTGATTTGCTAAGTTGGTTTACTAAGTTTCTCATTAGTTCTATGATTAAAAACAACTAATTTTTATCTAATTAATTACAAAAATTAATCAAAAAATTATGATATAAGTTTTCTAGCTTTCTAATTGTATAATTAAGCTCTGGTAATTATCTTAGAGTTAACTAATCTTGTTTAATATAATTTCTATTTATTAAGGTTAAAATTAATTAATCTCAGTTTTAATTAGGATTAATATTTAAGTAGATTATTAATCATAATTAAGATTAAGTAATCAATAATTTAGTAATGTATAATAGAGTGATTAATAGTCAAGAATGGTCTAATTTTTTTAAATTAATAGCTTAATTTAAAAAATTGAGATTAGCATAATTACCTCGCTTAATCACTTAGATTTTGCTCTCTTAGTGATTTCTGTGAAGTATCCTCTTGCACAAGAGATTTCTGGACAGGACTCCGAGTTTGTCTCAAGTTGTGAAGCATAGGGTCCTATTTATAGCTTTTTCTGGCACTCACAATCTCTCACAGGCTGAAAATGGTAGTAACTTGTAGCTCAAGCAGCCCTCGCGCTCAAGATGGTGCCCCCTTATGCTAAATCGGTCTCTGGCAGGTCAATGATGGCCCTCCCCAGCACCTGACTGCTTAAAAAATCAAATCTAATAATTTTTAGGCTTATTTTCTACTTTTTTGGCTAATATTTGGAAAAATATCTAGGGGTTATAATGAAAGTCTTAAGCTTAAATGATTACTAAAAATCATTCAATTATTTTTTGTAATTTAAAGTGACAGTAAAACTTCTAGAGGGGATAACGATGTCAGATTTTATCCAAATTTAGTTCTGAGAGTTCCTAGCTATAGGTTTGTTGTACTTAAGATTCTAAAAATACCAATTTTAACTTCTTTTGAGATAGTGGTTTACGAGTTTGTATGTCCAATGCTCTCCATTAAAGGTTAGCTTTCATTTTCCTACTAATGAAAAGGTGGAAACCTTACAATAGCTCAAATTTTTATATTAATTTTGATTGATAAAAACACAACATCTTTAGGGTTTTAAAGCACATAGCTCTTTGTCAATGTGTGTTCTTTGGTTGGTTTCCTCTACTTGCAAAGCTAGAGGCCCAATGCATTCTAAATGTAGCACAACTTCTTGAGCAAGATTTTTTCTCCACCTAATATGTTAAAGTTGCTTGAGAGCACTGTGCATCCTTAGAAATTGTAAATGTTACTACCTTTTACTTGCTAAACAATTCCATCATTAAGACATACAAGAATAAAAACTATTGAAAACTTACAATACCAATAAAACTAATTGAGAAACCCCTATTTTGTAGTTGTGGCTTGCCAAATATAGCATCATGCTACCAACGTATGACTATTCAAAAACTTTTATCTTTCTCTTTTTTGTTTCCCTTTGACAAAGGGAGCTACCATAAATCTCGTGATTACATCATAATAAAATATTGGAATTGCTTTCAAAAGGACATTGTGACAATTTCAAGCACGACCATCCCATATCATAGGCTTGGATGCCTAGCTTGGTGGCCAACTCTGTGGATATGAAATTGTGAGTAGAACCAACCAGGGTCAAAGAGAATAAAAGCATCATGTTCTCTTACCTTTCCCCAAGCATGGCATAGAGGAGATCCTTTGTGGTGAGCTTCCTCTTCTTGGATTTCAACCAAGGTAGCTCTAGGAGGCTCATGGCAGGTGTTCTTTTGGGGGAAAGCGCGGTACACATGCCCTTGCTCGCCGCATTTGAAACAACGGTTATCCTTGCGATAACACTCAAGCTCTTCAGGAGAGAGTTTGTTTTTGCCTTTGTAAAATCCCTTTTCCTTAGCTTTGTTGTTATTGGAATTGCCCTTAGAAAACTTTTGGACATTGTCCTTCCCCGTAGGCTCATTGGAACCCTTGTTTTCTGTGGGCTTAAGATTTTTCTTAGCCCCTGTTTGGAAATTGATTCGAGAAGCCACCATAGTATGGTTTATAACCGCAAATATGATGCGTGGCCTTTGGGAGTTGACATACTCCACCATTTCTTCAGTTAAGCCTGCACAAAATTGTTGTTTTTGCTCTCCACAATCCATCTTTTTGAAGACAGTGTCTTTGAGATGTAAATCCCAAAACTTGTCTACATATTTATGAATGGATTTGTAGGGAGAGAGCTTCAAGATTCGCCATTCGGTGAGTACTTTGTCTTTGGCATCGGTGGCCAAAAACTGCTTCATAATGGAAGCTCTTAAAGCTTTCCATGTTTGTGGGACTTCACCGTTTGCCCGTAGGCTAACCACCATTGCCTGGTGGACATTTGAAAATGCATAGCTACATGGCGTAGCTTAGAAGACTCCATGGAGCCCTCATCTCCAAACGCCGCATCGAATTGTTGGATGAAAGCCAAGACTTTGTCCATAGCACCAAAAGTGCCATCGTAGGTAAGGAAAAGGAGATGCTCTTTCCTCCCTCTTTGAACTTCTTGAGCTTGGACTATCTCTTCCACGCGGCATAGTATTTCCTATGGCCTCTTCTTTTTTATGGTTCAAAAGTTGTACCATCGCTTTCTTCAGAAGATGAAGAATTTGAGAAAGATGGAGAAGAGGGTGACCTCTTTTTTGCCTTTTTCTTGCCTTGGTCCATATTGTCTACACCATCATTTTCTTCATAGGAGGAAGAGGATGAAGAAGATGGAGAAGCGGGTGACCTCTTTCTCGCCTTTTTCTTCTCTTGCTTTTTGTCATCCCTCTTTGAATTATGGTGTGGATAAGTGTGCATTGTTCTTCTCCGTTTAGGAGGTGATTGAGAGCGTTTTGCCCGCCGTCTTCGTGGAGCCATCTCCACCGAAGTGGCAGGAGACTCGGTTCTTTCTCATTTCTTTGGTGGGGGCTCTTGAGTTCTCCTTTGGGAAGGAGATGCGTCATCAAGAAGCAAATTTTTGAGCCCTTCGTATGGATCCTCTTCTTCTTCCCAAATCGGAGAGAGGCCTCTTTTGGGAGTCTCGCAAGGAGGCTTCCTCGGTACTCTCTCGTCATGATGGGGAGTTTGGATAATTCCATGAGCACGAAGCTACCATTGCACTTCACTTTGGAGGGATGGATTGCCCATGGCTTGTTGAAGCCTAGAAACAAGGTAGTTAACAAGCATAGGGGCATCATTAGTAGCCTACTCATTAGCAAAATCAAAGCCATCAACATTAATTTCACTCTCTTTACTATTGTCAACCATTCTAACAATTTTTTAGGTGTACTTTGGCACTTCAAGCCCTAGTTGCTACTCCTCTTTACTCCTTTAGAAAAGCACTCAAGCTAATGTACCCACGGCTCGAACATCATTAATTGCAAGGAATAGAAGAGAGGGTATTTCAACACCAAAATAGCACCGGCTCCTGCCAAGCTTCTAATAGCTCAAGCCGTAGGCAAGCCCCGTAGGACTCCACTATTAAGACCATAGCTCTCGGCGGTGATGCCCCATTATCTGCACGAAGGCAAGCGCACTGCAAGGCTAAAAAATCCCTATTCTACTTACTCAATTTCAATTAATAATAACAACCATTTATAGCTAGCTTAAGGACCTCCCTTCTTGAGCAAGAAAAGAGCGGAAAATAGCATGAACATAGTGAGCATTTCATTAGAATAGATTCCTAATGAGCATAACAAGAGTGCTTGGGTGGACATAGCAACAAAAAGCATAACACCTAGTTAGATAGGCATGAACAATACTTCAACAAAGAGAGAAATTAAGCTATTGACAACAATTGACGACCATATTTACATGGAGCCGGTCCCCCCTCCAAAAGGCTTTGTATTAAAGGTTTCCCCCATCAAGGGAGACATTTTACAGTATAATTCTTTGTGTTCCTTCAATAACTAGCTAGTGCAATGAAGATGGAAGCTTCAAGCACTAGGCAAACACTTATAAAACACAACATCAATTCCCTCATGGTCTCAGACCCAAGACCTCACGCACCTTCGAAGATGGTGAGAGCTAGCGGTGTATGAGAGTAGGTTGAGTGGAAGAAGGAGTAGTCTTACAATAAAGAAGTATATCTCCTCACATAATCTAGCTTAACCAATATTCTAGCTTTTTCTCCCCTGGTACTTCCCAATATTAAATGATCAATTTAACATGAGGAAATCATTTAGGAGAATTAGATATTAGTTATTATGACAGGGTCCTTGCATCTTTGTATATGGGCTCTAAAGATAAGGCTTGCTCTCTTTCTTTGAACTCTAGCCACCTTCCTATTGCTAACAGGCACAACTCTTCAGCTCAATGCTTCCTTACAATCAAAGTTTCTTTCTCCCACTCCCACAACACAACAACAACGCAAGAGGTGAAAGATGTATTGTTGATAATGAGAAATCATATGCCTTGAGCTTATGCACTGGCTGCAGTCAGGGTGGATGAGAGGCAAAATGATCCATGTAGGTTTCTTCAAATGGAACGATCTCATTCCTAGAGCCATATGCTACTTGTGTGTGGTCTTCACTGAAGGTGCCACAAGAAGCATGTGCGAGTGCAAGTGCAAGAGCAAAGAGAGAGAGAGAGAGACCTGTTGTTGGGTGGAGTGCACATCAACATTATCATATTGCAGCTCCTTATTCTATTTTGTATTAAAGAATAAGTGTATATATGGTTAAGTTAGTAGATGGGTTAGTAGTAAGTGGGATGTCCGGCTAGTTGGCCTGAATCCCAACAAACTCCCCCTTGAAGGCCAACGCAGTCCAAGTGACCTGGTATGTACAACCGTGAAGCAATTTAGTGGCTTCAACCTATACCCATCAACTCACTGCAATGTGTAAACCGCTCCAAAGCTAAGCCTTTTGTCAAAGCATTTGTTGGGTTGTTGTCAGTGTGTACCTTGACCAAATCAATGAGATTTTTGGCCAAGAAATATCTCACGAGATGATACCTGACTTCAATGTGTTTTGATTTGGAGTGAAACACAGGATTCCTTGCCAATGCAAGAGCACTCTGACTATCACAACTCCAATATATCATTGGAGTCTCATCAATGCCAAGGTTTTTGACCAAGCGAGATAACCATACATCCTCTTTACTTGCATCCGACAATGCAATGTACTCTGCTTCCGTAGTGGAAGATGACATACAATCTTGAAGACATGACCTCCAAGATACTGCTGCTCCAGCAAATATGAAGACATAGCTAGATGTCGATCTCCTATTGTCGACACAACCCGCATAGTCTGCATCCGCATAACCCATGATGGATACATCACTGTTCCCAACCTGCCGACCGTACCTTTGAGGTACCTAAGAATGTGCTTCACTGCTTTCCAATGCTTGCTGCCAGGATTTGCCATATATAGGCTCACCACTCCCACTGCAAAAGCAATGTCTGGTCTTGTGACTACCATAGCATACATGAGACAAGGTACCATGCTTTTGACCTCTGAGTACTACAATATTACCTTTGCGTACTATCCACAAACCATTGTTGAATGTGGTGTTGTAGCTCAAATCATCAAGCTGACCAACAAAAAACAAGCTTTTAGTCAACTTGGGCACATGTCTGACATTACATAAAGTAAAGTGCATGCCATTCCTTAGATGCAATTTGATGTTTTTGACACCCTCAATGTCTAGTTCATAAGCATCACCAAATCTCACTTTGCCACAAGAGTGAGAATAATTAGAAAACCACTCTCTATGTGGTGTCACATGGAAAATTGCACCAAAATCTACTATCCAATTTTGTGCATATTGTGCATCTTCTATAACAAGAGCCTTGACAGGTAGATATGCTGTGAAGACCAATACGTCAGAGGTAAGTGGCATAACAACGGCACGAAGAGTCTCTACAATAGGAGCATTTGAAGACTCTAGCACATTGATCTCCTCTAACTTTGCTTTGCCTTTGTTTGAATCATCAGACTTAGAAGTGTCACCGAATAGTTTATCCTTCTTCTTGTGCTGCCATTTCTTGCAATCCTTCTTCACATGCCCTTTTTTATGGTAGCGATAGCACTTGACATTACACATAGAACCCTGAAACTTACTGCATGAGCCCCCACGTTCCTTGCTTTCGGCACGAATTTGAGTGCGACCCCTCTGTCTATCACTAGCAATGTATGCATCACCATCCTTCTTGCCTTGAGAGATCTCCTACAAATCTCCTTGGTAAACAGACTCCCAATGACGTTATCATACACAAGACCAGTACCAGGTGCTGAGTTGCTAATTGCAGTATAGAATGTATCCCAAGACGAGGGTAAACTACATAGCAAGAAGATAAGTTTGATTTCTCATCCTCGAAGACCAAACCCTGCGTGGTCAATTGAGTGAAAATGATATTGAACTCATTAATGTGAGTAGAAATAGTGCCCTCTTCCTTCATACAAAATTCAAACATCTTTTTCATCAAGAAAACCTTATTAGTGGCACTTTTGTTCTCATAACTGGAACACAACTTATCCCATACATCTCTAGCAGTCCTTTCTCCAACTATAGTAAAGCACACAGATTCGGCCAAATACAAACGGAGGGTAGATTTGGCCTTAGCATCAAGTCTCTCCCACTCAACATTTGTATACTCACCCTCTAAGTGCTCCATGATAGGATCCAGCTGACCTTTTTGTATGAACATATCTTTAATCTTCTCTTTCTAGATAGCAAAATTCATCCCATCAAATTTTTGGATATTGTAAATATCCTTTTCACCGCTAGATAACATGGCTGCAAGCTAAAGATAATATGGCGATAAACATTGGTAGTTCTAGGAAAAATTCCACTGAGTTTCCCCAGAAAAACTGACAGGAAATCAATCCAAAATTGTCACAAGAGATCACTAACACATTAAAAGTAATGCTCTCAAAGCATAAGATAGGCGCATCAACCACTAACTGTGCATAAAAAGTCAAAAGCTGACCCAAGATTGCCAACACGGCATCAAATCACCTAGCCCTCTCTATACATGTCCTATGGTGAGGCCACGAAAAAGGGGTACTCCAGCAACCTATATCACCAAAAGGATCTCAACATTCAAGAATACCCCAGCTCAATAAAACCTCACGCTATCGACCCTCACAAAAGGTTATACAGACAAGAAACCAGCCCAATCTCAGAAAGGGCCTCCAAACCGAGTCTCAAAAATGGTCAGGATTGCCAGAAATAAGCCAAATTGGCTCCACAAAAGGTACATATGGCAGTTTTGGCAACTGAACATATATCCACTGTCAACAATACTACAAGGTGTAGTATACGCGCTCAAACAGGCACCAAATAAAATGTGCAAGCACTAAAAAAATCCCTACGGGGAGTAAAACGGCTCTCAAAAGAGCTCCAGCACTATCAAAATTGCCAAAAGAATGCATATGTGCATCAAGTACTCCCATTGAAATATATGCTGATGCAAAACACTGCAACCTGTAAGAAACCTTGATGTCCTGTATGTATGCAAGAACCTGTGAGGAGATGGATGCCTAAAAAAACCAAGACAATGTCGATGCCAAAAAGTGCTCTAATCAGCCCATAAACACCGTCTCAATAGCACATGATAGCCATAAAACGGCTATATACAATCCCAAAACAGTCTCTGAACAAGCTGCACTAGTGTCCTATACATATACCTGTACTTGTAGCAAAAGTGGAGTTGAAAAATACACCTCCTGAAGCGTAGCTCGGATGAAGCTTTCGACTACACGAACAGCTTCAAAAGGGGGGTAAAATCGAAGGACACCTGCTGGAAACGCTCTCGGAAATCTGAATTTATCAATGCCAAAATCGGAAACCTGTTAGCACTTTTGAAAGTGTGCGCGCGCAGATGCGAAAATGGCAAGCACAAACCTTGCTCTGATACCAATTGAAGGTGCCGCGAGAAGAGTGTGCGAGTGCAAGTGTGAGAGTAGAGAGAGAGAGAGAGAGAGAGAGAGAGAGAGAGAGAGAGAGAGAGAGAGAGAGAGAGAGAGAGAGAGAGAGAGAGAGAGAGAGAGAGAGAGAGAGAGAGACCTGTTGTTGGGTGGAGCGCAAAACAACGTTATCCTTGCAGCTCCTTATTATGTTTTGTATTAAAGAATAAGTGTATATATGGTTAAGTTAGTAGATGGGTTAGTAATAAGTGGGATGTCCAGCCAGTTGGCCTGAATCCCAACATTCACTACCCACCACAATCACCTTGTCTAGGACACTCTGCTTCCCTTCAATGGGCAAGGATGGATCTTCTTGGTGCTTTTATTTTGCAACATATCCATGCAGACCTGAAAAACTAGAAAGGTGGGGTTTCTCTATGAAAGACTCATCTCTTCTTGCACTTGGGTTCATCCACACACTAGAGGCAAAAATCACCCTCAATTAAAGATTAGGGTTGGAAGAATTCTTTGATTGAGGATTTGAAATCTTAGACATGCTACCACCAGGTCTTTCCACAGTCAAAGCGAACAAGGACATGGTGAGCACCTCCCAAGCAGGAAGCACTGCAGTAGACGAAGATGAGGAAGGAGGTGGGTGTTGTTGTTTCTTGGATATCCGGTCTTTGCCATGGCCAACACAAATTTTATCACCAAGAAAAATGGTTTTCATAATAAGAGAGAGGAGGGAGTGAGAGAGAGAGAGAGAGAGAGAGAGAGAGAGAGAGAGAGAGAGAGAGAGAGAGAGTAGGCAACTACCCTCTGTATGGTGTCGATAGCAAACGAGAGAAAGATTAGGCAATCACCCTCTAGTGGCATCGATAGCAATTGAGAAAAGGAGAGAGTGTCCGATGGATATGGTTCATAGGTTTTTGGTCGCTCAAAAGGGTGAAGTTGTTGGGTGAGGAGTTGCAGAGTGAGTGGAGGTTGATTAGGCTAGGGTGAAGTGGGCTATTCGATAGGCACATAAATCTGGGGGTTGGGTTGAGTGTGGACCATGCACAATTAAAATTCTTATGTGGTGTGCGCTAATTACCCATGATTTCAACAAGCAGCCAACACTCATGTTGCTTGTTATACACACACACACACACACACACACACACACACAGATGGGTAGTGGCTTCTTGTGCATGTGGCCGACGCGAGCTGTAGCTCCGCCCACTAAACTCTTGGTGGATGTTGGAGGCTTGTTGTGCATCTGCTTCCTGCTCGTGTAGGTGTGGTTGGCTATCATCATGATGTAGTTGGCTATCACACATGTCTTGATGCAAAAAAATTGTCTAGACCCATGTCGAGGCCTTAATCACATTTCGCAAACTAGCTTAGTTTTATTGAAGATCCCCCAAAGTTGGAATGAGCACCCAAAACTATCTAATGTCGTAGGGTTGTATCCCACAATTGCAAATTGCTTCTCCTTCTTCTATGCTACTTCATCAAATTTGGCAAGAAGGACTAATACTTACGCTCTTTGAGATTACTTTCCATCGACACAAGCTATTTCTCTTCGTCTAATACTTCTTCAAATTCCTTCTCAATTGAACTATAGAGTGTGAAGTTCTTTATGTGTAACATTTAATGGTCTAGTAACTTGTGTGTAGCGGAAAATAGCATGAACATAGTGAGCATTTCATTAGAATAGATTCCTAATGAGAATAACAAGAGTGCTTGGGTGGAGAGAGCAACAAAAAGTATAACACCTAGTTACATAGCATGAACAATACTTCAAAAGAGAGAGAAATTAATCAATTGACAACAGTTGAGGACCAGATTTGGATGGAGCCGGTCCCCCCTCCAAAAGGCTTTGTATTATGGTTTCTCCCATGAAGAGAGACATCTTACAATACAATTCTTTGTGTTCCTTCAATACTAGCTAGTACAATGAATATCGAAACTTCAAGCACTAAGCAAAACACTTATCAAACACGACATCAATTCCCTCACGGTCTCAGACCCAAGACCTCACCTTCAAAGATGGTGAGAGCTAGCAGATAAGAGAGTAGAGTGAGAGGAAGAAGGAGTAGTCTTACGAGAAAGATGTACATCTCCTCACATAATCACTCATATTAGCATAGCTTAGCTTAGTAATTAGCATGGTAGAGGAGATGAGCATGCATTGAAGCTTGACTCTTGGTTGGATTTGCATCACAAAGCCAAGAGTTGTTGGTGTAGGCCTCCCTTCTCACAAGCTAGGGGATAAGCTTTCCATTAAAGCGTCTTGAGAAGAGAGAGAGAGTCTTCTTACTCTGCACATGAGCTTGTATGAATGTGTGTGGATAATTGCCTTTGAAAAATCAGCCCCCTCTCTCTCTTGGTCGACCCCTCTTGCTATTTTCTCTTGCTAGCACCTCATTGGACCTCCCCAGGCTTAGCCAATAGGATTTCAAGAGCATAAGTGGTAGCCTTCTGACATGTGTCCCCCTTTCCCCTTTTGTGAGAGCTTTAGGTAATTAATAAATGCAATTTAACTCTCATTGGACCCCTTTGTCTCCTGGCTAATAGGAATCAGGCAAGCCATTGGACTGTTGAATGCTCATTAGACCCCTTGGGAGACTGTCCAATAGTCTTCTAGAGAGCATAATTCCTATTGGTTCTTTTATTAAGCGTTTATAAATTAATTAAACTAGATTTACTCTAGCCTAATTCTCATTCGTCCACCTCCATGGCCATCCAATAGGATTTGAGTACACCTTGTGGCATCTAGCCTAGGGAGCTGACATGTGTCCCTCTTTCCCCTTGTGTACAAAGGAAGCTTGTGAGTGAGTGTGTGTGTGTTCCTCTCTCATCCCCTACTTCTTGGGCACAACCTTTGAATTTTGGAACCTTAGCATTTTGGAAGTCTTAATGGTCTGAACTTTAGGGTCTTTTAAGCCCATTTTTTCACCTTGCTCTTTTGTAGATGGCCCCCCCTTTGGATCCCTATTTTCCCTCCTTTGGATCCCTACTGTGGTCAGTCTGCCAACTTAACCAATATTCTAGCTTTTTCTCCCCTGGCACTTCCCCATATTAAATGATCAGTTTAACATGAGAAAATCATTTAGGAGAATTAGATATTAGTTATTATGACATTATGTTTCTTACATCTCCAATGACATCACCTTTGTCATATCACTTTATCCCTTATTCTATGTCTCCAATCATAGTCTCTGATTGTTTTTTAATTCTATGATTACCACATCTATATATAAAACAAACATGTGATCTTTTTGACATGTATGATCATCTCTTTTGTATATATTTAGGCTAGGAGCTAGTTATTTCTATAGATATCTGCAACAAAACACTCTTTTTTGTGTGTCCTCGTGCATACATAGCTTCATGAGATTCATTTCAATCCCTAAACAGAGTTCCATTCAATCATGAGAATCCACAAGTTCTAAACAATACAAACACTCTTGTGATTTCCATGAGATTAGTGATAATCGTCTACATATAGTGATAGATAACAAAATCCAAGTTTAAATTAAGCACAACTTATCTTTACCAATGATATTCTCCATAGCCATGATCGTTTCCAGCCCAAGAGTGTATCCACAGCTCTGATACCATTTCTACAAACGAATGCACAAGGGCTTGTAAAATACTCAAAACTACATACTACAACCAATGAATCAACAGATCTGCATATCTAGCAAGTCGCACATACACACAATCAAGCATCGTACATGATTTGAGAGAGGTAGAGAGTGTGCAGGTGCACCTCCTAAAGTGGAGTGCTACATCGACATGGCAAGAGAGAAGAGAGGAGAGGAGAGAAGAATAACACAAACACTGGGTGCAATCTCCCCCGTGCAAGAGTGAGCATTTTCCTCTTGCAGGTATTTATTTATAGATTTCTTGAATGTTGAAAATGAATACAAATTGTTTGCCCGGACATAAAATGGCCATTTCTCATAAAGAGCACTTAAATAATGAAATGTTTATAAATGTAATATCCTTTCGCATAGTCCATAGCTCACTCATGCTTTTACCACTTTTCATTTGTAATAAATAATTGACTTTCCATTTCCATTAGATTATTATCATGGGTTTTCGATACCTTGATTTAGAATTGGTAATTATCACATAAATTTTTGAGCCCATTGGTTGTTGCAAGGAGCCTAGGCTTGCATACTCACATAAAGCACATTGAGGTGCATTATCACAATATCATGGAGAGACTCTTAGCCTACATTGCAATCATTTTCTTTAATATTCAAAATAATACGAATAATACAATAAAATACATGTGTTATCAAATCATACATGAAAAAATTGAGTAATTTTCATTCTTTTGACTGAAAGACTTTTGATTAAACACTATTGCTATATAAAAAATAACCCATTTATCATTTGTATGCATCTGGTTGGTTATCAACATTAGAGCACCATAGCCAGAAGTGAGAATCCAACTTAATGTACATAAATTTATAATAAAATATATTTTTACGTGTTTGTGCTTTTGTGTATGTTTGATTTGCATTTTGCATTTTGCATTTCTCACGTACAAATTGTGTTTGCTGTAGTAGAGAACTATCCACTTGATGGTCCCTCTTACCTGACTAATAGTTCTAGGGAGATGGGTCTATTAGGTGTTACTATGGGTTGTTATGATTCACAAAATATGCATCTTTTACTCCCATAATAGCTTAGAAGTAGATAAAGCAACCCATGTTATAGTTTTCTCACATTTCTCTTACTTGGGTTGTGGATATAGGAGACCATTACACAACACGTGATTTGTTTTGCAAAGTTTTCCTACCTTGAACCGAGGTTTATGTTAGCATAACTCCAATATAATGTGAATTTTATTCTATTTTACTTTTCTCTACGTTATGATCCTTGGTATATCCTTGTTTCTTACAACGGGAGAAGCAGCTGATCTAATGAGAAGTAAGAGCATCTACTCAAACATCCAAGTGGACACACCAACGGTGCACTCCATCCAACTTGTGATCACTATTCAAGGGTGCTTTTTTATGTTTAGAAATAGTTATTACTATTATTTTTGTGTTTAGAGATAGCTATGCAAGATAGGTATCCCTATTATTTTTTGAATACTAAGAGCACAACACTATGTACTATTTTGGACATAAAGACAAAGATTGGTATAAGTCATTGAATTTTGATCCTTGTTGAAATCCATCCTAGTGTCATTGCTCTTTGTATATCATCTTTGATTTTAGCTTTAAAGCTATCTCCATTACATGTATCATGGGCTTCCCAATCTAGTGATCTTAAAGTTCAAACTGGTAAACCTTGTAGCTCTCTATGTGAACATTCTTTGGTTGGAACCTTATGTTCTGCAACATACATAGAAAACCATTTGCTTTACAATATTAAAGTGGCTTGTTTGCATACATAACATCTACAAGTCCTTTATGAATAAATGTTAATGATCCATTCAAGCTTATTACATGTATATCATCTTTGATTTTAGCTTTAAATCTATATCCATTACATGTATCATGGGCTTCCCAATCTAGTGATCTTAAAGTTCAAACTGGTAAACCTTGTAGCTCTCTATGTGCACATTCTTTGGTTGGAACCTTATGTTCTGCAACATACATAGAAAACCATTTTCTTTACAATATTAAAGTGGCTTGTTTGCATACATAACATCTACAAGTCCTTTATGAATAAATGTTAATGATCCATTCAAGCTTATTACATGTTGCCACTCTAGATCTATGGTTGGAAAGACATCTAAAAAATTAAAAAGAAAGATGATTGTAAAACCATTCTTGCTCATTGGATAGTGTATGAAGGCATATGTGTTTCACTCACACATTGAATGTAGATGTGGATACTGATCTAGGTTCACTACCATGTCCTTAGCCAAGTAAACACATTGTATATTGTCTAGCCAACCAATGTTTGTCACTTTGAATGCACTTAATCTTGTTTGTTACTCTTCACTTCATGTGCACCTTTACAAGATGGAAGCATGGTTACCAAGTCATTTACACAAAAAGACACAGGTTTCCAAAGTCCATCTTCTCTCATATTATGAAAAACACAAGAAGTTATGTTTTTAGAAGGGCGACAGGACAATCGATTGAAACTCAAAAAACACAGATGAAAGGATGGAAAATCATCAAGAAAAATACATGTTTGAAAAAATAAAAATGGAAGAGATATCTTTGGTTCATGTTTTGTCATTAATGCACTAGCTTCTAGTGCCTTTTGCAAAAGATTTCGTATCGTCAAGCACCATAACATCCAATGCTCAATCCATTTTCAATTCTTAAAAATATAAAATAACTCTCATATTATGTGACCAAGTTTGCACTAGGGGAGAAAGAGGAACCATTTACTTTACAAGATGGTTATCTTCTCTATGGCAATAGACTATGCGTGACTAGCTCACTGCGTGAGAAAGTAATGTATGAATCTCATGCTCCTCCTTATGCAAGGCATAGAGGGATTCAGTCTACCCTAAAAGGGATTGAAACATATTTCTATTGGCCTACCATGAAAGCAAATATACAAGAGTATGTTTCTAAATGTGTGGTATGCCAAAAGACGAAGTTTGATAGAGGGAAGCAACCTGGATTGCTTCAACCTTTGCCAATCCCTAATTCACCATGGGAGAGCATATCCATGGATTTTATCTTTGGATTGCCTAAGTCTATCCATGGGAATACAGGAATATGGACGACAGTAGACAGGTTTAGCAAACAAGCTCATTTTATACCTATCAAAAAGACTATCAAAGCCCATCAAATGGCAACCCTCTTCATTTCACAAATCTTCAAGTACCATGGCTTGCCAATGTCCATAGTGTCGGATAGAGATCCTAGAATGACTAGTACTTTCTGGAAGGGTCTCTTTGAGAATTTAGGAACAAGACTAAACTTCTCTTTGGCCTATCATCCGCAAACGGATGGCCAAAGTGAAAAAGCTAACCTAACAATTCTTGATCTACTAAAAGCCTATTTAATGGAAGTAGATCAAAGATCCCAATGGGAGAAGTACTTACCCTTAGTAGAGTATGCCTACAATAACACTGTAATACTTCCACAGGAAAAGCACCTTTTGAGGTTATTGAGGGAAGATCAAAAAGTCCCCTGCTACTTAAGGTACACGGGAAGATCTTTGCTGCAGATAAGTATAGCCGAAACCTACAAGAATCTTTCCAAAAGATTAAGGATGCTATCTCTATCTCACAGCAAAGGCAAAAGGATGCTGCTGATAAGCACAAAAGAGCCCAAGCCTTTAAAGAAAATGATTGGGCCTTACTTAAATTTCTTAAGTATTGATTAAGGCACACGACGGGCAAGAATCCTACGGGACACCAAAAGTACTATTGCCAAGTTGTGCATGTTAGCGATAGGAAGGTGGCTAGAGTTCAAAGAAAGAGAGCAAGCCTTATCTTTAGAGCCCATATACAAAGATGCAAGGACCCTATCATAACAACTAATATCTAATTCTCCTAAATGATTTTCTCATGTTAAACTGATCATTTAATATGGGGAAGTACCAGGGGAGAAAAAGCTAGAATATTGGTTAAGCTGGCAGACCGGCCACATTAGAGATCCAAAGGAGGGAAAATAAGGATCCAAAAGGGGGGCCATCTGCAAAAGAGCGATGTGCAACAATGGGCTTTAAAGACCCTAAGGTTCAGCCCATTAAGACTTCCAAAATGCTAAGGTTCCAAAATTCAAAGGTTGTGTCCAATGGTCAAGCTTAGTTAAATGGGATGCTTAGTGAGTGTGCCAAAAAGTCTTCATGACTCCTAAAGAGGAGGGGTCGAGCCCTAAAGGTAGGAGAAGAGAGAGAATCTTGTGAGAGAACACACCCACACACTCAAAGGCTTCCCTTTACACAAAGGGCATAATGGAC
The DNA here is from genome assembly GCF_014529385.1 of Adiantum capillus-veneris. Lineage (NCBI taxonomy): Eukaryota > Viridiplantae > Streptophyta > Polypodiopsida > Polypodiales > Pteridaceae > Adiantum > Adiantum capillus-veneris. Next base: position 104,103,780 of record NC_140944.1, read on the forward strand.
ACATGTCAGCTCCTTAGACCAATTGCCCACAAGGTGCACTCAAATCCTATTGAATGGCCATAGAGGTGGACCAATGATAATTAGGCTAGAGTAAATCTAGTTTAATTAATTTAAAAACACTTAATAAAATAACCAATAAGAATTAAGCTCTCTAGAAGACTATTGGATAGTCTCCCAAGGGGTCCAATGAGCATTCAGCAGCCCAATGGCTTGCCTGATTCCTATTGGCCAATGAGAGTTTAGTTGCGTTATTTGATGACCTAAAGCTCTCACAAAAGGGGAAAGGAGGACACATGTCATAAGGCTATCACTTATGCTTCTCAATTTTCATTGGCTAAGCTTGGAGAGGTCCAATGGGAAGCCGGCAAGAGGATTTAGCAAGAGGGGTCGAGAGAGGGGGCTGATTTTTCAAAGGCATTATTCCACACACACTCACACTAGCTCATGTGCGAAGCAAGAAGACTCTCTCTCTCTCCTTCTCAAGCTTTAATGGAAAGCTCATCACCTACTCCAAGTTTGTGAGAAGGGAGGCCTACACCAACAACTCTTAGCTTTGTGATGCAAATCCAACCAAGAGCCAAGCTTTAATGCAAGCCCTTATCCCTACGCAGACGACAGCTTGCCGCCATAGTCACTGTGTGGTTATTTTTTTTAATTTTAAAAAAACCTATTTTAGGACACCCTACCCCATAGGATCGTTCCCATAGCCAAAACAGATTACGATTGTTCGACAAGATGGTGCCCACCTCTGGTAAACAAGCTTTGTGATAGGCTTGAAGCATGCATACAGCATTGATGGGGCACACGCTACAGGAAATTGCAAAGTTGAAGGACATAGACCTCTCTTAAGGACAGTGACCCCGCGACCGACTACTTCACAAGGGCCATGGGCCTCGTTTTGATAAATTATGCAAACTCAGGCCAGCAAGTAGGGGTATTTAGCAGCTGCCTATGCATCGATCGACATGCCAAACCTACCACACAGAAACTTCGGCAATCTAGGCGCATATACTTATGTTACTCTCGGCCATGGTGTCCGAGACAGTACCTATGGGACGCGGATTGCCTCTGTTGTGCATCTGGACCTCTCTATGGTCATATTTTTTATTTTCCGAGGCATTGATAATTATGCAGAACTGGAGTCTAAGAAAGTGCAAAGATAAGGACATGCATAATATTCTTCTAAGGCCTTCCAAGACAAGGTATGAATATTTGTTTCATTTTTTTATTTATTTTTAACTCAGTTCTCCTTACGCAGTTGTCAATGATTCTGTTGGAGCACGGCTCACTTGGTCTCCACGGTGACTTTTTGGGTCGTTGAGCAAGGCTCATTCAATGCATACAACACTGTTGTGTTATGTACAACACTCCAGAGTTTGCCTTTCAGATGTCTTTCCATGCATAGCATGTGCACAACTACAAGAGAATTGTTCGAAGCATGGCTTCCTTTTCTTGTACTCAGGGATAATACCTCTCCACAGCTAGGCATATGCTATGAGAATCTTTAGTTGGGGACTATTTACCACAGTTGGGGATAATCATTCCATGATATTGCTATTATGTCTTGGACGGCTACCAACTCTAGTACGACACGTTCAGGCAAGGCCTATGGATTCTCACCCATATTTCTTCTCGCCTACCTTTGCTCGGCATGGGCGACAGTTTGAGGAACCAACAAACATATCTCTAATTAGAGCTTCAATCGATTAAGTTGGTCTTCTATAGTCAAGGACAACCGTAATCAAGCTAAGAAGGTACACATTCATACCTTGCAAGTCTTTTTCTCCTTTGCAATATGATGTACAAGTAGACAAGGCCCATTATTTATGAATGATCGACAAGGTCGACTCTTTTTGCTATGACATCTGTCGACAATAGCATTTATTGACAATGATGCCAGACGTATTTATGGGAAGCACGGCTTCAGTTTCGGCATATTGCATGGAAACTTCCCACGTTTGGAGTATGCTACGAGCACACGACCTTGGGGAATTTCTCCATATGTTTGCAAGGTTTTTCAGGGGGTGTATATGATACACGCGACAACTCTCTCACCAATACAAGAATTGGCTAGGAGCCAGATTCCAACGAGTTAATCTTCAAAGTTTCTCGGCAATGGGCTACATTCAGTTCCAGTTTTTCTTGTTTTTTTTTTCATGTTTCCACTTTTACTTGGAAATTATTGTTGCTATGCTAAGCAAATTGCTTTGGCAGTTTTACATGAAGCAAGGCTTCTCCCTTGTGCCAAGGTACTGCCCAATGACTTGAATCACAGGTAGTGGCATACAAGTTTGGGAAATTGGCAAAATAGGGAATATCACTCCCTACCAGTACATCTGTGCAGGGCACTTATGGTTTTGGGCTCTCACGTTTGAGGCCATCACTTTTGCAAAGGGCTTAAATTTTTGCATGCACGGCACGCTAGCTAGGTAGATTCGATTCTATCGCCTTACAATACGCTTCCGCTATAACACCGGACACTCTGTCAAGGACACAATAAGTTCGGGATTGTTTAACATGATTTTTTGGTTGTTGTCAACCACACCAAAATTAAAAGGAACCTAAATCTAGGGCTTCTTTTACATGCAAAGTGCCATTTTAAAGTCATTTTGGTAAAGTCACGACCCCATACATGGCAAGTAGGTCAAGCTGTGGCTTGTGTTTTATGTTACCTCTCTCGATGAGAGAATTATACAGGCAGATTGTTGCATGCTTATAGGATAAGCTGCAAGTCAGGCATAAGATGTGTAAGCGCACACTGATTGGGCACCCACTCTAGAAATTTACGGAAAGTTCCTCGGCCCAGCATGCTCTTCTTCTCTCTCCTTCTTTCTCTCTCTTTCGAAGAATAAGGAAAACTTTCTAAGAAGCTCTTCGATACATGTTTTGCTTGTGAGTCAGTTTGAGCCAAGGTGCTCTAATGCTCAGCTAGAACTTGGCCAAGATGCCATTCACATTAGTATTCATCGGTTCATCGATTGAACACTAATTGCTATAAGGGCTATGAGCCACACACAGGCTGGCTAAGAAGCCATTGTCAGATCTTGGGTAAGACCCAACTGTTGGCATTCCTTGGGTGATTATTCTTAAGATTGAATAGATCTACCCACTGGACTGCACAACGACGTTAATGGATAAGCAAGCGTCTCGTCATTATGGATGTTTATGGTGTCATTTTTGCACGACATAGTTTCAGTACGACATTCGAGTCGAGTTTTTCATAACCATAAACTCAACTCAGTTGATTTCTACCACGGATTTTAGATGCAACATACCGTTGCGACATCATGGTTGTCCATAAAAGCTAGACTTTCCCCTTGTGTGGATCTCCTGCTCTTTCTATAGCACTACGAGTGTCTATGGACGCATTGTTTTGGGATAAGACCCCGCGGGTGCCTCTTAAATCACCCCATAGTCATGGAGGATCACAGTTTGATCTATTCTTGTTATACTTTCAAGGAAAGCAGTCCGCAAAATACCACGCGGTAGCAGATGAATTCAACTTCTAAAGTTGATTCCAATCATTCTGTACACGGTTTCCTATGTTGATTACCGTTATCTACTAGTCGAGCAGTTTCTACAAAGGGTCTTACCAAGGGGTTTGACTACGTCAATTCTAATCGAAGGGTTTGGATTGCAAAGGCAACACCCAGGGTTTCCAGTGCAATGTTGCTTGTTTTTTTGTAGGTGGACAACGTGCTCCTCTGTATTTGAATACGGGTAAGTGAACATTCAGTTCAATCTCCATGTACACATCTATTGATTTGGTGTTATTCCAGTTTTTAGTATGCATTGCTTGGGTTTTTCAAGTCATTTAAATACGCTTGAATATTTCAGGGCCATGCCATGGGCATGTCGCAACAAGTATTTTGGGCCGTAGTGTCCAATGTACATTATGTTGTTATGAATCCACTTGTAGGATTCAATTTGGCACATGTTGTCACATGGGATACAACATGGTCTAGGGACTTAAGGAGTTCAGTTTAGCCAGTGTGGAGCAATGAATGAGGGTCCCTCTCACTCTTGTCGCGGAGTGTTTAGAGTTACCTCCACACACAAGTACATCTTGTACTTGACGGATGTTCTTTATTACACATCCTCACATGAGACATATTCCACATGTGGAGAATATGAGTCTCTGGACTGACACTGGTGCCATTATTTCACTTATGTGTCACGAAAAAGTCCCTAGGTGCTGGTCACATCTGTTTTCTATACCATTTTTAGCTCGACGTATCAGGAGCAATTTCAGTGGCAAAAAATTGTCGGATACTTAGCATGACTTGTTCATGTACAAGTACTACTAAACAACATTACAGATGGTTGTTTATACATATAGCAAGGCTCTAAGTTGTTAATGAAAAAGTTTCATTGTTTGTAACTAGAAGTGATCAATGTTTCACCTTCTATTATGGTTCAGACATTTCAGCAAGGCTTGCACAAGATTGCAACTGAAAGTATTTATTTTCTTTTGAGAACTATTTACATTCCTTTTTAATGTGTGCTAGGCGCATCACATTTTCCATAAGTAATGGCAAGGATCACCATGGATATACATGTTCGAATCTATTTTTTACTAAATGCATGCACACTAGGTGTTATGGGTCCTAGTGTTTAGCAAAGGTTGATTTGGAACGGCATGCATATTCCTCAAGTTGTTGCTTATGAAGCATTTTGCACTCTAGGTGCACTATCTCTATGAGATTACTTTTGGGTCTACTAATCACCAATAGAGGTCATGGCTCGGTTTGGGTGTTTGTGGATTTTTCAAGTTAACCACGATGGTTATTCCGGACATTGTTGATTCCTCAACAATGTTATACGCTATTGTGATTCCCCATATACCAGTCGTCTGGGAACACTGTCTGTAAACCGTGGGGGAAACACCAGATGACAAACTATAATCTTGTGCTAAAATGATATGCAGGTGCGTACGTTAGCACCACGCAATCCAATTAGTAAGCATTTATTGCTCTACTTGGAGTTTGCTTATAAAGATAAAGCATGTTTGTGACTAGGTGTAGTCTCTTCATGTATAAATCAAGTTCTCAACCTTGAACACTAGTGATGGTGGGGTTGTTTACTGCTGAACTTGGAAAACAAGTCAAGGACTTAAACCTGGCTGATGAGTCATGTTAACAAGTTACTTTCATGGAAAGTGAAAAGAGGTACTCTTTAGGGTACATCTTTGTGTGATAACTCGTTTTGCATACTCATGTGTGTTCTAAATGGAGTCTACACACTATGATTGGATAGGAATCAGCTACACAAGATGGTTGCAAATGGACAACAATGTGAAAAATCAAGATGTTACTCTTGGTTTCATTGAGCCTCCTAATGAACCGTGTTCCGGTCAACCAAACAGTTGGATCCATGACGTGATTCCACTTGGGAAAACATTAGTGTTCTTAAGAATAAGTTCCCCACTTTTGTTTTCGAGGACGAAAACTCTTCTTTAAGAGGGGAGTAATGCCAGAACAACGGCAAGGCCGGACTAGACTAGGGCAAGGCCAGGCTAGGCAGTGTGGAAAGGGAGTCCAACTAGGGCAAAGGGCCAGGGACCATGCTATATAGTGGGTGGTTGGGAGGTGGACTCCTAGGTTCTAGTTCCTCTAGCCTAACAATTTGTTTGATACAAAATTGGAGTACTGAAGTATGTAAGAATATTGACAATCATCAAAAATCACCTGAGCTCATGTGAGTTGTTGTATAGTTTCATGACAAATCATTTTAGTAGAAGTTCTATTCAATGTAAGTACAAGCCATGATGATAGAGATACTTGATTTTACACTTATAACACAATGTAGGCAAAAAAAAAAGAGCTCTTCCCTTTAAAATTGGTCGAACAAATTGTTCCTTGCCACAAATGACATGAGCTTGTTCTTGTAACTATATATGCCAGTTGGGCATATAGAAAACTAACTCAGCAAAGAAAGTGTTAATTCTCTTGTTAGATGTATATAAAAATACATTAATAGATTACGTACTTAGGTATTGGAATGTAGCTATTGTGTTATCGTTTCATTTTTGAAGTGAAATTATAAATAATCAAAATGAGGAAACGACTTACTTGTCTGCTTCTTGTGAGTGCACGTGTACGCGGATGCGTGTGTGTGGGGAAAGGGAGAAGCACGAGAATGTGGGTGGAGCAACCTCAAGAAGTAGTGAGTGAGGAGCTCCTTATTCTTCATATACAAATAATAAGCATATGTACACACGGTGGGTGCGCGGTCGGACACCGAACGTCCGGCTCCGAGCAAAGGCGTAGTGCCTTTACCCCAACAAACTCCCACTTAAAGGCGATGTGCTAATAAGTGAGACATACTAGCTAAACTACTAGTATGTACAAGAAACTAGGTGAGAGACTCTCTCAACCTATGTCCACTGGCTCAGTCAGTCGATCTACACGCAGTCATATCGGCTTTGGTGGTAGGTGAACGTGTGTACCCACGCTAGAGCCTTCATGTAAATTCCGTAAACAACTCTGTATGGTCTGCAATGCTCCACAAAGCGTCATGCTAGCCTCAGACACCGTACAACTGACTATCCCTACTACAAATGCTCCCACTACAGCTGCTACGTCGGGCCTCGACACAATTAGGTCGTACATGAGACGCCCAAACACTGACAAAATCTATGCAAACCTGGCTGTACTTGCCTCTCTTATGCTATCCGCATGTACTACATCATCAAGGCTACTCATAGCATATGGATGTGTCAGCGTAGACAGTGGGATGGCTACATCCCTCTCACCCATAGTTAAACTGTGTATCCTGGCACCAACTCATCAGCCTCTAACACGGGCATATTGAAAAACTCCATGTTTGTCATCTCTGTCTGTGTCTCTAAAGAGCAGACCTGCTCTACCACTGCCTGCACAAACTCTGACAACACCTAGTGTGTTTCACTAGAGAACTGCCGCTCTACCTCTATCTCTACAGAGCCTATTGGTACGTTGTGCACAACTAAATGCTCTGTCTTGTGATCATGGTGGAGCTCATCTATGAAGGAGACACGTCTTGTCTCTTGCTCAAAGCATGCTAGCAACAAAATCGAGAGTAGGCCGTCTCGAACCTTAGACACATGCATAGGATATACCAGGCCGCTGTGCGGGCTCCTCTGGCAATCAGTAATGAACCGCAATGTGTTTGAAAAGAGTGCTCTCTAAGTAGTATCTGATAACCAAAGTCTGCTAAGTGTCTCACTAAGATCAAAATCTATCTCAGCTGAGGAACATAGCGCACATGCCGTAGTGAGAATGATGCACCACTGGGCAAAGACAAACAAACATCTCATGCACCCTCTATGTCAAACGCCCAACCATCCTCCAAGTGCACACAACCAAAACTCCCACTAGAAAATGTGTTGAACTATTGGAATTAGGGTTGCAAGAAAACACACACAGCTTGGAGAAGACGAAGGAAGCTCAAGGCACACAATAGAGAGTGTATTACTTAGTTTTCAATGGAAAGATAGATAGCCCTAGAGTTATGGGCATATATACAATGCACAAGGGAAAAAACCTCCTAAAGAGGGAAAAAAATGCCCCAGCGGTCCTAGTGTGTTCACACACATCACTACCACATATATATGGTAACAAATCCCCCCTGGAGTGATGTGGTGAACGAGAGTTGGCACATGAATAAAGGGAAGTGCCATGCCCTAATGACATGATCAGTCCACAAAGGGGAGTAAGCCCAAAGCTTTACGGAAAGCTTCGAGCTTCTCATGAGACAATGCCTTTGTGAAAAGATCTGCAAGGTTGTCATGTATTGGCACATAAGCCAACCTGATCTCTCATGCTGAGAGCCTCTCCCTGACATAGTGGTAATGCACCTCAATGTGCTTTATGGGAGCATGAAAAACTGGGTTTCTCACAACTGCCAATGCACTCTGATTGTGAGTGTCGATAGTGTTGGGAGTGTCCTGTCCAACACCCAAATCATCCATAAGGCATATAATCCATACACACTCAACCGTAGCTGTGAAGACTACCCTGTACTCATCCTCACAACTAGAAGTGGCCACGTTGCTTCTTGCTCAACCATGATATACATGAACTGCCAAGCATGAAACAAAAACTACTAGTGGACACTCGCGTGTCAAAACAACCAGCCCAATCCGAGTCCAAAAAAGCATATAAGTCTGGCAGCAATGATCCCCCCTTGGGATAAAACAAGCCAAGATGTAAATTGTCACTAAGGTAGCAGAAAATCCTCTTGACAGCCTGCCAATGCTTTAGACCCTGGGCTATACATAAATCTACTGACCTCTGAGACTGCAAACTGAATATCCGGCCTCGTGTTGCATACATAAATGAGGCATCCAACAACAGTTTGGTAAAGAGTGACATCTGCAGGATCACCAGCATCATGAAGACTCAATTTTAAACCTGTTTCCATGGGAGTGGCAAAAGGTTTTACAATCCTCAAGTCCAAACTTACATAGCAATGTCTTTATGTAACTTTTCTAACATAAGGCAATACCACCATCACACTGCTTAAACTGTATGCCCAAGTAATGATGCAACAACCCCAAATCTTTCATCTTGAAAGTAGTATTCAAATCAGCCTTAAATTCAGCAATATGTCTCCCATTTGGTCCAGTGATCAGCAAATCATCTACATAAAGAACCACAATGAGATGTACATCACCCTCACGCTTTACATACAATGCGCTTTCTATTAAACTGTCACGAAAGCCTCGTTTGACCAAATGAGTGTCAGCTTTCTCATACCAAGCACGAGGAGATTGCTTCAACCCATACAAAGCCTTCTTACATCTGCACACTTTGTCCTCTTGTCCTTTCTTGACGAAATCGTGAGGCTGCATTACATAAACTTCCTCAAATAGGTCACCATTCAAGAAAGCAGTAACAATGTCTGATTGATGTACATCCCAACCAAAATGAGCTGCCAATGCACATAGAAAACACACGGTAGTCATACGACAAGTGGGACCAAAAGTCTCTTCATAATCTATACCTTTTTGTTGTGCATAATCCTTCATATACTCCCCCCCTCAATCGGAGCGGAGGGTTCCCATAGTACATTTCGATACATTTTGAGCCATAGCCAAGAAATTGTTTGAAGCACATAAAACTTCGGACTTTGCTTTAAGAGGAAATACCCATGCATGCCTAGAGTAATCAACAATGAAAGTCACGAAGTAAAGGTAATTACCCAACGATGGAGTTTGCATGGGCCCACAAACATCAGTATGCACAAGCTGCAACCTGCATGTGGCCCTAACTGAACCATCCTTTGGAAACTTTGAACACTGCATCTTACTCAAAATACAGCCTTCACAATCATGTTTGACAGGTACTTCAAGAGGTGGCAAAGAAGCAACCATATCAGATTTTTGCAAAACGCAAGAAACTGGTAAAATTCAGATGCCCAGAACGTGCATGCCACAATTTTGCATCTAAAACAATCCTTGAGTCTGCAACTGCATTTGCAAAATTTTGTCCACACTTGTCATACAATGTGAGCTTATACATCCCATGGCACAAAAGACCAGATGCAAAAATTTCATCACCAAAACTGAGTCATGAACTGTATATTTGTCATCCACAAATTTGACTACAAGTCCAAGTCTAGCAAGTGCAGATACAGACAAAAGATTCTTCTTGATCCTAGGTACATAAAGTGCATCAACAAGTGTGAAAGAACTACCATTTGTAGTAGTAAGCACAATATTTTCAACCCCCTGAACCGGATAAGAGGCATTGTTGGCACAAGTGGCTGAATTCCCATGAGGGATAGACTCGAGAGAGGTGAACAATTCATGATGTGAGGTAATGTACGTGCTTTGTAGCACCACTGTTGAAATACCACACATGTGAATCTGCAACAACTAACATGCATTCATCATGGACAACAAGATTGTAAGTACACTCTGCACTAAAAGCCCATTCTGCATCAGAATCAACATCACAGTTTCCTTTCACAAAAGACTCAGCAATGGCTACATTTGTAGTGGAACCAGCATTTGCAGTGGAACCACCCTCTTTCTTCTTAGCCTCTTTGTCCTTCAACTTAGGACACTGCTTGATCAAGTGATCATTAGCTTTATAATAATGGCAACGCATCTTCTTTTGCCCTTTTCACTAGAATTTCCAAACGAATTGCTGCCAGTAGTAGCATTAGGAACATGTGATTTTCCACTCGCAGAAGAACCATAAGAAGTGGTTGCATTAATGTTACCACCCTTTCTTTAAGAAGCAATAAAAGCCTATTCAACTGCACGCTGTCTAGTCCTGTTTTTTTTGGAAAGTGACTCTTGCAAACAACAATGTGCACAATGCATCAAACTTGACAACTTCAGGGTTTCCTTGGGTCATAAGTCTCCAAGTACTAGCAAAAGTCTAGTAAGAATCTGATAAGCATCCAAAACAGTCTGCACAAGGGAACTATCTGAAACAACTTCACCTGTAGAAATAAGTTGCTCATTGATATCCTTGACACCAGCAAAGAAAGTGTCCATGTCATCTTCCTCATGCATAATCTTCGACTCCAGCTCTTTCCGCACCAATGCAATTTTAGCCTCATTGCGACTTGCATAAAGACCAACCAGAATATCCCAAGCCTGTTTTGCAGATTTCACTGAATGAATGTGAGGAGTAATGGTGCGCTTCACAGACAACACAATCAATGCATGAGCCTGCACATCCTTTACATCCCAATGAGCTTGTTCTGTCGTAGGCAAAACAACTCTTACAACAGCAATCCGTGCAGCAAGACCTGCAACATCCTCAACATCGCCTACATCCTTAGGACCAAGGCGTACATCAATGCCCTGCACAATATTCCAAACTCTCTTTAACACAAGAACATGTTGCATCATGTAAGCCCACATAGGGTAATTGTCCCCATCCAATCTGTCCTCAGTAGTAGCAGCAAACATCTTGAACACATTTGTGTTGTTGTCAGCCATGGTAAATGATGTACCTGATGTGTAAATTGCCCAAAAAGAGGAGAAATAAAGTGAGAACAACACATGCTATATAGCACAAACCGTAGAAGACTGTAAGGCACCTGTTATGCAAAAAACAACACTAACAAAAACTTTGCACAAAATGACGAAATAGCCTGTGTAGTACTGCCTGTAGTGGAAATGGAGGCCGAAACTAGCCCAAATAAAAAATCTGAGCATACTAAGCTCTATAAGCAGTTCCAATATTATGTCGACCTGCAAACGCTCGCCAAATCTCACTGAAATTGGAGAAAGTGGGTAAGTGTGTGGTGGAGTTTCTAGTGACTAAGCCCGGGAGGATGCAACCTGCTCAGATACCAATTGTTGGAATTAGGGTTGCAGAGGAAAACACACACAGCTTGCAGAAGACAAAGGAAGCTCAAGGCACACAATAGAGAGTGTATTAGTTAGTGTGCAATGGAAAGATAGATAACCCTAGAGTGATGGGCGTATATAATGCACAGGGAAAAAAACCTCCTAAAGAGGGAAAAAATGCCCCGGCGGTCCTAGTGTGTTCACGGACATCACTACCACATGTATATGGTAGCATGAACCACTCATGACATGGTGTGACATGGAAATCAGCATCGGTCTATATAGTAACCATTCTAGAGAAAGTGTGCTATCAATAGACATATCTTCAAGAGGTACTCTTGAGGCAAACATGACATCACCATCACTGGCATAGACTACCATTGTAACTGCCTCTCTAACATGTGTCAAAGCCAAATCTGCATCACGCATACATCTCCCCTGCTGTCTCATACATCTGAAACAACGACGCCTAATGTGCCTTGTGTGACCAAAATGCCAACAACGCAAGTATCAGCAAGAACGAGACCGCTGTCTCTAAAGAGTCATCACTGTAGACTCTAAATTGTCACACATATCTACAACCATAAGTCAATGTCAAGAAAATATGGCAAGAAAACCTAGGAGAAATCCAATAGAGTCTTCCCTATAAAGTGAGTAAAACCTCAAGTACAATCTCTACTATATACCATGCCAAAAATGTCAACAAAGTGGGAGATCACTTGACCACTACACAATTATGAAAACCAGGACCAATCGCATCAAAATTGATGCTTACATATGCATAAAATAGCGCCACAATATGCTATCTGCAAGCATATACTAGGACAAACTGCTCAACCGAGCTTAAAGCGCATAACCATATACGCAAGTAGAGAGCAAACTAGCTCAAAACGCATCCCACAAAAGAAATTGCCTGCAAAAAAGTGCAAAAACTTGTGAAATGTGTGACTGTCTGTCTGTAGCCACACAAGCATACGCTAATACTCACTCCTATGAGAGTGGGTACAAGAAAACCAAATTATGTCCACGCTGACAAAACCTGTCAAAATGAGAGCGAACACTTGATCACTGCCAAAGTGGAAATATATTGACCACTGTACAAGATGGCATAACACTGCAAATTTTAATGGTGAGAAGACGAGGAAAAACGGTCAAAGTTTCTTCTGCAAAATGAGCCAAAACTCAACGCAAACCACAAGACAAAAAATTATAGATAATTTCCAGAGTGGGAGTAAACTCAACCATTAAACCATCAGAGAGTGAACTGCGAATACATGCAAAACATGGCGAGATTTTGGGGACAAACGGACAAAATTTTTCCCTGTATTTTGAGCAAAATCTCACCAAAAAAATGCACTAAAACAGACACTTGGTGTCTCAGTAAACATATTCACAAATGGTCTACATGTATTGCCAAAAGCCTGACAAACTGACTCACTCTTGAACGAGTGGCTCTATGGATGTCTACCTGTCCAAAAATGCTGCAAAATGTAAACCTGCTACCTGCGAGCTACACCTAGCTCAAGCGGTATCCACAAAATGCATACATAGCATGAATCTGAACAAGACCGTGCCAAAAGCTCTCTGAAATGCTCCACACAATCGTACATGAGCACTACATGTGCCACATAAGCTGTACTGCAAAGACTGTGCAACCTATAAGAAACTGTCTGGGAAACTGGCACACACTACCTCATCGATCAATAGAATCGTCGATCAAAAACCCCTGCCAAGAGTCGAGCTCGTTCGAGAGAAAATCCCACTCCTGAATGGGCCGTCGGAGCCGTATGTGTTGATATGTGCCGTCAGAGCCAAAAACTGGAGAATGGTCGAAGCGAAAACACCGTGGAGACTGTGTGGGAGCTGCACCTCTCTGGAATGGGGGATAGAGGAGAGTGGATGCCGCTCTTTCTCTATCTTCTCCTACTGTGTCGAGGTCGAGAAGCCGAGAAAAGTGTCGTCAATGTCGTCTTTCATCGTCGGGTAGAAGTACACTAGCCAAATAGCTGCCTAATTGGTGTCAGAATGGCTAATCACTGATATCGTCTAAGTCGGTGTCAAAACCAATGCCAATAGTCGATCCTAAAAATTGAGGCCGAGCCGATGCAAAATGTCGAGAAGAACGCTAAAGCCAAAGAACCGCCAAATCGGTGTCGAAACCGCGCTGATGTCGAAGTCAAAGAATCGCCGAGATTTAGTGTCAAAATCGGTGTTGGAATGGAAAAACATTGATGCTAAGGTGTTAAGGTCGAAGCATAAATCCCTGCTCTCTCTCTTTCTCTCACATGCTCGCAATCTCTCTCAAAGCTCTCTCTCTCTCTCACACTCTCTTGATTCTTTCATGGCTTTGCTCTCTCTCTCTCTCTCTCTCTCTCTCTCTCTCTCTCTCTCTCTCTCTCTCTCTCTCTCTCTCTCTCTCTCTCTCTCTCTCTCTCTCTCTCTCTCATTCCTGCCTAGGTGTATATGAGAGCGGGGTCGAGGAGTCGGGGGAGGGGGGTGTGAGGGATTGGCGGATTGGGCTCTTGCACACACTATAGTGTGTAAAGTCTTTTTTCCAAAAAAAAAAAAATCAACTTTGTTGCTCTCTATCGAGAAAACCTACAGAACTGCCGAAATGGAAGAATTAGTAGTCTGACGAGTAGAGAGAGAGAGAGAGAGAGTGTGTGTGTGTGTGTGTGTGGCTCTACACAACCACCACAGTCGTGCTCCCCTGCTCAGTTCTATGCTGGCCCAATTTGCTCTTGCTACTGCTCACGCTGCTCGAGTTGTCCTCAATGCCTTGCTTGGTGCTCATTGCAAGCCTTAATGGCTCACAGATTTACTTGCAATGCTCAATGGTGTCTGTACACAGAAGGCCCACACAAACTCCCAAAATTCATCTCCTACGGCTATTGCTCGATTGTCTGTTGACCCTGTGTTGCCTGCCCAAATCTGCTGCCCCAATTCTCTCCTGTATTTTGATGCTTTGCTCACCCGATCATGTCCTGATTCTACTGATCTCAAGAGAGCAAGGAGCTTACAAGCAAGTTCAGTAGAATGAGAGTAGAATCTACTGTCGTTGAGCTAAAGCCACCATAGTCAAAAGCTCCGTTGCTCTTGTGTCTGTCACCGAGAAGTTTTTGCATGCGCGGTTCACCACTGTAGATCTGATACCACTTGTGAGTGTGCGTGTGAGTGTGCGTGGTGCGGTGCAATGCTGTTAGGTTTAATGGCCATGTGGCCAACCGTCCATCACTAACTGCTATTAACCCTAAGTGTACATCTACACACTTGTGTGAGCCACTAACACAAAGTAGAGTGTGTATTGTGCCTAAGTGCAGAAGACATAGAAGAAAGAAAGGGGGCACACAGTGTGTCTCGGCTCTCCCCCTCCAACATGTGTGTGTGGCTATGGTGGTGTGTGTGAGAGTGAGTGTGCATATTCATCTTCCTCTTTCGTTATGCTCTTGGATCCTCTCCTTCGTCTGGTATCAGAGTTGTTTCATTTCCGAAATTGGTTCCGCACGTGTGCACTTTCAAGAGTGAAAACAAGGTTCGGACTTCGGCATCGGCAAATTCAGCATTCCAAGAGCTTTTCTATCAAACCTCATTCGAGCTACGGTTTAGGAGCTGCATTTTTCAGCTCTCTTTTGGTAGTTTTTGTTGCAGAGCTTCCATAGCCATTACAAGTACCAATGTTGTAGTCTCTTTCATCTACGAGAGCCATGGCTCATTTGGGAGTGTGTAGCCTCTTTTGGAGTGGCCTCATACACACACATAGAGTGGGAGTTTGACGACATTGTCTTCAGTTTATGCGCCTCAATTGGTCTCTATACAATGTGCTGTTGAGAGGACTTGCCCTCTTTTATGCTTTGTGAGTGACATACTTGGTCATTTTGTCTCGTATTTTGGTTGACATAGTCCCAAATACAAAGGATACTCTGCCGAAATTCATAAAGAAGTTCGATGGCACTAATTTTCAGCTTTGGAAGAACCAAATGCATGATGTGCTTGTCCAAAAGAAGCAAAAGTTTCCTATTGCCTATGCGGCTAGAACTGAAGATATGCACATGACTCAGTTTCAGTGGGAGAAGCTTGATGAGCTATGCAGGTCTATGATTAGACTGCACCTTGGTGAGTTGGTGTACTTTTCAGTGTTAGAATGCGAGACTGCTCATGCTTTATGGAAAAAATTATGCGACACTTACGAAAAGGATACGGCTAGCAATAAGGTTTTCATTATGCGAAAACTTTTCAACCTTCGTATGAAGGAGTCAGCCATCATTGCCAGCCATATCAATGATTTTGATTCTCTCTTTGTCGAGATTCGTGCACAGCACATGACCATTGATGATGAGATGAAAGCAATCTTTTTGCTTTGTTCATTGTCAACCTCTTGGGATATCTTTTGCACAGCTACTAGTAACTCTGCTCCTAATGGTACACTAAAATACGATGATGTTACTAGTGCACTTTTGTCAGAGGAGATGCGTCGGAAGACCATGACTAGCTCGCATTATGGAGAAGCTCATTATGTGCAAAGGGATGATATGCAATGTAAGGGCCGTTCTTCGCAATGTGAGTCCAAGAAAGAGGGCAATAGAGATGCATCAAAGGGTAGATCAAAGTCTTGTGGTCACCGCAATTTTCAATGCCATTATTGTGATAAGTTTGGTCACATAAAGAAGGATTGTTATGCTTGGAAGCATGACAAAGATAAGGGCAAAGGTAAAGGAAAATATCATGATGATAAAGAGGAGAAACCAAAGAGTTTGGTTAAGATTGAAGAATTGAACATAGTTCAGGATGACAGTGATGCAAAAGACATCAATATGTTGACTAAAAATAAAGATCTCTTTTATGATGCACAAGAAACTCTATCTTTGCAAAGTTCTATGCCAGTTGAACTCATTGTTAGTGGTGAAGTATCCCATACATGGATTCTTGATTTGGGTGCTTCGTTGCATGTCACACCTCATAGGCATTGGTTTACTACATACAAAGAAACCATTAGCTCTGTTACACTTGGTAATGGATGTCATTACAGCTTTCTTACATGGTGACCTCGAGGAAGAGGTTTGTATGCAGCAACTTGAAGGGTTTTTGCTAAAGGGCAAGGAACATTTGGTCTGTAAGCTTCTAAAAAGTCTCTATGGCTTGAAACAATCATCCAGACAATGGTATTAAAAGTTTGATGCATTTATGTGTTCCCTAGGCTATAAGTGCAGTAATGAGGATCCATGTCTTTACGTGAAAAGACAACCCAATGGACAACTTATTATGCTTATCCTTTATGTAGATGGCATGCTTATTGCTGGTCATTTCAAGAAGGACATTGTTAACTTGAAAACCAAGTTGAAAAGTCAATTTGACATGAAAGATTTGGGTGAAGCCAATCACATTTTAGGTATACGCATTACTCATGATCGTAAGAAGAGGTTGTTGTACCTTTCTCAAAAAGAGTATATGCACAAGTTTCTTGATCATTTCAAAATGCAAAAGGGGAAGGCTTTGAGTACTCCATCGCTTGCATATTTGAAACTTAGCAAGAACGACTCTCCCAAATCTGCTGAGTAAAAAGTTGTGATGGCTAAGGTTCCTTATGCTTCAGCTTGTGGTAGTCTCATGTATGCCATGGTGGCTACAAGACCTGACATTGCACATGTAGTGGGAGTTGTCTGTAGATTTATGTCTAACCCTGGTAAAAAGCATTGGGACATTGTCAAGTAAATTCTTGGATACTTGAGTTGCACTGCACATAGACAGTTATGCTATGGTCGTGCAGAGTCATCCATATTTGTAGACAGTGATTATGCAAGCTGTGTTGACATTCGTAAATCAACAGGTTGGATTTACACATTTGTTGGTTCTACTATTTCTTGGAGATCTATTCTTCAAGAATGTACATCCATTTCTACCACAGAGGCAGAGTATGTTGCATTGAGTGGGGCATGCAAAGAAGCTATTTGGCTTGCTTGCCTAGCGAAAGATCTTGGATTGGAGCACTGTACACCAGTTCTTGATTATGGAAATTAGAGTGCTATTGCCTTGGCTAACAATCCAGTGTTTCATTCCAAAACAAAACACATTGATGTGCATTATCACTTTAGTCGTGAATGCCTGGCAAACAAGAGCCTTGATTTAGTGAAGATTCCTACGTCAGAGAACACAACGGATTCACTCACTAAAAGTCTCTCTAGCCATTAGTTTCAGCACTATCATGAGTTGATGGGCATTGGGTGAAGCGTGGTTCTCTTCCATTCTTATGGTCTACCACATTTGCCATCAAGTGGGAGAATGTTAGATTTAATGGCCATGTGGCCAACCGCCCATCACTAACTGCTACTAACCCTAAGTGTACAACTATACACTTGTGTGAGCCAGTAACACAAAATAGAGTGTGAATTGTGCCTAAGTGCGTAAGATAGAGAAGAAAGAAAGGGGGCACACAGTTTGTGTCGGCTCTCCCCCTCCAACATGTGTGTGTGTCTATGGTGGTGTGTGTGTGAGTGTGTGTGCATATTCATCTTCCTCTTCCGCTGTGCTCCCAGCTCCTGTCCTTCAAGTGCATGCAGGGAAGGGGAGAAGCACGAGAAATTGGGTGGGCAACCTCAGGAAGTAGTGAGTGAGGAGATCCCTCCCTATTCTTCATATAAAAGTAATAAGGGTATGTACACACAATGGGCAGGTGGGCGACCGGACACCGGACGTCCGGTCCCAAGCAAAGGCGCAGCGCCTTCACCCCAACATTTCTCTCCAAATGTGGTCGTTCTTGATGGTATGCATGCATTAAGCTCAGAATGGTAGATAGATCACCTTATGTTCTACATTGCTCTTGTGAATCGTTAGATGCTAAAGAAGTTCTTAGAGCTGAAGGTCAACAACAATAGCATCATTTGGTTAATGTAAATGGACAAGGATTATCTTAATTTATTTATTATTTTTATTTTAATTAGACAAGAATATAGATGTTAAACCACTTTTAATGTATTTAACAAATAGAAAAATATAAGGATGAGCCTTTAAAATACAATAAAATCATGAAAATCTTTTGTAGATATGTAAGTATCACAATTTTTTAAGCCCTACAGATGTATTTATGGCATTAAATAGTCCTACAAAAGTCATATGTGTTATGTGTTCACCAATGGTTGAGTGTGAGTATTTGTGTATGAGAAAAGGAATAAAATCTTGTCATAATTGCTATGGAGGGTATTAGAGTTAGTGGTTAAGCTATTTGGTTCCTCTCGCTCAAGGCTTCTACACGTCTAATTGGTTGTAATATTGTAGCAGATTTTAAAGCCAAAAGGATAACACCTAGGTGTCAATTGTTAGAGACTGTCATCCATACATTTTGTTCATAAACTAGAAAGGGTAGAGATAGAGAGAAATCACAAGAATTGGCACATATCTAGCAAAGCCCTGCAAGCATGACATCCACAGTTGTCTCGCCCATTATGTGTGTGTGTGTGGTTACACAAGTAGTGAATACGTGCTTAAAAAGTTGTCAAAGCAAAATCTCTAAAATACAATATCAAGAAAAAGATAACAATGACTTAATGCAACATAAAAAATAAGTACAAAGATATCAAAATACAAATTTATTTCCATTACATGAGAGCGATGGACATTAACGTCAAGGTCTAGTACTTGTGCTCATGAGTTTCTAAATGCCAATGACCTCAAGCATGAGGAGCAGTCTTCACAAACAATTGCCCAAAGTTCTAGCCACTATGGGAACCTCACCACTGAGAATCGGGATGACAAAGTACTCATGGGTAGGCGAGAAAAGCATAGGAAAAGGTAGGCACTATCAACATCATTAAGAGTAGGTGCATACAAAATTGGCACCTATGCGATGTTGAAAGACTAGAAGAGGGAAGTGGGTGAGGTCTAGTGTGATTGGTCTCTTGTTGACATGTGCTATCGTGTGTGGTGTGAATTGGCTCAAGACAGAGAGAAACAGAATTGTAACAGCATATCTTACACTCCTTCTTGCTTGACTCTCCTTGCACGGTTGCTATCGACAAATATTTTCTTTACGCAAGTGCTATTGTTATTACAAGCATGGCTCAAAAGCAACGTTGAAAGGCAACATCTTAAAATAGCTTCAAAAAGCCTAAAAATTTGTGTTCATAGGCTCCATGCCTATATTGCTTCCTTTTGATAACAAACGAACATGGCTGATACAGTTGTTGGTGTGGCTATGAGAGAATGTGTGAAAAACAAAATCCATTGAGGTACAAAGTTTGGATTTTCAACCTTGATAAGCACACCTCAAGGTCTCTCCTGCAGATTTTTTTGGTGCAAGGTGTTATTTTATGGCACCAAAATTATTGCCTAATTGCAGCTTGCCTTTTGACATGAAATCTTGGCCATCTGAGTTGTCTATTGTTTAAATAGCCTCTGTGTCATCTTTCCATCCCCCTTTTTCTATGATTGATGTAAAAAACTATGTACTTGGACTTGAGTTCTTCAAGCAAGCCCCCATAGTGCATTCAATAGAGCCTCATGAGCTGGTTAGCTTTGATGAAGCATCTTTGAGAAACTTCTTGTTGCGTAAGAGCATCTGCATTCTTGAGGGCTTCATCTTCAAGGGGACTATCGCAAGAGAGAGAGAGAGAGAGAGAGAGAGAGAGAGAGAGAGAGAGAGAGAGAGAGAGAGAGAGAGAGAGAGAGAGAGAGAGAGAGAGAGAGAGAGAGAGAGAGAGAGAGAGAGAGAGAGAGAGCAACTGTTCATGCAATGAAGAGGGAGATAAAGAAGGAGAGAGACGGTTGGTGGGCACCAAAAGGATGAAAGAATGAGAGAAAATAAAATGACACCATGCCTGCATGTGAGTGATTGCTTAGTGATTTGTGAGGAAGCATTTGTTATGGTGTTATATCAAAAGAGGTGGCTCCTCTCTCAAAATCTTGAACAATGCGAGAGGCGACTACACCCATAGTGTACCCATTAATTTTTAAGTAGTCCAACGATCTAAAGCAAGCAGGGTCTGTAACATTTAATGGTCTAGTAACTTGTGTGTAGCGGAAAATAGCATGAACATAGTGAGCATTTTATTAGAATAGATTCCTAATGAGCATAACAAGAGTGCTTGGGTGGAGAGAGCAACAAAAAGCATAACACCTAGTTAGATAGGCATGAACAATACTTCAAAAGAGAGAGAAATTAAGCTATTGACAACAGTTGAGGACCGGATTTACATGGATCCGGTCCCCCCTCCAAAAGGCTTTGTATTATAGCTTTCCCCCATCAAGGGAGACATTTAACAATACAATTGTTTGTGTTCCTTCAATAACTAGCTAGTGCAATGAAGATGGAAGCTTCAAGCACTAGGAAAACAATTATTAAACACAACATCAATTCCCTCACGGTCTCAGACCCAAGACCTCACACACCTTCGAAGATGGTGAGAGCTAGCGGGGTATGAGAGTAGATTGAGAGGAAGAATGAGTAGTCTTACAAGAAAGAAGTATATCTCCTCACATAATCACTCATAAAAGCTTAGCATAGCAGCATGATAGAGGAGATGAAAAATCCATGGAAGAACACACCGCGGACCTCGTTTTGCTACGACCCTGTGACGAACTTGCCTCTACAGGCCCTGGCGAAACCAACAAGACCTAAATCACCCCATTTCGTCGTGGTGTTGTGCTTACCTCTTCTCCTCTAAGCGGCCATGCCCGTGGCTAGCTTCTCCCTTCGGCTTTGCAGGGGCGGTGTCCCATGCTGTGTGTCGGGGTGCTTGAGCCCGCCATGAAACTCCCCATATAAGGGTGACCTCTGCGGTTCCGCCCTTGGCTGGCCCTTCCATGCACGCCCTCAAGGAAACGAGAGAGAGAGAGAGAGTGGGGGACAGAGAGAGAGTGGGGGGGAGAGAGAGAGAGAGAGAGAGAGAGAGAGAGAGAGAGAGAGAGAGAGAGAGAGAGAGAGAGAGAGAGAGAGAGAGAGAGAGAGATCATGCAAAAGCCATGCCAAAGCATGCAAGGTTCCCCCTTCCTCCATAGCCCTCCCTCCTCCGAGCTCTAATACCAATGTTAGGCCAGGGGAACTAGAACCTAGGATTCCACCTCCCAACCACCCACTATATAGCATGGCCCCTGGCCCTTTGCCCTAGTTGGACTCCCTTTCCACACTGCCTAGCCTGGCCTTGCCTAGTCTAGTCCGACCTTGCCGTTGTCCTAACACAAATAGTAAATGTTTTTTCTTTTATGCTTTGTTTAGTCCATTGGTCACAGATTCACCGATTTAAGTAGCAAGAGTGCAGATTCTCCAACTTAGGCATCACACCAACAAACTACAGACTCACTATTTTAAAAACACTATTAAGTACAAAATCACCAATTTAAACAATTTAGGTAGCACGTCTCATTGGTGTCAATTCACCGATTGAGGCAACACCGATCACAAAATTATGTTGCAGTGATTGACCACCATTATCCTTAGTATGACTTTGTTACCTGAGTATGTAATGGAAGTGATTTTGAATTTGAATTTGAATTGGATTTGGACTTAATTTATGATTGTTGACACTGTGTATAGAATGGGACTTGCAATTTATAAGAATTGATTTATTGAACAATGAATGTGACCAATGATATCTTGATACATCAAGATATGACATATACTACCTATTCTCGTGGTATGGGACACTAGAATATGCATTATGTGGATGATGACATGCATAAGCAAATGTTGTTTAAGTTTATGATTTGTTATTTTGTTGCATGATATTTTTTGATACATAATTTTAACCATTGTTTTTAACGAGTATGATTTGCAGATTCTTATCTTCCCTAAGGACAATTTCTTTGTAATGGAGAGGTATGTAAAGGAAATAAAAATTTAGATATTTATTGCAAATGACAGGTGGTAAAAGCATGAGTGAGTTATGGGCTATGCGAAAAGATATCACATTTATGGGCATTTCATTATTTAAGTGCTTTTTATCAGCTATGATCATTTTATGTCCGGGCAGACAATTTGTATTCATTTTGAGCAGTCAAGAAATCTATAAATAAATACGTGCAAGAGAAAAATGCTCACTCTTGCACACGAGAAGATTGCACCTAGTGTCTGTGTTATACTTCCCTCCTCTCCTCTCTTCTCTCTCACTGTATACGGACGTAGCACTCCGCTCTAGGAGGTACACCTGCATGTGCTCTTATGATCTATCTCGTTCTCTACCTCTCTCAAATCATGTGTGATGCGTGATTATGTACATGTGCGACTTGCCAGGTATGTCCGTTGATTCATTGGTTATAAATGATGTAGTTTTGAGTATTTTGCAAGCTCTGTATATGAGACCAAGAGGGCTGGCACATGCAAATCACCACCCAACCATGCCCTATATAGGCCCTTGGCCATGCTATTTATAGAACCCTCATTATCGCTTTTCCATCCTCGCCCTTGACTTGCCCGATCTTACCCTAGGCCTAACACTCCACACACCTGTTTATAGCAAATAGTATCATACACCAAGAATCATTACGTATAGTACTGTAATCCAATAAAAAGGCTTAAATTCTTGAAAAAGACTAAAGAATTTGAGAAAAATATATCATGGAAATTCTCATGGTAAGGTTTTGAGTTTTCAATACTTTACCTAATGATTAAGCATCTTATTACATAAGGATAAAGGATATGGCCCCCAAAAAAACACGTGCAAATCACCAAATGGAAGAGGAAGCCGCCGCCAAGAGACCCAAGGAAACTCACGACCATGAGGGTCATGCTGCCAAGGGCATAAACCCCGGTGGTCAAGGACCAAGCCCATCCGGCTGCTAGTGTGGATACGGAATGAGGCCCAAGGGGCTATATAAAGGGAGGTTGGGAGGATCATTCCGAGGCAGTCCCTTCAGGGGTTTTACATTGGTATCAGAGCTCTATTTTTACCATAGGGCGTGGAGAGCCACCCACTCTTTTGCATGATTGCATGAACTTGGGGAGGAAGGAGAAGGGCGTGTCCAGTGCTCCTTGCAAGGCGGTCGAGTAAGAAGATGGGGAGATGCGTGTGTAGAGCTCCTTGCTGCGAGGGGGAGATTCGTCGACCTCGGTGAAACGCTGTGAGGGAGGGCTCAATTGGAGCATCATGGGGAGAAGTTTTTTTCATAGGGGCTTGGCCTGGGAGGCGGCAGAACGCCACCTCTCTCTCTCTCTCTCTCTCTCTCTCTCTCTCTCTTTTGCGCCCTCAACAGCCTGCTCAAGATTGCCATGGTTGAAGCTCGTTTTTTCACACTATGCGCCCAAAGGCCATTAGCGCCTAGGGCAATCACAAATTCATATAACGGCAGGTGCCCACGGGAAAACACTCCTCTCACACCCTTTGTCTACCGAGATGATTGCAGTGGGAAAATTATCCGATTTGATGGGGATTTCCATTGCCAGTCTGTTGCAAAACACATAACATTCGTAATCTCTGAATTTACACAACATCGACTTGCATGGGATTACGACCCCCAATCTCCATAGTAGTCTTTCTACAAAAGACATGGGACCCGCAAGGATACCTCTCTCATGGGAACTGTCTGCCAAGAAGAATTGGATTAAGGAGGCAAACCGCAAGAGGAAAAGCATGCACGGCATGCATAGTGCAGCAAGGATAAAAGCGACTGGCTTGCCATAGGTTTGGCAGCTTTGTCATAGATTCGGAAATTTGACATGTAAGGGAGGTCCGAGGACAAGTGGTCCTTCTGTCTCAACCATGGAACTTTGCCAGGGGCGACGACCAGTACAAGCTCAGCAACATTGGGGCCATGCGACATTGTGATTCCCGTTATCAGTCATTTGGAAGACTCTTTGTAAACCGTGGGGAATCCCACACACCTCACTATTGTCAATATCAAGGGGATAGGCAGATTACAAAGTGTAATCTTGTGCTAAAGGATGTGAAGTGCGTACATTAGCACCAAGCAATTCAATTAGAAAACATATATTGTACCATAAGTTAAAGCATTTTTACGACTAGGTTTAGTCTCTTCATGTATAATTCAGGTTCTCAACCTTCAATTACAAAGTGTAATTTTGTGCTAAAGGATAAGAAGTGAGTACGTTAGCATCAAGCAATTCAATTAGAAAGCATATATTGTACCATAAGTTAAAGCATGTTTGTGACTAGGTTTAGTCTCTTCATGTATAATTCAGGTTCTGAACCTTGAACACTAGTTATGGTGGGGTTGTTTACTGATACGAGAAGATAACAACTCAAGGACTTCAACTTGGCTGATGAGGTACGTCAACAAGTTTCTTTCATAGAAAGTGAAACGAGGTACTTTTTTGGGTACATCTTAGTTGTGATAACTCGTTTATCATACTCAAGTGAGTTCAAATGGAGTTTACATGCTATGTTGTATATGAGACGGTTACACCAAGATGGTTGCAAAGGGACACCAGTGTGGAAAATCAGGATGTTATTCATGATTTCGTTGAACCTCCAGTAGAACCATGGCCCAGTCAAATGAACAGTTGGATCAATAAAGGATGGCACTATGGAACACATTAGTGTATCACCACTCTTGTTTTCGAGGACGAAAACGCTTCTCCAAGGGGGGAGTAATGTCATGCCAAGGGCATAAACCCCAATGATCAAGGACCAGGACCAGAGGGCCGGCTGCTAGTGTGGATAGGGAATGAGGCCTAGGAGGGGGCTATATAAAGGGAGGTTGGGAGGATCATTCCAGGGCAGTCCCTCGAGGCATTTTATAATGAGGCCCATTCGAGCAGCATCCCTATTGATGAGAGTGTTATGTTCGTGATTTCGAACCGTAACAGATCCGAGATTCAGATTAGTCCCAAGTGGGTCCTTGGTTATTAAAAAATCTATAATCTAGTATAATCTCTTTGATTCATAATACTGCATCTGCTAGGGAATATATAGGTACTTAAGAAATGTTAAAATTGACGGAGAACGGAAGGACATCTTCTAAGAAACACCGCACACCTATTTGTAAATTTGGAAAAGAAATGCTTTGGTCAGTCTAGATGAGCTAGGAAAGAACTGATTGATCATACTTAAAAAAACTTGTCTCAAGACCACCTCTGATTCTTTGATATATTTTCACTTTAGGTGATCAGCAATGATGGCTATTTAGCCAATGTTAAGTCGACCACCCCCATGGATGAAGAGTCTCTACTCCATTCATGTATATTTCTTTACACTTGTTAGGATACTGATTTCTTTTCAAAGGGGACCCACTCGGTTGTATGAACGATTAATTAGCGTGTATGGGTGCCTGAACTTTTGGGTGATGTCTTCTTCCACCCTGGATTTTTAATAAAGGAATGGGTATTGTTTTTTACCTCTGTGTAGGTGTTCTTGAGACAAAATGAGTATTGGTAATGGTTGTTTAACTAACATTATCTTGTCTTAAGTTTAAATATGTTTGTTTGATGAAGAATGTTTGCAATGCTGCTTTCAAGGATTTTTAAAAAGAAACATTGTTACTTAAATTTAAAAGAAACCATTTTTTAAGTGTTAAAGGAATGTGATAGTAATTAAAAAATTAAGAATCATGTTTGAGTGGGGAGTGACAAGTGGGGATGTACTAAGGTTGTTGATCATGGCAAGTGGGGATTGACTAAGGTTGTTGATCATAGGACGGGTGGACTCGATTAGTAGGGTAACTATCTATCACTGTCGCATTAACGTCTAGTAAACTTCTTCATTAGAAGGGGAGTCCACCAACGGTTGTGCTTTCACATACGTATAGAGAAAAAAGCATTGATAGAGGATTCCTTAGCCCCTTTGTGGAGGTTATAGGCCAAAAACGTTTTAGGTATTTTAGGTTTTTGTCCCGTTTTTGCTTGGTGAGACATGACTAGGTCTTTTCTAAGGTTATAGACTCAAGCCATTGAGAGCTTGTTCTCTGTATTTCAATTACTTAGGGACTATAATTTTCATTAGATCTAGAGACCTATCAAGGACCCCATCATGACTTTTGAGTGTGTGGCTTGGGTACCTCTCAGCAAGGGGCTTTGAATGGAGGGTACAACTTGCCTCTTTGAAGGTCGCTTGGGTGGAGCTTTGGCGTGTGTTCCCCCCCATAGGCTCGATAGTGATGGTTTTGGAGGTTCTTCTAAAACGAATTTACTACCCTTTGTTCTATCTTGTAGGTGTTGCGTCATTATTTTTGAAGGCCTCTAAGCTAGCGGCCAACTTGATGACCATCCACGATGAAGAAGTGCTTCTAGATTAGGGCTAGCCAGTGTACTTTGGGCATTACCATTTCTAAGGATTTGGATTGCTACATTTATAGTGCAAGAGGTCTTTACATGCATGTTAAGAAGCCTATGATCCTGCATGACCACATGATTTGACGTTCCCATTCTCGAAGCCCCTTCGCTAATGAATGGGCTATGGGGTGAGCTTGAAGCATCCTCCATAGGGCAGGTGTTCCGAGAAGGCAATAAGTTTGGAGGTCATTTTAGCAGTTGTACAACTTATTGGGCTGATGGGAGGGCCGATTAAAATAGCCCTTCTTGCAGGTGTGTGTATGGGAAGGCGCTCTTAGCGTACCATGTCTATGAAGAGGACACGTGGGTGGACTTCATAAGACAATGGAGGGCCATTGTGATGAGGAGCCACGTGCATGGACAATTGAAAATGCAAAGCAAAGACGCAATCTCGTTCTCACAACACTCTCTCTCTCTCTCTCTCTCTCTCAAAAACTGAACAATGAGTGGCACTCTTAGTGGTGCTCACTCGCTCTTTAAACACACAATCAGCAGTCATGCAGTCGAGAGTGGTAATACAGGGAATATTCGTTCGAGATGCTTTCTCGTTTCTGACATTAGAGTGAACCTTTCCCTGAAGATAGCATCTATTGAAATCTGCACTCTCACTGGCTTTTCTTACCGCAGAGATTGTATTCATCATATAAGTGCAGATCCTTGCAGCAGGCGTAGAGAATATGTCACTTCTTCCCCATCTTCTCACCATACATTTTGTACTGCTGAACCCCAGAACCGCTCAAATCATGGAGACTCCGATTCGGGTTCCGACGGTGATTGCGAACCCGATCCTAATCCCGATTCCAAGCGGCCGCAGCAGGATTCCACAAGCATGCGGCATCAAATGGAAACCCTCAAGGAAGCTGTCTCCCCTGTTCTGTCAAAGTAAGGTTTAATTTCTCATTTTTATGGGTTGATTTGAAGAAACACTTGATGATCAGCCACTCATTTATGACCTGTTTGCAATGCGATTACCGTTTGCTGTTGCGTATATATATTGTAGTATTCATTCTGATCGTTTGGCAATGTGGGTATTCTATTGTTGCCTATGGTTTTATGCAAGTTTTTTCTAGTCTGGTAGACCAGAGGAAAACATTGCAATTGGCTGGTCTGATTATGTTTTTTACCTTGCAAACCTTAGCTATGTATCATGGTCCGGCAAGGCGACATACCATCCGAAAATGGGCTATGTCGAGACATTCACCATGGCCATCACAACAGAATATGTTTTGCTATTGCTTTCTTACTTTGTCTTTGTAATGAAGAAAAATATTTTGAGTCAAAAGCACCATACCTTTCAATCAACATGAAGTGAGTGCCCTTGTTGGTTGCTCAATACTCTCAAGTGAGCACTAATTTGCACTACTTGATGACCCAGTTCCTCAGAGCGCTTAGAGCCCGAAAGCTGGACGCTGATAGATGGAGAAGACGCACCCACCGTGGTTTCCACTCTACCAATGACTAAGAGATACGCGCCTCGTCGGCTCCTCGAATTCATCGCAAAGAAGGTAGACTCCAAAATGTTTTCACCAGCACAACTGAAGAAGGCACTTATGTTCTGGCAAAAGAAGGAGAAGTTGGAAGAAGACACTCCATTTGCATCCTCCGCCTTTGGCGAGAAGGGGGTATCTCAGATCTATCAATGGACGGCTACGGACCTCACCTTGCAGCATGTGCGACTGACAAGAATTGCACGGGATGTTCTCTACCTAGTACTTGCTTGCTCTTTGCTTGGCATTGTAAGGGTGTTAGAAGCCGTTTCTGCCACTTTCTCCACTAGCCCACCTCACTTCTCGAAACTCCTCGATGCTGCCAACTCCCTCGACTTCTTCACCATGGCTTTCCTTGCCTACGGTGTCCGGAAGCCAGTAATCGGCATCCTCCGCGTCGACCCAACCAACCTTGATGAAGTTGTCCACCTGAAGGCCAAAATTTGGGATGAGATGCACAAGTTCTATGAGAGGCAATGGAAAGCGGTATGTTTTCTCACCTTGCATACATGGAATCATTTAAATTGAAATGGTAGGCTTTGTTTGTTAGTTAATCAGTTCCTTCTGTTGTGCTCGTATTCTGTATATTTTTTCTTACTTGCTAAGATGTATGGGCATGGCGTCCATTTTTTGCGACCATAGATGTGTTTGTGCATGTTTGTCCATCTATCTAAAAGAAACAATTTGCTTCTTGTGAGGGCTGAAGTCAATTGCAATGGGCAATCACTACAAGTCATGATAGGTGTCATCGAAGCAAAGAGCAAATGTGTCATCGCAGTCTTTGTGGTGGTCATTATGTTTTCCTCCTTGATTTCCATCCTCCTCCATTTGACTCACAAAATAATCATAACTTTTCAAATCTCCTATGCTTGGACGATGTGTGCATCTACTTACCGTAAGGGATATGCTCATATAGCAACTAGACTAACAACCTCTACATCTCCAATAGGAGGCAAGTTAGTTAGCCAAACAGATAAGACACATATGCATTTTAATGTGTGTTTTTGCCAGATGATAAGACATATATGTAGGGACACATGCTTGCGTGCATGAATGCACACGCAATATAGTTAAACATATGCATACAACATATGTGCACTTAAACTTGCAATGTACATGTATGGTAATCATGGATGTAATGTGAGTTGTTTTTTGCATTTAGGACTTAGATGAGAGGGTGTAGTCATGCTTCTTGCCTTGTCATGGAGCCTACAAGTGCTTTTTAAGTTACCATGCCTTCGTAGCCCGTCGAGCACAGCCTCATTCTACTTCATATTTATGTTCCTTTGGGTTATCCCACAATGTCTTTGGGTTATTTCAGAAGGGAGTAAAGGCTTTTATCTGTGTGAGTATGTGTGGCAACCTATTTAAGGTCGTGTAAAGAGAAATGATAAGAGGTAAAAGTGCCTGGGGCGGTCACCCATAATTTTAATCTGTTCAATGAGTACATATGACATATATTAAAAGTTGCAAATATTTACAGTGCACCATCAAACTAGAATTCATAGAATTTAAGCGGGTTTATCTTTAGAGCGTTGAATGCGATTGATATTGTATACTCGAGACTCTTGACACCCCCCTTTTCCCCGGGCGGAAAAATGATGTTTGTTTTTTTGGTAAGTTGAGGCATGATTTATACTGTGTGCGGGCTCTTTGCATGCATGGGGATATGTTATCTTTTATATCCTTTTTACATTCATACATTAGGTCATCACATATTTAGTAAAATAAAAAACCCTTCAAAGTATTCAAATTATGAATATGAAGGGTGATAGCATAGAAAATGAAAAGTCATGGCATTGGATGGTCAAAAGTCGTCGTACTCTTTATATCAAGAGGTTGTCTGGGATGTGTGCAATCTGTGGATGCCTTTTTACATTCTATTTCTTATTTCTTTGGCTTTCCACGACTAGGTTCGTCTCCTTGGTTTTTCCTTTCAATATGGATGCATTGTTTTTTTTTACTTTTTATTTTGAAGTCATTAGATATTAGCCTTTGAGAAATCTTCCTTTATCCGATTATTAGTTATGTCTCTTAACATGTCTACATCTATGTGTTTATATACATTTATATAGATATATATGAGACTTAAATTTGTGTTTCACGTAACTCCCAAGGTTCTTTAGTAGTACCCCTATTATCATCTATATAAACTTGATATTGAACTTGCATTGCTATGCAGATAGCTACTTTGGCAGTCGGGAGACTTTTGGCATTGATAGCTCAAAAGCTTCCATCTACGAATCTAATGACAAGGAGCATTAAGATGTGTTGGGACTTCTTGTTAGCCCTTCCAATTTTTTGATGTTGATCCCTACAAAAGCAATACAAGTTAAGATGTCATTTTCTCTTGTAGATTGCACCTCACTTTAAGTAGTTCTATTGTATATTCCTTCAATATAACCAATCATCATTATTTCATCAAAGTTGTAAATGGTGTTAAACTAGAGAATGTCTTTGTGAGTGCTATTTTTCCTTGTGGTATTCAAGCACAACTTCATCCTTGTAGCCTCTATTCTATAGGGAAAACTAACCAAACTACTCAAATTTGCACAAAAACTTAGGTTTAACTATCGTGGCAGAGTATGGTGCCTCAATTTTGACCTATTTCTCTCTCTCTCTCTCTCTCTCTCTCTCTCTCTCTCTCTCTCTCTCTCTCTCACACACACACACACACACACACACACACACACCACATTCATATGGTTGTTTTGGGTGATGTTTGTTTGGAAGGATGAAGAGACCCACATAAGAAATTAAACTAGACATTGTGATGTTTCTCTTCGCCTCTCTCACGCAATTAAAGGAGGTTTTGTAATGTTTTCCAAGATAACATTAGCGACAAGTATGGTGACATGATTATTATAGTGCAAAGTCGGTCAATTTTACATGTGGCTTTGAGAGTACTTAATATCATGCATCGATGGTCTATTGACTTAGCATTTGCATGCTCATTGCAACTTAGATCATTAGAGACCCACATTAACAAGAAAATAATTGGCAAGAAAATGTTTAATAGTGGCAGCACTGCACATTGATGGGCAAAAAGGAGAACATTCGTACAAATAGGCGATCACTTTGATTGGGCTAAAGTGAAGCCAAAGAAAACTTCCATGCTAGAATTTTTGTCACATTAGATTAGTCAATTAAGCACACTCCCATTATGCTTGTTATTTCCCAAGATAGAACATTTGCCACTACTTTCAGTCTATTAAAGCTTTTATGATATTTCCATGTGATAATTCCAGGTCTTGTATGCTAGCACTATTGATGATGGCTCATGAAGTCTTTTGCTCAATGAAATGGTACTAACAAACTGCATTGATTGACAAGATGGAAATTTTAGTTCTTATTTTAAAGCTAAAAGCAGGCAACCACATTGGGTAATGTATACAGCGAAGTCGAAGAACATTCGCACTGTAGGATCTTTGTCATGGAATAGATTAGTCTACAAGCTCCATCCCATTGTGCTTGTTGGTATGCAATGTGGGGTGTCTATGGTGAGCCAGAGTGAGGAATTTAGCTAGTTTTTTGAGAGCCTAGGGAATCGCCTTCAAGATTGTCCGCCCTGGGGTTCTCACTACATGACATGCAAAAGCATGAAAAATCATGCAAAAACCAAGAGAACACACCCTCTTTCCTATGAAGATCTGAGCTTTGATACCAATGTGAGAACCCAAGAAATTTCCTTTAAGATTCTCCACCCTCCCACCCCTTATATAGGCCCTTGGCCATCCAAACTTAGAATCCCATGTCCACACCTAGTAGTCAACCCTTGGCCTGGGTCCAAGACTCCCGTGGGTTTTCCCTTGGCATTACAAGTTTGGCCCCTATCTTTCAAATGTGACATTAAAGTTCCACCTTGTAATACATTAGGAGATTAGTGTGAAAGTGAAGATGGCAATGCCACCCTTCATACCTTTAATTTAGTACAGATCATAGTTGGAGTTTTCACCACAATCAAGAAAATATACGGATCATGGGGAAAGGTGATAATTAAGTTGAAAATAGTGAAGGGCTACATTGAATTACCAATGTATGTGCTAGAGAAGTTCATAACATGCTCTTGTGGAATTGAGTACGATCATACATTTGGTGTGTCAGACTTTAGCAAATTTTTTAAAAATTGACATTAAGATTTCAAGAATATAGACAAGAAACAAGAGTGTGGTTGGAGTAACAACACATCTCACTAGGTACAACTACTTTTGTTAATGTGATGAACCTATGTATGCTGTCATAAAATCTAATATCTAACCAATCCAAATGATTTTCTCATATTAAACTGATCATTTAATGTGGGAGAATAAACGGGAACAAGGGTTAGAATATAGACATGTGCTTATGGATATGTCTCAACATAGGGCCAAGGTTAAAGGGGTCCAAATGATAGATGGTCTGTTAAAGAACAATCCTACCTAATGGAATTTAAAGACCTTAGGGTTAGCTTCATTAAAGACCTCCAAAAGTTAGTGTTAAAAAGTCCTTTGACCTTAGGAAAGTTAAGGCTGACCTTGAGGTGGGAATTCTGCCCAAGCTTAAGGTGTTTGTGGGAGCCTTGCCCAAGCTTGAGGTTCTTTTCATGCTTTATAGACTAAGGTACTTGAAGTGTTCAATTCAAACATGATCTCTAAAGAGGCATAAACCATTTTCATGCTTAAATGACTAAGGTGCTTGAAGTGTTCAATTCAAAATGATATCTTAAGAAGCATAAAAGACACATTTCAAGATACTCCCCATATGGCCCTCATGATGTGCTTGAATCCTATTGGATAGGATTTAAAGGAGTCCAATGAGAATTTAGATGCATAAAAATAAATAATTAAGTTCTTTCTCTCAAAGAGGAAAAAGAGAACACATGTCCAAATGATATAATTAAATAATACGAGAGAGAGAGAGAGAGAGAGAGAGAGAGAGAGAGAGAGAGAGGGATGGACCAAGCATGAGAGGAGGTATACTCTCTCATACACACACACATACACACTCTCATTGTGTGAAGTGAAAAGTGCAAGAGCTCCATCTCCTTCTCCAAGCTTGTTGAGAAGTTGAGAGTCTACACCAACACTCTTGGCTATGGAATGCAAATCCAACCAAGAGCCATGCTTCAATGCTTAAGCTTTCCATCTTCTTCATCTTCATTACGGTGCTGTTATGCTATGCTAAGCAAGAAGAGTAATGATAAGTGAGGAACTATTTCTTTCTCCTATAAATGATTCTTCTTCCTCTTCCCTACCCTCATTCCCTGCTAGCTCTCTCCACCTTCGAAGGTGTTTGAGGCATTGGGATAGTTAATGCTTTTTGCAAAGTTTATGTTATGCCCGTGCTGCATGAAGCTTTCCATCTTCATTGCATCACCTAGGTCACAAGGAACACAAAGATTGTATTGTACCAAGTCTCTCTTGATGGGAGAATCTATAATACAAACATAGTTTGGAGGGGGGACCGGCTCCAAGTAAATCTGGTCATGAACTATTGTCATGTTCTCTAATACTCTCTCTTGCAAAAGTATTGTTCATGCCAAGTTAATTAAGTACTATATTTATGTTTCTACCATCAATTAAGTTCACCCTCTATGTTCTCAAAGTAATCTCACAAAAATGCTCACTCTAATTCTCTTAAATCCGATATTCTCAAAGTTTATTGGCCATTTCCATTACATTGGTATCAAAGAATTTGGTTTCTCTTTTCTTTCTTAAGAAGAGAGGTACTTAAGTAGCCTATTAATGGTTGATTTTTTAAATTATATTAGGGTAAGTGAGATTGGGATCTATTATTGGTTTTATTGAGCCCACTATGTGGGATTTGGTGCACACCTCGAGAGATTTGGTCTTAATAATGGGGTCTTTTTAGACTTGCCTATGGCTTACCATTATTGAGCCATAAGAAGTCCACAAGGAGCTAGCCCTCGGCAATTCTGCAATATTAGACCCACTCCACTACTTTCTATGATTAACCAATTCGAGCCGTGGGTGTAGATACTTAAGTGCTAGTTTTCAAAGGCTATGAGGAGTAGCAACTAAGGTTTTGAATTGCCAAAGAATACACTAACTAAACACATAAGTATAATTAATATGGATGACAATAACCAAGAGAGTAGAATGAACATTGATAACTTTGATTTTTCACATGAAGGTACTAATGATGATGCCCCCATGTTTGTCGATTATCTTGTTACTAGGTTGCAGCAAGCTATGGGCAACTCTGCTTTGCAAGCCGATCGCCAACTTCTTCCAAGTGGAAACGGTCAACACATAGTCTTTCTCCTCGTCACTCCGAAAGGGAAGAGAGGAAATAAAGGAAGAAAAGTTCAAGAAAGAGGTCACCCTCTTCTCCTTCTTCTTCACCTTCCTCCTCTTCCGACGAAAGCTATGGCTATTCTCCTAGAGAATACAAGAGGGGAGGACATCAAAAATCATACCCTGCATGGCGAAGGTCACAAAATCTTGAGAAGTTCAAAGAGGGAGGAAAGAGTCTCTTTTCTCACCTATGATGGAACCTTTGGTGCCATTGATAAAGTATCGGCCTTCATCCAGCAATTTGATGCGGCCTTTGGAGACGAGGGCTTCACGGAGTCCTCCAAGCTATGTGGCTATGCACTTCCATGAATCGGCTCGTCAATGGTGGTCTAGCCTTCGTGACAACAACGAAGCCCCAAAGACATGGAAAAATCTACAAGTTTCCATCATGAAGCAATTCATTGTCAGCGATGCAAAGGATAAAGTACTTACCGAACGGTGCAGTTTCAAGCTTCTCTTCCATGATTCTATTCACAAATATGTGGACAAGTTTTGGGATTTACACCTCAAGGCTACTGTCTTCCAAAAGGTAGACTTTGCCGAGAAAAATCAGCAATTTTGTGCGGGATTACTTGAAGAAATGGCCGAGCATGTCAACTCCCAACGGCCAAGTTCTATTACCAAAGTAATCCACCACACCATGGTTTCTTCCCGCATCAATTTTCAACAAGGGGCTAGACAGAATGTCAAGCCCATGGAAAACAAAGACAAAAGTGATGCAAAGGAGAAAACCAATGCCCAAAATTCTTCTCAAGGCAATTCCAATAACAACAACAACAAAAATCGGTCCAAGGAGAAGGGAGTTTAAAAAGGTTAAAAAAAAACTCTCTCCTAAAGAGCTTGAAGCTTTTCACAAGCACCATAAGTGTTCTAAGTGTGGGGAGAAAGGACATGGCTATCGTTTTTTCCTCAAGAAAAATGCTTGTAGTGAGACTCCTAGAGCTTCCACCATTGAAGCTCCAAAAGAGGATGCTCATTGCAAAGGATCACCTCTCTCCTATACTTGGGGAAAGGTAAGGGGACATGATGCTTTCATCTTCTTATTTGACCTTGGGTCTACTCACAACTTTATATCAATGGAGTTGGCCACTAAGTTGGACATTCAAGCTTTCGAGATGGGAGATACTATAACTGCCGATGGAGCTTTCAAGGGACAGCAAGCCTCCGTCACTCCCTTGATTAGGAAGTTGAGGCTTCATGTCCAAAGCTATGTGAACAAAGAAGACTTTTTTATCTCTCCTCCCCAACATGAGGATGTTATCCTAGGGGCACCATGGTTCAACCGCATGGTTGCCAACATGAAGTCCCCTGAAAGGAGAATCTACTTTACCTGCAGGGAAAAGAGCATGTACATAGGTGCTAATGAGTCCGGAAACATTGTATCCCTGGTAAATACGCTTACTTTTGATAAGTCAATGAAAAGCTCTATTTTTGTGTATATTATTTTTGTTAGAGAACCTGTAAATGATTCTAATGTTTCCACAAGTAGCAACAAAGGGAATCAAGAGGAATTAGAGTTGTCTAATTTCCTAAATGGATTCCAAGATGTTTTCATTGATGACATTCCTAGTGAGCTACCTCCAAAACGAGGGAATGATGACCATGCAATAGAGCTTCTACTAGGAGGCTCACCGCCTGATAAACCTCATTATTGAGTTTCACAAGCTCAACAAGAGGAGATCATGAGACAAGTGCATGAATTGGTGGAAAATGGGATGGTGAGGCCTAGCTCCTCTCCATTCTGTTCACCAATACTTTTAGTGCAAAATAAAGATGGCACATATCACATGTGTGTCGACTGTAGAGTACTAAATAGGATCACTATTAAAAAAAGATTTCCCGTGCCGCGGGTAAAAGATCTATTTCATAAGTTACAAGTTTTTTTGGCTTGACAAATGCTCTAGCCGCATTCAAACTCACGATGGACAAAAATCTTTAGGCCACCCAAATTCTCTTGAGGAGTACAAGTGACACCTCCATGTAATCTTTCAAGTTGTGATAGAGAATAAGCTTTTCATTAATCAAAAGAAAATTGGATTTTTCCTACAAGAGATTCAATATTTAGGTCACATTATCTCTAAAGATGGTATCTGTATGGATCCATCAAAGTTGGAGGTAATAAAAGCATGGCCTAATCCAAGGAATACATGAGCTAAGAACTTTATTTGTATGTGTGCAAACTATAGACACTTCATAGCAAAAAAATTTCAAATAGCAAGACCATTACATGACTTAACAAAGAAGAACTTTAAGTATTCATGGATTGCTAAGGAGAAAAACGCTTTTGACAAGCTTACCTCTCTCAACCAGTCCTCATGCTTTCGGATCTCTCAAAGCCATTTGAGGTCCAATGTGATGCTTGTGGTGATTGCCTTGGAGCAGTATTTCTTCAAGAAGGGCATGCCATAGCATATGAGAGCGAAAGGCTCAATATGGATGAATGGGTCTTGGGCATTTATGATAAAGATCTTTTAGCTCTTCTACATTCCCTAGACACATGGAAGCACTATTCATTGGGGACTCCACTCTTTTACGAACATACCACCAAAGTCTCAAGTAGTTCATGATGCAAACCAAGCTTTCCAACAAACAAATGAGGTGGAAAAATTTTCTTTCGTAATTTTATTTTCATATTGCTCACATTGCAGGTAAGCATAATCAAGTGATCGATGCACTTTCACGGTGACCAAAAGTTAATGCAGTGTCTATAGCAACTCACAATGATCTATCTTCTATGATAGATGAGTATGCTATTGATCCTGACTTTAAAGATGTAATGTCAACCCTCGCTTTGGGAAGACAGAGGAACCATTCACCTTGCAGGATGGTTATCTTCTCCATGGAAATAGGCTATGTGTTATCCACTCCCTTCGTGAGAAAGTCATGTATGAATCCCATGCTCCTCCATATGCGGGGCATAGAGGCATTCAACCTACTCTTCAAGGAGTAGAGACGTACTTCTATTGGCCTACCATGAAAGTACACAATACAAGAGTATGTTTCAAAATGTGCGGTATGCCAAAAGCCTAAGTATGATAGAGGGAAGAAACCTAGATTACTCCAGCCATTTCCAATGCTTAATTCACCATGGGAGAGTATATCCATGGATTTTATCTTTGGATTATCCAAGTCTATCCATGGAAATATGAGAATATAGATAATAATCGACAGGTTTAGCAAGCAAGCGCACTTTATTCCTATCAAGAAGACTATCAAGGCACACCAAATGGCAACCCTCTTCATATCTCAAATTTTCAAATACCATGGATTATCAACATCCATCGTGTCAGATAGAGATCCTAGAATGACCAGTAATTTTTGGAAAGATCTCTTTTGAAAATCTAAGTACAAGATTGAATTTCTCTTTGGCCTGTCACCCACAAACGGATGGCCAAAGTGAGATAGCCAATCTTACAATACTCGATCTACTAAAGACTTATGTTACAAAAGTAAATCAACGCTCACAATGGAAGAAGTACTTACCCCTTGTAGAGTATGCGTACAATAATATTGTCCATACTACTACGGTAAAAGCACCTTTTGAGATCATAGAGGGAAGACCTAAAAGTGCCTTGCTACTTAAAGTACATGGGAAGATCTTGGCTTCTGCTGATGAGTATAGCCGTGACCTACAAGAATCTTTTCAAAAGGTTAAGGAGGTTATATCCATCTCTCAACAAAGGAAAAAAGTTGTTGCTGACAAGCACAGAAGGGCCTTAACATTCAAAGAAAATGATTGGGTCTTACTTAAGTTTCCCAAGGCTTGATTGAGGCAAACGACGAGCAAAATCCTATGAGCCATCAAAAGTATTATGCTAAACTAGCAAAAAGAGACTATGGTCCTTTTCAAATCTTGAAGCCAATGACATAGCTTATCAACTCAAGTTTCCCAACCATTGGCTCATGCAGACGAGCAAAATCCTATGAGCCATCAAAAGTATTATGCTAAACTAGCAAAAAGATACTATGGTCCTTTTCAAATCTTGAAGCCAATGACATAGCTTATCAACTCAAGTTTCCCAACCATTGGCTCATGCACAATGCTTTTCATGTGAGCCTACTTAAGCCCTACAAAGGAGAGCCACCAAGAGAACCAATTATTGAAGACCCTCTAAAATCGAAGACCAAGAAGAGGTGCTACAACCCGAAGCTATCCTTCGGCATGAAGATAAGATACTATGACATGGTAAAATTATTCGACTGACAGTATCTTATTAAGTTTAAAAATTATCCTTTTGAAGATTCTAAATGGATGCAAGGAATACATCTTAAGGATAGTATGAACCTTGCCAATGCTTACAATGCTACACTAGAGTAAGCAAATGTAATGTTTTTGTCTTATAAAACTAATCCTCTTTTGTGCACAAATTCAAATAGTATGCATGCTTAGAATCATGTTTGTGATGATGAGGACATCACTCAAACACCAAGTAGAATTTTTCACTCTACTTTGGGAGTATGATATGGACAAAAGAGTAGTCATGCTTGCGGCAGCTACGTCTCCCAAGCACCAAATGGACTAGTCATCCATTCTGGAATAATGTCGTAGGGTGAAAAGGGATCCTCTACCCGCTAAGAAACGTAGACTAACGACTAAGACTTTATCTCTTCTACCTCTCGAGGACGACTATGATTTCAAGAGAGAGATAATGTCATAAAATCTATTATCTAACCAACCCAAATGATTTTCTCATATTAAACTGATCATTTAATGTGGGAGAATAAACGTGAACAAGGGTTAGAATATAGACATGTGCTTATGGATCTGTCTCAACACAGGGCTAAGGTTAAAGGGGTCCAAATGAGAGATGGTCTATTAAAGATCAATGCTACCTAATGGAGCTTAAAGACCTTATGGTTAGCTTCATTATAGACCTCCACAAGTTAGTGTTAAAAAGTCCTTTGACCTTAGACAAGTTAGGGTTGACCTTGAGGTGGTAATCCTACCCAAGCATGAGGTGCTTGTAGTGCTTGCTAACTAAGATGCTTAAGGTGTTTGTAGAAACCTTGCCCAAGCTTGAGGTTCTTATCATGTTTAAATGACTAAGGTTCTTTAAGTGTCCAATTCAAACATGATCTCTCAAGATGCATAAACTATTTTCATGCTTAAATGACTAAGGTGCTTGAAGTGTTGAATTCAAACATGATATCTTAAGAAGCATAAAAGACACATGTCAAGATTCTCCCCATTTGGCCCTCATGATGTGCTTGAATCCTATTGGATAGAATTTAAAGGGATCCATTGATAATTTAGATACATAAAAATAAATAATTAAGTTCTTTTTCTCAAAGAGGAAAAAGAGGACACATGTCCAAATGATATAATTAAATAATAAGAGAGAGAGAGAGAGAGAGAGAGAGAGAGAGGGAGAGAGGTGGACCAAGATGAGAGGGGTTATACTCTCCCCCCCCCCCACACACACACACACACACACACACACACACTCTCATTGTGTGAAGTGCAAAGTGCAAGAGCTCCATCGTCTTATCCAAGCTTGTTGAGAAGTTGAGAGCCTACACCAACACTCTTGGCTATGGAATGCAAATCCAACCAAGAGCCATGCTTCAATGCTTAAGCTTGTCATCTTCTTCATCTTCATCACTATGCTATTATGCTATACTAAGGAAGAATAGTGATCATAAGTGAGGAACTATTTTTTTCTCCTATGAATGATTCTTCCTCCTCTTCCCTACCCTCATTCCCCGCTAGC
This sequence comes from Adiantum capillus-veneris, assembly GCF_014529385.1. Lineage (NCBI taxonomy): Eukaryota > Viridiplantae > Streptophyta > Polypodiopsida > Polypodiales > Pteridaceae > Adiantum > Adiantum capillus-veneris. Next base: position 104,143,778 of record NC_140944.1, read on the forward strand.
TCTCTCCACCTTCAAAGCTCTTTGAGGCCTTGGGATTGAGGCTTGGGATAGTTGACACTTTTTGTAAAGTTTATGTTATGCTCATGATGCATGAAGCTTTCCATCTTCATTGCATCACTAGGTCACGAGGAACAAAAAGATTGTATTGTACCAAGTCTCTCTTGATGGGAGAATCTATAATACAAACATCGTTTGGAGGGGGGGCCGCGGCTCCAAGCAAATCCGGTCCTTAACTATTGTCATGTTCTCTAATACTCTCTCTTGCAAAAGTATTGTTCATGCCAAGTTAATTAAGTATTATGTTTATGTTGCTACCATCAATTAAGTTCACCCTCTATGTTCTCAAAGTAATCTCACAAAAATGCTCACTCTAATCCGCTATTCTCAAAGTTCATAGGCCATTTCCATCACATATGCATTAAAATCTAGTTAGTGCTAAGCTACTTCTTCAAGATGCTTTAGGTCTGATTACATTAGTTGCGACATTTGCTAGATCCGAAAAGATATAAGATGGGGCCATGACCCTAGCTATTTTTTGAGGATGCAAAGTGAGGGCTTCGCTTTCAAAATCTTTCGCCTATGCTTACATCTATATATCTTATTGCTTTGGACAAGATGTTGATATAGGAGGAAAGAATTCATGAGATGATTGATAGGCAAGACCTACGAAAGTTCTTGTCCATACTTGGTTGACATGTATGCCAAATGTGGAGGTGATTGGAAATGCTTGATATGTGAGCCATGTTTAATCTCCTTACAAAATAGTTTGATTTATTTTGACAAAATTCTTATACTTATTTTCAAATGTTGTTTGAATACAATGAAGAAGGCATTCAAAATTGTTAGAGTGAAGGAATGAAGAGAGAAGTAGATGGCATTTAACTAGCATAAGGAAATAAGAGTCAATTTCTTTGATTGAGTTGAGCTCAATATTGATACTTTCCTAATTTGAGCATGGAGTGAATAAATTACATTAGAAGTATCTATTAACACCTATCAGTGCATGCTTCTGTCATTAATCTAAAATGACACATTCACTCCACGATGCTCTATGTTATATTTCTAATGACATATCCAAAATAGATTAATTCATTAAACAAGAGGGATCCAAGAATAGTACAAAAATATCGAATAATGCCAACAACACTATGGATTTTAATTAGTTGTCCCTAGATCTACTAGAGTGTCTAGATAACAATCCTAAAGATTTGGTTAAGGTTCAAAATCTTGATGAAAAATTAAACTTAATGAGACCTTACCAATCTTTACTTGGCGGTCTTGATGGTAATCAATTTGCCTCATAATGCTCTTCTTGAATGGATTCAGGCAAGAGGGGAACCAATATAAGGTCAAAGTGCCGGCCAAAACAAGGTTCCCACAAACATATTTTGCAATTTTAACTCTTAGTATAGATCTTTAGTTTTAGAGCGAATAGAATGATGGATAAGGTCAAGCATGTGCTTCTTCCATGCTCTTTTATACCTAAGTGGCTTGATGATGGAGCACATTAGATATCACATATAAAATAGGTAGAGACGGTCTCGTTGTTTTGTTATTTGGTCCAAATGGAAGACAAATCTTGATCTATTGTATAGGGGCAGAGCTTGTGAGCGGCAAGGTTGGAATCGAGCAAGCCATCAGAGTCTCTTACAGTCGACAAGTCTGCAGGCTCCACAATTCGACACGAAATCTTTTTATTAAAAAAAAAAATTTTGACCTTGCACACACTCAAGACAAATCTTGATCTATTGTATAGGGGCAGAGCTTGTGAGCGGCAAGGTTGGAATCGAGCAAGCCATCAGAGTCTCTTACAGTCGACAAGTCTGCAGGCTCCACAATTCGACACGAAATCTTTTTATAAAAAAAAAAAATTTGACCTTACACACATTGAGTGTGTGCAAGGTCCATCCCCCCCCCCCCCCCCCCCCCCCCCCCCCCCCCTACTAAAGGGCACGGGAGATTTATTGAAGCTCAAGCGCTGGGATCCACGGTAGCGAAGTTCGAACACGGAGATCAAGACACGTGAAACCGTAGGATGCCGGGGTAAACTATGACGCCAAAAGGTAAACTTGGACAAGCAGGGGGGGTGTCCACGTTTATTTATCATTTGCTGGTTTGCCCATATGTCAACTTCCCCGTCGCAGGCGTAGCGGTTAGCGCATTGGGCTCTCATGGTGGTGGCGAGGGTTCGAGTCTCCATGCCCGCCATGGGCGCCCATTTTTTTCCACCCTCAATCCCCCTCGAGATTCCCCCTTTCGACCTGCGCCGCCGATCCCATCTCTTTCTACCCGTGCCCTTTAGTGCCCTGCCCCCCCCCCCCCCCCACCCCGCGACTTTCAACCCTGTTCTTCCTCACCCCAACTCTCCACTATGGCTTGAGAGCAGCTTGAGAAAGAGTGAGAGCAAGCGAGTGAGAGAGACACCTTCAGAGAGATTAAGAGTGAGTGCAAGACAGATAACAAGCGTGAGAGAGAGATAGCGAGCGAGCGAGTGCGAGGTGAGATAGAGCCCGTCTTTTGGCATGAGCTCACGCACACAGGCACCGACATGTGCAGGTGCGGGCGAGTAAGCCCGGACATCAACCGGCATCAGCTTGATTTTGTCGAATTTCTTGGTGATTTTTCTCCTACTTCTCGGCATCGGTTTGATACCGATTTTTTCGTTTTTCTAAGCATCTCAACGTTTTCTTCTACGGGTTCGCGTTTCGGCTCGACGCATCAGTTTCGACACCGATCAGGCGGCTATTCGACTAGCGCGCTTCCGCCTGGCGACGAAAGCCAACATCGAGCGTTCTCTCGGTACGGCATCGACGCACTTCCGCCCGGCGACGGAAGACGGCATTGATGAATTTTTGACCTCGATACACTAGGAGACCATAGAGTGAGAGCGGCATCGGCTCTCATCTAGCACCCATTTTGGAGCATATTTGGCTCCGACGTACTCTCCACGGTGCTTCGACTTCGACGATTGTCTCCAGTTTTGGCTTCGACGGCATATACCGATATTTTTGGCTTCAACGGCTCACCCTGAGTTGGGTTTTCCTAGAGCGCACTCAGCTCTTGGCAGGTTTTTTTGGTCTACATGTTTACCGACTGATGAGGTAGTAGTTGTCAGTTTTCCAGCGGTTTTGCTCACATGTTGCAGTGCAACTTGTGCTGAGCACTGGAGAGCAGTTTTTGCAGGGTTTTATACAGTTTCATGCTATGTATGCTTATGTGGATACATCTTGAGTTAGGTGTGGCTCGCAGGGACACGTCCATAGAGCTACTCAGTTAGGAGTGAGCCAGTTTGCCAGGCTTTTGGCAATGCATATAGACCATTTATGGATCTGTTTACTAAGACACTGTGTGTCTGTTCTTTATGTGATTTGGTGAGACTTTTTGAAGTTTTGCTCAATTTCCAGGGGAAACTCTGCCGGATTTTTCCCAGGATTTCGCGTCATGGTTTATGCGTAGCCACAGTGTGCTCTCTGATGGTATAGTGGTCGATATATTCCCACTTCGACAGTGATCGAGTGTTTACTCTCACTTTGATAGATTTTGTCAGGTTTTGTCAGTTTGGACACGGTTTAGTGTTCTTGTACCCACTCTCGCAGGAGTGAGGATTGCATATGCTTGTGTTGTTACAAACAGACAGTCACACGTTTCACAGGTTTTTGCAGATTTTTGCACGCAGTTTCTCTTGTGGGATGCATTTTGAGCTAATTTGCTCTCTACTTGCGCGTATAGTTATGCGCTTTACGCTCGGTTGAGCAGTTTTTCCCAGTTTGTGCTTGCAAAATTTGTAGATTATGGAGTTGGTTTAATGCATATATGAGCGTCAATTTTGATGGATTGATCATGCTTTTGAGCATTATGTAGTGGTCGACTTACCTCCCACTTTGTTGCCAGTTTTCGGCATGATTTATGGTTGAGATTGTACTTGAGGTTTTGCTCAGTTTACAGGGGAGATTCTGTTAAATTTATCTCATATTTCTCGCCATACTTTGATTCTTAGCCATTCACTTATGGCGGCAGATATGTGTGACAGTGTAGAGTTCACTATGGTGACTTTTGAGAGACGGCGGTCTAGTTCTTGCTGATACTTATGTCGTTGGCATTGCGGTCACACAGGGCACATTAGGTGCCGCTATTTCAAACATATGAGACAGCAGCGGAGATGTATGCGAGATGCAGATACGGCATTGACACATGTTAGTAGAGAGGCAGTTTCAGTGGTAGTCTATGCCAGTAACGGTGATGTCACGCTTGCAGATTTATCTATAGTTAGCACATTTTCTCCATAGTGGTTACTAGATAGTGATGCTGCTTTTCATGTCACACCATGTCGTGAGTGGTTCAACACATTTTTTAGTGGGAGACTTGGTTGTGTGCACGATGGTTCGCCATTTGACATAGAGGGTGCAGGAGACGTTTGTTTGTCTTTTCCTAGTGGTGCATCATATATGCTACGACATGTGCACTATGTTCCTCAACTGAGACAGAGCTTAATCTCAGTGAGACAATTGGTAGTTTTTGGTCGTCAGATACCTCTTAGAGAGAAATCTTTCGAGATGCATTGCAGTTCACTAGTGATTGCCAAAAGAGCCCGCAACGGCCTTGTATATCCTATGCATGTATGAGGTTCGAAACTGCCAAGTCTCGCTGATATGCTTTGAGCGAGAGACGAGACATGTCTCTTTCGTCAGTAAGCTCCATCGTGCTTACAAGACAGAGCATTTAGCTATGCATGACGTGCCAGTAGACTCTGTAGAGACAGAGATAGAGCGGCAGTGTTCTAGTGAGACACAACAGGTGTTGTCAGACTTTGTGCAGGCATAGGTAGAGCATGTCTTCTCCCTAGAGACACAGACAAAGTTGACAAATATGAAGTTTTTTTATACGCTCATGTTAGAGGCTGATGAGTTGGTACTAGGACGCACAGTTTTGCCTATGGGTGAGTGACGTAGCCTCCCCACTGTCGGTGTTGACACATCCATACGTGATGGGTAGTCCTGATGATGCAATGATTGCAGATAGCGCAAGGGAGGTGAATATAGCCAGGTTTGCGTAGACTTTGTCAGCATTTGGGAATCTCATGTTTGACTTGTTGGTGTCGAGGCATGATCTAGCAGCTGTAGTGGGAGCATTTGCAGCAGGGATAGCCAGTCGTACGATGACTGACACTAGCACGATGCTTCGTGGAGCTTTGCAGACCATAAAGAGTTGTCTGCGGGATTTACATGTAGGCTCTAGCGTGGGTACGTCCACTCGCCTATGACCGCAGCCAATACGACTGCGTGTAGATCGATAGAGTGAGCTAGTGGGCATAGGTTGAGAGAGTCTCTCACTTAGTTTCTTGTACATACTAGTAGTTTAGCTGGTAGGTCTCACTTATTGGTGCATTGCTTTTAAGTGGGAGATTGTTGGGATAAAGGCGCTACGCCTTTGCTCGGGCCAGACGTCCGATGCCCACCTGCCCGCCCACTGTGTATACACACTTCCTTATTCTTTGTATACATAAAAATAAGGAGCACCTCACGCATTTGAGTTAGTTTCTGAGGTTGCTCCACCCACACACGGTCTCGTGCTTCTTCTCCTTCCCCGTACGCACCGCACCGTGCACGCATGCACGCAACGGTGCACATGCGTACTCACAATTTTCTGAAGCATCATTATGATCTTAGAAAGGTTTCTTGAGGTCTAGAACAATCACAGGCCCATGACTTAAAAGGTACTTAAGGGTCTTAAAAGCTTTCTTTGGTTGTACTCCCCGACTTAAAGGATCTTTTTCTTTGTAAGCTTGTTGAGAGGAGCTCTCACTTGGTTATTATGAGAGACTATATGACCCAATAATACAACTTAATAAGGAAAAAAACACTTTTCTTAGCATTGATAAGAAGCTCATGCTTTTGTAACTCACAAAAGACTGTGTCCACGAACTGCTTTGATGCTCTTCTTCAATATCTAAAATTACTACTATGTCATTAAAGAGCACTCATGTGAAGCATGGACGAGACCAAAATATGTGATCCATGATGTGGTTCAATGTTGTTGGGGCATTGGCTAGGCCAAAAGGCATCATCAAAACTCGCAGAGGCCAAAGATTGTGCAAAAGTTTGTATGATATATGTCTTCAAGAGGTATCTGTAACTAATGGCATCCACTCTTGAGATGCTAAAGATACAAGCACCTTGTAATTTATAAAGAACCTCACCTATCTAAGATAACGGAAAGCAATTCTTGATGTCGATCTTATTCAAAAATCAATAATCAATGCACGTGTGGAACATGCCATCTTTCTTCTAGAGTTAAAACACTAGGTGAGCACTAGAGAGAAGTACTTAAATAAATAAGACCCTTATGTAGAATATCAAGTACTTACATGAGTATATGTTCTTGTTGACTTACGTCATGTACCATGTGGAAGGAAAGTTATATAGCAAAGAGTCCATAAAGCAATCCTTATAAGTGTTAAGAATCAAACCTAGACATTTGTTCATACTTGAAAGCATAATTTCTTTGAACACTCCTGATTGCTTTGAAATAATCCTTCCAAAAATTTAGAGTGAAACTCACTTATTCATTGGTGCTCATTAATTTTAGGTGCTCGGACAATTTTAGCAACCCTAGGTATACGGGTGAAAATGCTACAATAAGTACACACTTTTTGATAAGAAGAGCTTGGCAGCTATGGTGTCTTTGTCCTTCTTCGTCACCATGAATCTCGTTTCTATATACTAACTATGCTTATGTGTGTTTTGCCTGCATTAATCTATGTATGAGCATGCCTACTCTCTCTTTTTATGCATTCCATCATCACTCTTTCTAGACCTGTGTGTGTGCGCGCGCACCTAGAGAGAGAGAGAGAGAGAGAGAGAGAGAGAGAGAGAGAGAGAGAGAGAGAGAGGGCGCAAATAGAAGTGTGTACATTGTGAGACCACAGTATTTCTTATGACCTTGGTTACTACAAAGGAAACAACTTCCCTTGTCGACATGGGTCTTCAACTTGGTAGGAGAGATACTCCATTCTCTTTCCTTTTCCCTCTAGCTTCTTAGGCTAAGGTCATTATTGGGCTAGGTGCTTTTTTGTGTTCATCTTCATTTGGCTCATAAATTGCTTTTTGTCTTTCACAATACATGTTGTGCTCGTGTCAAGCGCCAAGGAGTCCTCATAGAATGAAAATCCTTCGTAAGAAAAACAAACTTCATCATCTTTTGAAGGGTACCATTCGAATACAGCTTCCTTTTTGCATCTTTTTTTTATTTTAACTCCATGAAAGGTGTAGCCTTTAGAGGGATGGACCAAAATAAATCCATAATCTGTCTCTCTGGGATTGTCTGTCTACAGATCTCATCAGTAAACTTTCTATGTGTCTATGTAACTCAAGTAGATACAGTCCAAGGCATCTCTGGTCCTGATAGCTCATGACTCTCAAGAAGGGTCCAAAGCCCTTTCTGAATAGACAATGGATCTTTGCCTGGCTCTGTATGGCATAGGTGGTATATCATGCTCGCTATTGGTATCCCTCTAAATCCACTAGTCTCAATCTCAAGTTGGTGTGAAGATATCCGTATTTGGCCAATGGCACACCGTAACCCATGAGATAGATGTAGCTAGGTCGAATCAGAAACCCATCCCTTGTGGGCTGGAGAAGACGCTCTCTATAGAAAGCCATATGTCGACTCTAGCCATGACCTCCTGGTGTCCAACGGGTCAGGTCCTGGCAAATGAATCTAGTAATCTCCACCCATGTAGGAGACAACAATGGTGCATTAAGGGATTAGTGGAAGGGAGGCAAGATGTCCATGCTGAAGCCATGTATCTAGAACCATGATGACATTTGTGCATACCAACATGATGTGTCCCCGTGCAAAGCTAGAGAGAGAGAGAGAGAGAGAGAGAGAGAGAGAGAACATTTACACTCTGAAAACAATCATTCTTTCGAACACATACCTACACCCCAAAAAATGATGCGGGGAACATATGAATAACTAACCCTTTAGACTGTAGAGCAATGCCTGTTTTGACCTTTGCACTAAGGGGAGTGGAAGAAGTGAGACTTTTAAGTTACACGAGTGGATTCCTCAATAACACACGAGAGAGAGAGAGAGAGAGAGAGAGAGAGAGAGAGAGAGAGAGAGAGAGAGAATGTAAGAACCTCCATAGATTGATATTCACAAGAACGTACAACTAAGCCACATTGACAAGAAAGAGAGAATTGGAATGAACTACGAGAGGATGCTGTGCATGGCAACGTAAGAGCTCACATTTGGAAAGCCATGAGAATGCAGTGGCTACCACAAGAACATGTCATTGCAATCAAAGAAGGTAACATGTAGCAAAGTAACAAATAGCAAAATTGCTATCCCACTCTAAACATTATTCTTCACCTCTGCAAGTCGTAAGATAGTGTTTTGTACCATCCCCCCATGTGCGGTGGATCAATAGGATAGGGAGTGACTAGTGTAGTGAATAGTGAAGCTCCTAGAGCAAAGCGTGGTGTATTGTGCTTACAATGGTGGTGTGGATCGGTGTGTTGGGTGTTTCCATCTCAATTGTGTGCCCCCCAAAGGCAGAGCCAAGGCATGTCTTTATGCAAGAGTGGAGAGGCCTTTTAAGAATTATGTTAATCATAATCAACAAATTTAAAGTGCATGGTGCAATGCCGACGCACCCATTCCCACCATTCTACGTTTATTTGGATGAAGCATGGGTGATTATGAGACGAGCCTAGCGAATGCTTCTAGTCATGAACATTAGCTAGACAAAGAAGAGATTTATGTAATTATGCATAATACGTTACATTGAATGGACAAAGGTGGTCAATAGTAGATGTCTCATCTCACCTTTGGTTGTTGACCATTATCATGGCAAGACTACATTGTTGCCACCAAGGTGCTGTAAGAAGTGGAACCTCTCAATGGTAGAAGTGGAAACTCATGCATATCTACCAGGAGAGTAGATTGGCACTTCCTTTTTTTTTTATATAAAATAAAGCCTTTTGAATCTTCGTTTTGACTAGTTTTACGGGATTGCGCCCACTCACCCACACCCACATGTCTCAAGAGTTGAACCATAGTAGAGCCCCTCACCTTTTCCACTAGGCCAACTGCCCTTGACTGGATTGGCACTTCCTATCTTGACAAGTTTTGGAGCCTGTATGTAGTATATGGTAGCCCTTTGGTTACATTTGTATCATTGCCAGATGGTGGACTACTGCCAGCAGGGCATTCCTCCAGCGGTTGGCTAGTACTCCACGGTCGATTCTTCTTTCTATTCATTGTTTCCTCTTATTTATCGTGTATACGTGCATATAGACATGTTTGAGTACTTGTATGTTGCATGAGTGGCTGTGCGCAGCATGTATGGGTGTGTACGTGATAGAGAGAGAGATGGCAAACTTAAGTTAGTTTTATTGAGAAACCCTGATAGAGGTTCAGCTGGTGTGATATGACAGAGCTTTCGATTCTAAATTGATGTGACGTGATGAACAGCGTTTTTTCATAAGAAAAAAGTGGCATGTAAATTATCTATACATTAGAGGCACAAATTTTGTTACAACGGTTGCGCCAAAAACACACAAGAATACTTTCAAAATTGATTCCTCATAAACACTCTGCAGTCATAAAACTGCAGGAATGGGTGGCAATAGACAGCATCAAAATGGGCAACAAAACAACTGTAGGTTTATCAATAGATGCCCAAAGGGGGGTAAAATGGGTCTTTCTGAGGAATCAAGATGGACGCCACAACCTGAAAAAACAACAGGAGATAAGGTCCATGAGAAGTTATAACCAACACAATTCTGTGTTTTCGACCAACACCCACCTTCAACGGCACCGACTAGTATCTTCTGAGCTCAGCTACTAAAAATCTCTTATAAACTTTCCTGCAAAAATGCTTTAGGATGCAGTCAGCATCGGAGGAGGAAGATCGGCCGGCTAAAACCTTCTGCACATGACTCGATCTCTTCTGTAATGCTTTGCATCGAACGGAATCCGATCTTCAAAGACCACAGTAAATTACCTCAAAGAAATTCATATACTGTCAGCTTCTTCAAAACCAAAAAAGTAAACACAAAACTTACTCTATCAAGAAGGACCTCCCTGAATTGATCCGGACGCAATACAATCTCATTGTAATTCTGACGTGCCACCTGCAGTATAATTTCTTACTCAGCAGTCGTTCTTTGGGACTCTCAGCACATGTAAAAGAACACTACCAGGACTTACCTCCGAAACCTGGTAATTACTTTTGTAGGATTTCCACGGCTGCGGTTCAAGGATCAGAATCCCACCCTGCGTTGTATGTGGATAAGTCAAACCAGCTGCATGCACTCAGTTTATCTTCAAAGAGAAGCCGCATCGATACAACTCAGGAATCTGACTATTCATCAAGTTTACCTTGATAATAATCATTGTTGAATTAATTCATCCATTAGTCTGAGGAGAGGACAGGATAAAATTCACAGAAGGCTCTTATAAACTCTTACTAATCTTCATGTTCCTCGTAACGCTCTTGTTCAGATGTATGTATGAAATCACTTCTCTTATTAATCTCAATTTTCCCTGTAACATCCTTACTTAAGAGGAATGAACAAGAACCCTTCTCGAAAATTTGATGTGCTCACTTGTTTGAGTTCACATTTTAAGATGCTGCGTAAGTGTTCTCCTTGCAGAAATCGAGGAGCCACTTACTTGTTAGAAGAGTACCTTTGTTATCGTTCTACGCTTCTAGCTTTTTTAACACTTGAGGACCAATGAAGTAGCTTCCGACCAATAGACTACAAAACCCGCAAAAAATTGCTACTGAGGGGGAACATCAATACCAATGTGAAAGCCCACATATTGACACATCTGCCCCAGTGCAAGCCAAGAAAAACCACCTGCTCACCCTACTTGCACACATCATGCACCCCAAAGGCCATCCATGCTTGCTCCAATTGATAAGAGCACCACCAGCCACAAAGAATCTCTCCAAAGCCTTGCACAAAGAATCCAAGATTGAATAGGAATACTGAACAAAGAGCATAGTAAGGGGCAAACTAAGTCCTCTAATCTGTGGAATCCTGCATCACAAATAAGAGGACATGGTCTCAGCAAAGAAAAGAAACCGGTATGGTGCTACAGGACAACCCTGTCGTAGAGATCGTGACAATGGGAAAGACTCTCCAACAAAACCCCTATCTATATAATGTTGAAACATCATGAATCCATTGTGCAGGAAAGCCCATCCTATGTTAAGTTCCCTTTAAAAAATCCCCGTCCACTTTATCATCAGACTTCGCTAAGTTGAGAAGGTCACCAAGGATTGTTCCGACTGTCTGGCATGCTCCACTACCTCAAAGAAAGTAAATATGTTGTCCAAAATGTATCGATCCTACACAGAACCGGTCTAAGAGGCGTGTATCAAATCGGGTAAGAAAGGACGGAGTCTAGCACTGATCATATAAGCGAGAGTCATATACATGGAAGAGAGGAGAGCAATGGGATGTGCCACTAACGAAGCAGTGTGTGATCTCCTCCCTTCGATATAAGCGTAATGAGGCCCGAGGTAATCAAGGAAGGCATCTGACCAGTGTCAAAAATCTGCTGGAAACTCTGGAGAAGAGGCAAGTGCTAGACATCCCAATAGTCAAGGGAAAACTGCCTAGTGAGGCCATCAGCACCCGGACAGGAACAGCATCAATATCTACAAGAGCATCATGCATCTCTCAAGCTGTGAAGGGCCAACAACGAACTGCTCATCAGTGAAGTGAATCTAAGCAGAGTGAATGACCAAATCTCCTCTTTAGCACAAAGCGGGTCCTCTGTGGTCAGCAGCACTGTGAACAACTCCAAATAGAACTTCGTAGCAATCCCCAAGACTCTATCCAAATCCGTACAAATATGGTCGGCTGTGTCTCATAGAGCATGAAGAGTACTGCCAAGGGCTCTCTCCCAAAAGCTCTAGCTCTTTGACACTCTGGTGGCTTCAGCGATGCTTTACTGAGTTCAGATTTGGGGACCCTCAATGGACCACCATGGCAGATCTGGTAGCACTGATGGATGGAGAGGCCTTTAGTCTCTATGATCTCTCGGATGATTCGGGCTAAGGCCTCAGTGCCACATGAGATTATTTGAGCCGAGCTAGCTGCCCTCCCCTCTCGTGATCGAGGCACTTACTAGATCATCATCCTTCATGCATAGTTTATGGGACCTCCCCAGAGACAGATATGCTCGGCTAGCCCTTGAGTCATCTCGATAGCTAGCGCTACCAGAGGGATACAGCATGCTGGTATGGGCAGATGACATCATGATTTCAGTCACATGGTTTCAGCAAGGACAGGCTGCCTCCGTTCCAGTACTCCTTGGATGCACCCTCCCTATCTCTCACACAGACAGAGATAACTAAACTCATACGTCAGGATATGATTCAACTAGATACCAGGAGCACATGGATACAGGCGACACACGAGTTGAGCACAAAGATGGCTTTCTTTAGAGAGCATCTTCTCCAGCTAACAGAGGATGGATATGTGATCAAACCAGCCTATATGGACACTTATTTATCCCATGAAATACGATGTGCTATTGGTCAGATGCACTCATCATCGCATCAGTTAGAGATTGAGACTGGCAGATTTAGGAGAGTACCAGCAGCGGCCAGGATTTGCCAGTTGTGTTGTCACAAATGGGTGACGTGGCAGCAAACCCCGGACACACACACGGCAATGACATGTGGCAGACTGTACGGCAGTGACGTGGCAGACTGCGTACGTAGATTCCTGATTTTGCGGCGCAAATTACAGAGCTGCTGACATGGCATTGCATACGGAATTTCCTGCTTTTTGCTGGCTGAATTCGCTGGCGGATTTTTGGGACAGTTGCTTTTAATACTGAAAGCTTTTTAAGTTGAATGCTTTTGGGGCTCTGCTTTTGGCCATCCCTTGTATCAATAAACAAGTGGCTAGGCCTCACTTCTCAAAGCATCTGGACGCAAAGTCTGAGAGTGAGCACCTACCCACTCTCTTGTACTTTGAGCACAAATTAATACAAAAAGAAATACCGGAAGGGGCGCGGCGCCACGCCGGGCCATGTCGACCTAATTGTGAATTGTGAACTGTTTTGAAGTAAATCTCTGTTGTGTCGCGGTAGAATCTTGACTTGGGGTGTCCAAGTTTGTTATAGTGGTATCAGAGCGCGCGGCCGATTTCTCTTCTATCGAGAAATCCGATCCTTTTCTCGCGACACTTATGGATTCCAACAGAGATCAGTCGACTTCTTCTGCATCTGCGAATGCAGGAGGAGATCGCGGAGAAGATTCTCATGAGCAGTCAAAAGAGTACGGCCCACCTTGGCCTAATCAGGCTGAGATTGAAGAGATATAACGTCGACAATTGGTTGATGAAGCAACAAAGATGATGATTAAAATTTCGAAGGATCCAAAATTTGCAAAAATTGACTCAGCAATCCCTCGAAGAAGTGCACACCCAGTGGCAAAAGGCTACAGAGCCACCCTTCAACCGGTACTCAAGAAACCTCCTTCTCTGAGGATGTTTACAGAGCAAGAATTAGAAGAGGTGATTCACACACAGATCAACCGGCTTTTGGACGCAAACAATAAAGCCAAAAAGCATAAGAAAGGAACTGACTTCCCGGGTTATTTGGGTCGTCAATCTACTTTTGCATCGGCACGAAAGCAGAAGAAGCGTGTACGATTTGAAGGACTACCCAATTCTTCTTCTTCTTCTTCTTACAGTTCTTCTAGCTCTTCTGACTCGAGCGAAGAAGTCAGAAAGAAGCCTAAATTTTGCCCAGTTTTTGACAGTTTACAGAGGACTCATCCTCAGACAGTTCGGACTCTGACGATCACATGTTTTATGCAAAGAAGAAGCACTTTTATAAAGCCAAACAATCTGACTTCCTCGAAGATAAAAGTTGGAAAGTAAGAGAATTCAAAGAAGGTGGACAATCAATTAAGTTTGACTTTTTTTTGGCCTTCATACAGCAGTTTGATATAGCTTTCTCTGAAGGGCATTACTCAGAGCACTCCAAGATTCGGAGGGCTACATCTTTCTTCAAGGGAAATGCTCGAACATGGTGGTCCACTCTTCTACTGAGAAAGGAAGCTCCGGTTAAATGGTTGAAATTCAAAAGGCTTTTTATTTCTTCTTGGTTGACCCCGGAGTACAAACGAGATATACGAACTGCTTGGAATCATCTTCGGGTGACCAAGGGAGATTCTCTGGACGCTTATTGCGAGAGATTTTGGAGCTCTTTTCTACCAGCCTCTTCATTTAAGAAGGTCTCGTTTAAAGAACAGATTGAGCGGTTTTGCTGCGGACTTCCTACAAAGATCCGAGACTACTGCTTGGAACAAAAGTCAAATTCTCTATTCAAGAATTGATAGGTCATGCGAAACGGGGTTTTGCCATACATTCGAGCAATCTAACTTACCCCACTGATGAGATCTTGACTTAGAGAACCCAACAGACTTCTAATAATGAAAGTAGAAAGAGAAAGAGTTCCCAAGAAAAGAAAGACAAGGATTCACGACCCCGCCTCACTCTTCGAGAGAGGGCCAACTACATCAAAGAGGGGAAGTGTTTCGGATGCGGGGAACATGGGCATGTCTCCGCGAAGTGCCCTAAAAAGGCATAGCAAGAACAGAATGAAGACAGGCCAGAGAGTTCGAGAGCAACCGAAGAACGTGGCAGAAAAGGCAACATGAAAGCAGGACTCGTTTTAGATTGCATGGGTACTAACCCAAGCACGATTGATGAAAGTACAGAACTTTGCCGAGCTTGGGGCAAAGTGAAAGATTAAGAAGCCCTCATTCTCTTTGATGGAGGAGCCAAGGCCAACTTCATTTCACCTGAATTGGCGGCGCGGCTCGAGATTACACTCGATCGGATGGGACCACAAGGAGAGGCAGTTCTAGCAGCACCCGGACAGGACATAGCCATTACACCTGTCATTGGCAAACTTCGGTTGCATTGTCAGGGGTATTTGGGGCACAAGGACTTCTACATAATGCCCTTGGAAGGTTGTGATGTCCTCCTTGGAGTCCCTTGGTACCATAAGAACAACGTCGTGGTCGACTATCGGCCGAAGAAAGCAACATTGACAAATGAAAAGGGCGAGTCTGTCCCACTTGTATCGGCTTCGACCGTTTCGAAAGTAATGAAATCCAGTATGTTTGTTTATGTCACAAATTGGTGACGTGGCTGCCCAGTACACTTCCCCTTGGCAATGGACCCCTAGGAAAGTATTGCAAATGCTGACGTGGCTGGCTGCCAGAATCTGCGGCGCATTTCACGGGCTGACTGACACGTGGCAAGCTGTACGGTAGCAAGAAAAGCAAGCGGCAGCTTTTTGCTTTATTTAATCTACGCAATTCGAGAGAGAGAGAGCTCCTTTGTTTTTTTGCTTGGGCTCAAGAGAGCTTGAGAGAGAGAGCTTTTGCTTTATTTTAAAAGCTCTTGATTTTCAGCTTTTGGGCTCTGCTTTTAGCATCCCTTGTAAACCCTTTAAATATGTGGGTAGGCCTCTCACAACTTAGAGCATCTAGACGCAGAGTCTAAGAGTGAGCGCATGCCTACTCTCTTGTACTTTGAACACAGATTAATATAAAAAGAAATACCGAAAGGGGCGCCAGTCTTTGGGGCCAATATCACGGAACTCCGCCGAGCTAGTGTCGAATCAATTGTGAACTGTGAACTGTTTTGAAGTGATTATTTGTGGTGTCGCAGTAGATTCTCGACTTGGAGTGTCCTCCAGAGCGCAGCCCATTTCTCTTCTACGGGAAATCGATCCTTTTTCCGCAGCACTTATGGCTTCAGGCAGAGATCGGTCAACTTCCTCTGCATCGGGAGATGCGGGAAGAGATCACAACGAAGATTCACGCGAGGAGTATGGCCCTTCTCGGCCTACTCAGGCGGAGCTCAAAGAGATGGAGCGTCGACGATTGATCGGCGATGCAACAAAGATGATGCTTAATTTTGTGAAGGACCCAAAATTTGCAAAATATATGAGCGAGACCTCTTTCGATGAGGTGCACTCACAGTGGCGGCAGACCACAGAGCCACCCATCAAACCGACTCTCAAGAAACCTCCTACTCCCAAGATGTACACAGAGCAAGAATTAGAAGAGGTCGTTGATGCACAAATTGCTCAACTTTTTGACGCACAAAGCTAAAAAGCACACAAAAAGCAGAAGAAAGGCGCTGACTTTCCGGGTTATTTGGCTCGTCACTCTACTTTTGAATCGGCAAGAAAGCAGAAGAAGCGTGTTTGATTTGAAGGAGTACCCAGTTCTTCTTCTTCTTCTTCTTCTTCTGACAATTCTTCTAGCTCATCTGACTCGAGCAAAGAAGACAGGAAAGGCAAAAAGCGAAGAAAAAAGCAAAGCTTCGGAAAGGCCAAAAAAAAAGGCAAAGAAGTCTAAATCTCGCCCCGTGGTTGACATTTCTAAAGAGGACTCGTCTTCAGATAGTTCGGACTCTGATGACAACAGCTTTTACGCAAAGAAGAAGAATTTTTATAAGCCAACCACTATGACTTTTTGGAAGATAAAAGCAAGAAAGTCCGAGAGTTTTAAGGAAGGCGGACGGTCAATTAGATTTGACACGTTTTCTGGTTATAGAGATGCTTCGAAGGCTTTGTCTTTTATACAACAGTTTGACATAGCTTTCTCAGGAGGGTGTTACTCACAACACTCTGAGATTCGGAGAGCTGCCTCTTACTTTAAGGGGAATGCTCGAACTTGGTGGTCCACGCTTCTATTAAACAAGATAGCGCCAGTTAAATGGCTGAAATTCAAAAGGCTTTTTATTTTTTCTTGGCTGACTCGAGAGTATGAACGCGACATACAAACTGCTTGGAACCATCATCGGATGACCAAGAAGGATACAGTGGACGCTTATTGCGAGAGATTCTGGAGCTCTTTTCTACCCGCCTCTTCATTTAAGAAGATCTCGTTCAAGGAACAGATTGAGCGATTTACCTTGGGTCTTCCTACAGAGATCCGGGATCACTGCTTAGAACAAAAGTCAGCTTCCATTCAGGAGTTGATGAGTCATGCGAAACGGGGTTTTGCCATTCACTCGGACAGTTTGACCTACCCCACAAGTGAAATCATGACACAAAGAGCCGAACAGACTCGACAAATGAAAGTAGAAAGAGGAAGAGCAATCCGGAAAAGAAAGAAAAGGATGCACGACCCAAGCTCACTCCTCAAGAGAGGGCTTGCTACATCAAGGAGAAAAGTGCTTTGGATGCGAGGAAACTGGGCATATCTCCGTGAAGTGCCCTAAAAAGGCAAAGAAAGAACAGAACGACAAGGATGACGAAAGGCCTGAGAGTTCGAGAGTAGCTGAGGACCGTGGAAGAAAAGGCAAGATGATAACAAGACTGGTTCTAGATTGCGTGGGTACCGATCCCAGCACGATGGACGAGAGTACAAAACTTTGCCAAGCTTGGGGCAAAGTGAAAGACCAAGAAGCCCTGATCTTTTTTGATGGAGGAGCCAAGGCCAACTTCATTTCACCAAAATTGGCGACGCAACTCAAGATCACTCCCGATTGGATGGGACCACTTGCAAAGGCAGTTCTAGCGGCACCCGACAGGGACGTAGCCATTACACCTGTCATTGGCAAACTTCGATTGCATCGTCAAGGGTATTTGGGGCATGAGGACTTTTACATAATGCCTTTGGAAGGTTGTGATGTCCTCTTGGGAATTCCCTGGTACCACAAGAACAACGCCGTGGTCGACTATCAGGCAAGGAAAGCAACATTGACCACAGAGAAGGGCAGAACCATTGTACTCGATGTAAAACTTAAGGGCGAGTCTGTCTCTATTGCATCGGCTTCGGCCATTTCTAAACTAATGAAATTCAGACTGTTTGTTTACCCGATCTTTTTGAAAGAGTTGAGTTTTGAGGATAGGACAAATATGTCTAAACTTGATAAAGAACGCCATGATTTTCTCCACTCTCATGCCAATTGCTTCTCAGAGGGCCTGCCATGCGAGTTACCACCCGCTCATCTTGAAGATCATACCATCGATCTGATACCTGGAAGCACACCATCGAACCGGCCACCTTACCGTGTGAGCCGAGCCCAAAAAGAAGAAATTACGAACCAAGTGAAAGACATCTTGGAAAAGGGTCTTGTCCAACCTAGTATATCACCGTACTGCTCTCCTGTGTTGTTGGTTTTGAAGAAAGACAGATCTTGGAGAATGTGCATCGATTATAGAGCTCTCAACAAAATCACCATCAAGAACAGATTTCCGATTCCTAGAATCAATGATATACTTCAACTTCAGGGATCCTCGTGCTTTAGCAAAATCGACTTGAAAAGTGGATATCATCATATTAGAATCGCGTCGGGAGATGTCTACAACACAGCCCTTCGGACGACTTCTGGGTTATTTGAGTTTTTGGTGATGCCGTTTGGCCTAATCAATGCTCCTGCGACATTTAACCCGATGATGGACAGGATTTTTCGAGAGTACAGACTATTTATTGGCACTTTCTTTGACGACGTCATTGTTTTCTCCAAGGATGAAGCAGAACATAGAGATCATCTGCTTCAAGTCTTTCAAGCATTACGAGATCACAAGTTAGTGATTAATGCGAAGAAACGTGGATTTTTCCTACATTGTGTTAGCAGCAGGAGTGCAGATGGATCCGGCCAAGATAAAGACTATCCGTGATTGGCCGGATTTTAAGAATGTCCATGAAGTTAGAAGCTTCTTGGGATTGTGTTCGTACTACAGGCGGTTCATTGGAAAGTTTGCAGAGGTTGCTTCCCCTTTGCATATCTTGACAGAGAAAGGAGTCCCTTTCTCGTGGGGACCCACAGAGGTGACTGCCTTTCAGACACTGAAAGAGAAATTGACTACAAGACCAGTTTTGACTTTGCCACACTTGCAGAAGTCATTTGAAGTATATTGTGATGCTTGTGGTCGTAGTCTGAGTGCGGTCTTAATGCAAGAAGGCCATGTCATTGCTTACGAGAGCCGATTGTTCTCAAGGCCGGAATTGACAACACAGATTTATGAGAAAGAGCTTTTGGCGGTTATCCATGCTCTTACTCAGTGGCGACATTACCTATTCGGAGCGGATTTTACTGTCTTCACAGACCATCAGAGTTTACACTACTACTTGTCACAGAAGCAGCTATCGAAAAAGCAGATGCGGTGGGCGAACATCTTGTCACAGTTTCACTTCCAGATTGTCCATATTCACGGACAGAAGAATTTGGTGGCAGATTTCACTAATTGAAAAAGAAAATGGATAATCGATCGTATCTTATTTTCATAGTTTGTAGTTTTCTTTTATAGATACAGATATAGACTTTTCTTTTTTTATTATAAAACAGAACTTGAAAATACGAACTAATGCTGGGGGAAGGTCCGATCCCTTCCCTTCCCGGAGGTATGGCTGAGCGGCTTAAGGCATTGGTTTGCTAAATCAACATACAATACATTGTATCATGGGTTCGAATCCCATTTCCTCCTACACTTTTCCTTGATGATTATGCTGAAGTACAGTACAGAATCGAAAATTACAAGACGCTCTTTCCCTATGATATGATGGCCAGGCCGTTACCTGAGCACTCTTCCTGCCGATCTTACCTTGGTAAGAATATAACTGTGTCGTTGCCTCTGTTCCGTAACAATAAACAACAAAAATACACAATCGAAGGAAAAAGTGCAGGGGTCACCCCATTTGCCATCCCTTCAAAATGGCAAACCAAACGACACATAAGTCTACTTTGATAACTGTAACGGTAGCTGCTACCTTTACCTTATCAACGCTTTTTTGTTTTATTAACGCAAGCAAGCAATTCTATTTTTGCTTTCATTTGCTTTCTCTCTTTTTAGAAAAGCAGCAAAAACAACCTTGTCTCAGAAGCCGTTGGTTCTAGCTATTTCCGCGATACACCACAGGAGCTTCGAGGATATGGTCCATCACTATGCCACGGATACAGATTTTGCAGACATTTTCACACGGATACGGGATGGGGAAACAGTAGCAGGATATTCCATTCGGGATGGCTACTCGATGAACAAAACCATGTTGTGCGTTACACAGCCGTTGAGGGAAAAGGTTATGACCAAAAGCCACTGTCCGCCTTTTATGGGTCACCGCGGCATTGCTACCACCTTGAAAGGGGTAGAGAGATACTTCTTTTGGCCAAAACTCAAAAAGAATGTGGACGAGTTTGTGCGCAGTTGCTTGGTATGCCAGAAGGTCAAGTTTGACAAGCATAAAGCACAGGGATTGTTACAGCCTTTGCCCATACCCACCCGCCCATGGGAAAGTATTGCAATGGATTTCATTTTTTATCTCCCGAGAACACAGAGTGGTCACGATGGTATCTGGACTATTATTGATAGATTTAGCAAGCTGGCTCATTTCATTCCAGTGAAGAAAACAGTCAAGCCGGATCACTTAGCGAGACTGTTTGTGGCCCAAATTTTCACATTACATGGCATGCCTGAGACGATTGTCTCCGACAGGGACCCCAGATTTACGAGTTTGTTTTGGAAGGCAATTTGGGAGAACATTGGCACATGGTTGCAGTTCTCGTCATCTTTCCACCCGCAAACTGACGGGCAATCTGAGATTGCCAATTCACTGGTTTTAGATTTATTGAATTCTTACATCTCGGATTAGAAGACTCAATGGGAAAAGTATCTACCTTTGATAGAAGAAATGACTGCAGCATTTTGGTCTAAATGATCTCGATAGACATAATTGCAATAGTAATAGCTCGTTGCTGCTGCCCGCACCTCCTCACGCCCCTATTTCTTTTTGTATTAATCTGTGTTCAAAGTACAAGAGAGTGGGTAGGTGCTCACTCTCAGACTCTGCGTCCAGATACTCTGAGAAGTGAGGCCTAGCCCACTTATTTATATATACAAGGGATGCCCAAAAGTAGAGCCCCAAAAGCATTCAACTTAAAATCTTTCAGTATTAAAAGCAACTGTCCCAAAAGCTTCCAAAAATAAGCTGGCGAGCATGAAAGTCCGCATTTGCAGGTTCAAATGCTTTGCGAATGGAGCGCCGGAATTTGTCCCATGAAGGGGTGCGTTTACCGTCAGCAACTCTTCGTTGCCACCACAGAAATGCTGTGTCTTTCAAATACTGAACTGGCTAATGCAACTTTCTTACTTTCCACCAAGTCTGTATTGGACAGGTAGACCTCCATCTTAAATATCCATTGGTCTAGCACGCGCTTGTCACGGCGACCATTGTATGGTTCTGGCAGCTTAACATCGAGCTTCTTTTTTTGTGCGGAATTAAAAAATTTATAAAGAAGCTGTAATTCAGTATTGTCTACCTCTGCTGTAGGATCTGGTTCGTCTTCGTGTGCGTCCAGTGAAGCTTCTCAAGAAGAGGGTATAGCAGAAGAAGGGTTTGCTCGAGAAGAAGTATGTGTCTATTGCATCTGCTCCAAACGAGTGTTGAGAGAAGCAAGACTTGTTGTAAAAGTCTGTTGTAAAGCTTCCATTTGTTCCTTGAGGAGAGCAAGCATCTGTGCCTGTTGGCCATCTACTTCTGCTTGGGACATGGTTCTGCCTCAGAGAGAGTATCGAGGAGATGCTAGAGAAGTATGAGACATGTAGACAGAAGAAGCTGGTTCTAATGATTCGCCAAGCTCTGCTAGAAAGTCGGAATTGAAGTCTGAATCCTCGAGATCCTCGACCTCTTCCACTGCAGGTGTTTCTGCTGGAGCGAGCGACAGAGGTGTGTACTCCAGAATACGTAACTCGCTGTGAACACGTACTAGGCGCTAGAAGGATATAATACTGTTGACAAAATCCACTCTCCACTCTGTCAGTGAGTAGGCAAGATGGGGGTAGTGCCCAAGGATAAACTCGTAATGCTGAAAGTGCTGAGAGTCACAAGTAAGAAAAATATGCCACACCACCCAAGTCTGGAACTGTATCTCGTGGCGGTGGGTGACGTAAAGTAAATATTCTTGCTGGACCGGCACGGCCTGTGGCATGGGAACAGGTGCATGGACGGGTTCTGGAACGGGTTCTGGAGAATCCGGAATAATAATGACCTCTAGTGCGCGTCCGGCCAATTGTTCGGGCTCTGGAGTATCGGAAATAAGAATTACCTCCGGTGCAGGGAGCGAGTGCGCCGGCAAAATTGCGTCGAGAATCTCGTCTATGTACGAGAGATAAGGCACGGGAATCCAGAATTGATCGCCATCCATTGCGTGCGTGAAGCCGATGCGAGCAAATTGCCAACGCCGAAAGAGGAATTGCACCACGCGGGAGAGAGAGGAGAGGCTAGATTCGTAAGTTGCACCATCTGTTTCTTACGCTGCTGGCCTTTTTGTTAGGTACAGCGGAATGAATGTTTGCGCTTTGCTCAAGATGAGTGCTCCGAACTGTGCTCAAGGTTCCTTTTGTTCTTATGGAAGGGAGAGCCTTTCCTTCTTAATGAGAGAATGCTATGATCACAACCAAAGTGAATGGACACTGTGCGTGCAAGTGTATGAGACTGAGAGATAAAGAGAGAACAAAGATACGACACAGAGACATTGTAAAACCCTCCTCCGAAGGCCCCACTCTCGTCGGCGAGAGTGGTCTACTTATGATTGCACAATCTGGTACAATGGGAATGCATATGACTGATGCAAGTCTAGGCTATGTCGACGACGACGACGGGGATGACGACACGGACCTAAGGGCTGAAATCTACAATCTTTTATCTGCTGGCCAAAAACGCTATGGACTGAAATCTGCGACTAGTCTAAAAACGTTGATTTGGGGGCTGTTTTCTGTGGGTCTTTGACGCTGAAAATCTGCAGGTTTAGGGCTGAAAACTAAGGTTGCTTAAGGCTGAAAACTGAGGTTCTTACCGGGCTGAATCTGCTATTCCTTAGGGGCTGAATCTGCTACTCTTTGAGGGCTAGACTTGCAAGTGTTCAATGCTGAAAACGCCCTGCTGAAAGCTGCACAAAACGCTAGGTGATGAAGTTCTCAAAACGTTAGCTGTTGGGTTCTGTGGCGATGGTGTCTAGATGCAAAAACACAAGGCTTATGCTCTGCAAAAACGCTATCTGATGGTGCTCTTCAAAAACGCTAGGCTTGAGAGGATCTTGCGGGAGGATCTGATGCAAAAATGTTGTGTCCGAGCTTGCTTCTGGCGAGGATTGCTGATGAGAAAAACGCTAGGGGCAAGGGTCTGATGGCGATGGTCTTCTTGCTAGGAGGAAATCCACCAAGGGTCTTGTTAAGAAGTTGCCTGCAGAGCTTGGCTCCTGTTGCCTCTTCTGCCATTTAGTGCTAGTCTAGGTTTGCTTATATACAAACTTACTCAATTTGCCCTACCTACTTTCCAACAAAAGTCACTTAAAAATAATAAGTGAAAAATGTCAAAAATAGGTAAAATAGGCTAAATGCACTGGAAAATTTCCCTGAAGGATTCTGATGGATTCTGATGGGAATGCTTAGGATCATGCTGTGTGCAACCAGAGGATATGCATCTACACTAAGTGACTGGGCATGCACGGTCTGCGAACAGACTAACAAAAGTGCCAGATCGCTTCCTATTCTAGACTGACTTGACTGAACTGAACCCTGGTCATGCTGTAGCTTGTCCACGGACACATAGGGTTGGATGTGTCACGTGACACTTTTGGTTTATTTATTTTTTTAAATGTTGAGGGAACCAAAAGGGTGCCCGCTTTCACTCAATGGGCGGCCGGCCAAAGGTGGCTTTAATTTATTAATGGGTTGCCAAGGTCAATAATCTTCAGCTGGGCATACAAAAAACGATGGCTGGATAGTGAAAATAACGAAGCGCTACCTTATTGCCTGGCGTAGAACATAATTTCCGAAAGGTTGCCATCGTGGGCTTGCAGCGCTAAGGATGCCGCTTGATAAGGGTGCCGCGTGGATTGGTTGTACCATGCGGAGGAGCACCAACGAAGAGACACCGGCGAAGGGGTGCAAAGCAGCCCGCATATAATTCAGCCCGTCTGAGCAGGAAGTCCGCCAAAGGGTGCTCGCACGAAGGGGTACTCACAGGTACAGGGGTACTCACAGGTACATCTCACTTCCGCTCTTACCCATGCAGCAGCAAGAGAATCACGTATGCACACAGCCATGCTGCTGTCTCTGGTTGATTGTATTATGTTTTTTTATACGAGAACAGAAGTAATTTATGTTACCTCATGTCGAGATGTGTGAGTAGGCCACCGTTCTTCAGATTCCATACAACGCCGGGAAGGGGGTAGAGTGTAGCGTCAAGGGTGAGAGGCTCACAACCGTAGGGTCCCGGGAAAAATTTTGCTTTGATACCACTGTGAGGATTCTAGGTACTAATCCTTTATTAAGTACTTAAACTCATGATTAAGACTTAAGAAACTAAACTCTAAGAAAGACTCAGAAGACTCTGTGTTTGATTGATTGATCATAAGTGTGATACAAGGGCTCCTTATATAGGAGACGAAGAGACATAAATGAAAAGACACGTCTCATGGTGAAGAGATGCGACTTTAGACGTAAAGACACATCCTTTCGGCAAAGAGCTGCAACCATTGGGCGAAGAGTCGCACTCGTAGAGCGAAGGGGTATGACCAGTCGTCGAAGGAGTGTGGTTTTTGGCGAAGAGGCATGTCTTTTCGGGGAAGGGGTGTGACCATCCAAGCGCAAGGGTTCTCCTTGGCATGGCACTTCGCGTATCTGCATCAATGAGTAAGTATTGTAATGTAGTTAAGTCACAAACGTGGCACAGCGCACTGGGAGTTGGGGGGCGAGCGATGGCGAGAGAGGGGGGGGGCGGGGTGCAGAGCTTCCGTGAGGGGGATGAGCGGGGGCAGCAGCGAGCAGCGCGTCCTGGAGTGCTTTACATGGCAAACTAATTGTACAGGGTGATTGCAGAAACGTACTTGTCCTGTCTCCCATAATTCTGCCACCATGTAAGAGGAAACTTGGTAGCCTTTGGCCTCAACACCACAGCTCTTAGAAAAGGATAGTCCTAGATTTTTCATGAAGCTAATCATCTCTGCATCAAGCTCCAATTGATCGTCAATGTCGTACATCATATTGATGTAATCATCCTTGAGCTTCAAAAGACTCCTCTCATGGAAAAGCTCTCGCATCTTGTAGAAAGGATGAGGCAATGCAGCCATCCCATGAATGGGACAACTCATAAAGGTCCATCGCCTTTCTACAATGGCCAAGATGTCATCTCGGCTGAAAATTTCAGCAATAAAACAAAGTTGAATTGGGTCACGCCGCAAATTCAAAATGACAACAAGAAGATTTGCAACAAAAGCAATAATCAATTTCAAAAGACAAGTACTTACTAGTTTTGCGTCAAAGACTTGCACTCTATAATGTGTCTCTTCATCTCTATGAAGAGATGATGGACTAAGCCCAATGTAGAGCCCTCCATGTCTGTGACTCATAGAAGCACATACATTGGCTGCAATGCCACTGTCAAACTCTGAACCTGTGTCCAAAAGGACTCATCGAGCACCCGTCGTTGTATGTATTTAGTGGGCTCTGTCTGCGAGTGGTACATCAATCTCCACTTCAGGTCCACGACTGTCTGAAGAAGTGGATCCCTCAATTTGAAGAGTCTCTGTAACACTAAATACATCAATGCAAACCTAGTCTTCAAGGGCCGCACCATGTCAAGTGTGTCGTGGCTCCTGAAGATAGTGTTGGTACTTTCAGAAAATTCTCAGCAATCAGCTTGTCCCTAGTATTCTGTGGTACCTTTTTGCACCCTCCACAATTATTGGTCGTGCCAATGCCTATCAGGTGCTTGACGACACGAGAAATTGTACTCGAGAACTGAAAATTGCTGTACTTCCATTGCCATCGTCAAGTGTTGGAACCCGCTTGCCCTGAAGCGTTGATAATGCGGATGACATTAGTATGCTCCTTCCAGTACGTGTTGCATGGCTTAGGCACGATGATTCTACCGCAAGCAGCAAGACAGACACGAGTAAGAGAGAGAGAGAGAGAGAGAGAGAGAGCCTGCAGGAGGAACTCGGAGAAGAGAGAGAGAGAGAGGAGAGAGATTATTTACCTATGCAGAGCTCCCTGCAAGGTCTCTGCACCTTGGTTACACACAGCTTCAATTTGTGGACAAAAAACTACTCGCAAAGCTTGGGTGAAACCCTCAACCACGCATGAGAGCCGAACAGAATTTTTTTTTAAAACTGCACCACACGGATCATTCCGTACGGTACGGAAACGAGCCGTACGTACATGTTGATCCAACCTTGTTGCAGGGTAACATGCTTTGGTAGCATTCATTTATGCACTATGTATGGCACTGGTATCAGAGCGTCATATATTCTCATGAGCGAGTGGGTGTTTTCAGCATGTTCCCTAAAGAGACAACTCCTCTCTCGAGGAAAAGCAAGCCCATTGATTAGAATAGAGGCGTGCACCTTGAGCGCAAGAGAAAGCAAAGATCATCGACACAAGGTTGCTATTGTGATGCACCTCCAAGAGGGTAGATAATCCTTTGGATCAGAAAGTTGTTACCACCTCGGTACATCAAGAAATCCCTTGCATTGTTGTAACACCTAGCATTATGGATAAGTTGTCAGATCATAAAAATCGTGGAGATGGCACCTCAAGTGCCAATAATCCTCCCTTTTTTTATCATGCACTCCCCCTCCTCCACCACCTCCTCCCCCTCACAATCCTATGGAAGAGTCACGAGTCACGAGGATGATGATGGTTATGGGGTTGCACTTGACAATGCAGCCCAACATAGAGATGAAGCAGTGTGAGATGATTGGCTCTAGAAGCCTCAACAGTCAAAGAAGAGCTTGGCAGCTGAACAAGCAGCCCCCAAGGCACTCCCTATGACCCTTCACTTAAGCATTGACAATACATATGGCAACCAAACAGTCTACCTTCTGTCATGCAACCACAAGAACATAGCACTTCATTGGGACTCAACCCAAGCTCTTTGGAAAATGCGTACTGGTACACACTGACTATCATTTTTCCTATCGCTCCATGAAGCTCCAACATTGACAATTGTATTACTCTGTCAACTAATACATACCATAGTGGTATCACTGCAACAATCATGGCTAGAGAATACATAGTGATTGCCAACCTAACTTTAATTGATATTGAACCTAGCCACAAAGGTGACAACTTAAAAGAAACATGAGGTTAGTGGGGAGGGCAATAGAGAAGGACTAAGAGGGGATAAGAAAAACCTCTTTTTTTTTTTCTTTTTTTCTTTTTTTTGGGGGGGGGGGGGGGGGGACAACTGTTATCTTTTGTGTTGTACAGAGACAGATTTGAGAGTGGCCATTAGTGATTAAGAGCAAAGTTTGACGTTAAAAGCTGCTACACACGGTGCTTACCGGACGCAACAAATTTCTGATTTTTGCAAAAAGTCTTATAAGTCCATCATCTCCCCAATTTAGATGCACCCACTTCGTCACGCTCAAGCTACATTTCAAAAATAGCCATCAGTCTCAGGAATATAACATTTACCCATATCTTTTTTCAAATTTAAAATTCACAGGAAAGGTTACCACAACACGGTGTCATAAGTGGACTCTACTTCCATATCACTTATGAAGTTTTCTGCTCTAAATGAAACTCTTCTCAGAAGATCTTTGCCACTTAATCCCTTATTTGGGGTGCCCAATGTGTGATCAATACATGTCATGTTGGAGGCAACTTGAATCTCTTCTCTATTCAACAGTCTGACCTGGAGGTCTGACTTCTCATTACTGTGCAGGTTAGCTGAGCTCTTGGCAACCTTTTCTAAATTGAAGAAAGCTCTATAGACTAAATCTGCAAAAAAAAAAAAACAGTAAAAGCTTTTTTGTTTACTCTAAAACCTGGAAACAGAATAAAAAGATGTTTTTATCCGAGCTTCTTGACATTTTTCAGTCCTCATGGACTACAGAAAACTCATTGGCCAAGGTGAATATATAGTAAACAGAAAGCAAAGCAAGCAAACTAAAAAGTGGGCATTCTAATTATTCTGCATATATGAAGCCTTCTGCACATCATTTTCAAGGATCACACGCAGGGATTTATTTGCAAGGTAAAGGCTGCAGCTACATACCTTTATCAATATCAACACCCACCATGCTTCTGCACAGAAACTTCTTCGCTGCAGGATGAAGCAATCTCTAAATGAGCACCTTATATTTGTATTAATTTGAGCCACTTACATCAGGTAATGTAACTTTCAACATTTGCTTGGAGTCCAAATTAATGCAAAACTAATACAGGAAAAACTGTGTTTCAATGGATTAAAGTGTCTGCCTCAAAAATACGAACTCCCAAAGTCTCCTAGAAACTTGAGCATCTATACCATAACCAAGACGTTTAGCATCATCTTCAATCAGTTAATGCTCGGATTCAGTACGTAAGGTACGTTAATGAAATTTTAAGATTCATATCAGTACGTACCATTTTTTTGAAACATATATTATACATTTTCTCAAACATATCAGTCATGTATTTATTATATATTAGCAATGACCCTACCATAACCAAGATGGTTAGCATCATCATCAATCAGTCAGTGCTCGGATTCAGTATGTAAGGTGCATATCTTTGCTGGTAAAATTATACGGTATGTATCAGTATATACCATTTTTTTGAAGCATAAATTCTACATTTTCTTCCGAAACCAGGTTTGATTACATGTACTTAGTGCTTCAGACGCTCTACAAGGTGAGAGATCCACTGATGTAGACCGTTGTGGATCCGAAGTGGAGATCGCTGCATCATGCTTAGGAGGACCCGTACCAGATATATACAAAGGAGAGCAGTCACAAGGATCATCGCCACTGGTACTATAGCTCGACTTTACCCGCGGTCTACCTATCAAGAGTGCTGGCCCCTTAAACTTGCCAATTCAGTTAGTAGCTGTTTCACATTGACCGTTGTACATAGTCTCTTATCATGTTTAAAGATACAAAATATGCAGACCACCACAAAGGTGTGATCCCAATCTCCATACAATATACAATCAAATACCAAGAATATTTCTTGGTTCTCAATCTCTCAATTCTCCAAACATGTACATACTTATCAAATCTAAGAGGTGAAAATTATCATCGTGCACAACAAGAAGACTTTCATCTCTGTCCAAACTACATGCAGGTACAACAATATCCTCAAGAGGCTCTCAAGAAGCATGAGTGTAGCTCATTACAAAGACAGAACCTCTGGAGGGGAATCTTGTGGGATAGGATCTGCATCTATAAGGATGCCTTTGTAGCCTTCTCCTCTCCTCCTAGCTCTTTTTGCCTTCGACCTTTTAGTACATTTGGATGCCTCTCCTGAACATCTATCTCCTGTCTATGCTCTAGAGTTCCACTCTCCACGAGCATCCAGCTGCCATATGTCCTGCTCAACCACAGATGGAACAGTGTCCTAGAAGCCCAATAAAGAACACTTGCTGCTAAATATCCCCTCCATATAATATAGAAAATGTGTGCACGTGTGTGTACATATATATACATATATGCATGTACACACATATATTAGGATGCATGCATACCTAGATGAATCCAAGATATACCCAAATTCAACTTTAAATAAAAGTGCAAGGTATTGATTTGTCATCCACAAGACATTGTAACCATCAGCTCCATCGTGTGAAGTATTGATTGAATACTATGACATCCCCACTGACATCATTGGTGCTGTATAGTGGGTATAGAACTAGATTCAAACAATTATGTTACAAAATCATACATGTATTGACCATTAATCACTCTTGGAAGCTTAAAAAAGCAGAATATTCTAACAACAAATGAGTTATTGCATCCCCACCAACTCATAATCAAGACGAATTGGGGACGGTCTTGTAGAACAGAAACAAGACTTACATACATAAGAGACTTGTCTTATAGAACAAACATTAGAGAATTCTCTCAATTGACTCTTGAGTAATAACCGCATATCAAGAATTCTGTTACGGTTTGTCATCTTGTATGTTTATGAACATATTACAAATATCCTGAACTATTTCATGATTTAGGTTTTTTTTTTCATGAAATGGTATGAATTCTACGCACCTTAAAACTCATTGAGTTCAGTACCACGTACCTTACGTTTCTAAGACGAACCAAACACTATGTACTTTTCCACCTTGCTGCAGACTAAGTTCCTCTCATAGCAGATTCTCCTTGTCTACAAGCACCGTGCTCGCTACTGCTGCTCGCCCCCCCCTTGCTGCGCCATCGCTACCCTCTCCCCCCCCCCCCCCCCCCCCCCCCCGCTGCCCCACAGCCCGCCCGCTGCCCCCCCCTGTTTTCGCGCTGCCCTCCTCTCACGTTGCAATCCCCACCCCATCCCCCCGCTCGCTACCGCTTGTGCACCCGCACATTACCCGGCTGCCCACTTCGCCCTCGCCGTCCCCCCATCCCCCCCCCCCCCCCCCCCCCGGTCCTCTTCGCTCCCGAAGGTCTTCTGCACCTGGCTCGGCAACGCTTTCTCTTCGGACAAGTGCTTGGCGTACTCGTTCGCAGATTTTCTTCACCGCCCGCTTCTTCGACTCAGCAGTAGACACAGATGGAGGCTCCAGCTCCACCGCAGAGGGACTCGCCTGAAGCCCCCTCGCCCGACCCCGCTGAGCCCACCATTCGACTTGCTCTTTCGCCGACAGAGCAAGCGAGCCTTGCCGCAGAGGTAGAACGCTTGCAGGCGACTTCTGTCATCTGCAAGGTTCTCGGCACCCGTCCTAGCAAAGGGGAGCTGGGAGACCTTCTCCAGGCCCGCCTCCTCGCAGAGGTGGGCAAGATCTTGGATGTCCAGATTCTTGGACGGGGGTACTACCAGATTGAGTTCGAGACTTCCGAGATGGCCTCCAAGGTCATAGCTATGAGTCCATTGGCCATCCGAGCATCACGCGTCCACTTTCGACAGTGGCGACATGGTTTTGACCCGACTTCGGATGTGCTAGTAGAGGAGGCGGACATCCCCATCTCAGTCTGCTTTCCGGGTTTACGGAGGGAGTACCTTCCACTTCTCTCCAGGATTGGCTCCGCCATCGGGACTGTCCTGGAGACACCTCGTACGGCAGCATCAGTAGCTGCCAAGGCGGCTGGCATCCCTTCAGTTCGAGTTTTGGTCAGAGATACCCACACACTCCCGAAGGTCATCCTTCTGCCTCGGGTGAGTGGGGGTTGGTTTAGACAGAGTGTGGAGTACTCGGGTCTCCCGAACCAGTGCTTCATTTGCAGACAAATGGGCCACCTAGCGAAGGACTGTCCACGGAGGAGACCACGACCCGCACCTCAGCCTCAGCCCCAGCTTGCCAAGGCTGGGCCGCAGCCACAGCCAGCGACAGCGCACAGATTCAGAGCCACCCTCCGAGCCTGGGGCTCCAACGGAGGAGGGGTGGCAGCAGGCCCGTGGCCGTCGACACCAGGGGCCACAGAGACAGTCTGGCACTCAAAGTGGCCCTCAGGTGCCTACTCAGCAGCAGTGGGTCCCCACGGGGAACCGCTTTGGTCCTCTTGAGCAGGAGGAACCCCCTACGCCAGCCTCCACCTCCGCCTCACCCTCGCCAGCCACTCCGCCTTCCGATTTCCCTTCCTCCTCCTCATCCCCTCCCCCGCCCTCTACTCGCGCCCACTCCCCACCTCGCCCCCCTATCTCTGTCGCCCCACCCCGCTTCTCTTCTCCTCCGCCCCGCCCCCCCCCCCCCCCCCCGCTCCTTCTCCCCCTCCTCCTGCTCCAGCACCACAGTCGACTCAGGAGACTGGTCCCTCGCCGGCGGCTAGGAGATCTCTTGGCAGCGCCTTTGCCACGAGTCGCCTAGCGAGAGAGGGTCAGCCCTTCTTGCGGCCCCCTCTGCAGATTCAAACATCTTCCCTTGCAGCTATCCCTCGTGGTCTGACGAGCATTGACCTCCGACGCCACTGGGATTTCTTCGATTACGGGTTCACTCGCTTTCTCGGCGATTCCGCAACAGACCACGGGGCAGCCTGCTTCAGGGTCCACGCTTTGTTCCTTGCCGCTAGGGGGACAGAGGCCTTGGACTCAGCAGTTGGTTTCTCCTTCCCCCTCTGTGGTAGGACTGAGACAAAGTGGTCCCTCGACTCAGTGGTGGGATGGTTGCATACACAGGTTCTTGAGTTCTCTCACCACATGGGAGAGCTTGGCGTTACAGATTTGCTGCATACTTTGTGGCCACTGGCCAAGTTTGCGGTGACACCCCCAGACTCAGCAGGATGTAAACACATTGTGGTGTACTTTTTTGTTGATACGCAGTGTTTGCCTTGCTATGTATACATTCATGAGGACTCCTGGACAGAGGAGGTTGCTTTACGCACGGCTCGCTCTGCTTGGGCTTGGACCAGGCACTCACTGCAGTCTCGCCTATCTAGAGGGCGCTCGGATGCGGATTACTCCCCATCCAAGCCAGTCTCGAAGATAGCCCGTCTTGCTGCTGCGGCAACATCTGTTCTCTCTCGCTCCCCATGAGGATCGTCTCGTGGAACGTGCAGGGACTAGGTGGGCCCCAGTTTCAGCGATAGAGGGGCCGATTGCGTCAGGAGCTTCAGCATTGCCTTGTGGGAGGAGAGATTGATCTCCTTATGCTTCAAGAGCACCATTTGTCTGAGAGCCGCATTCGGCGATGTGGTCAGATTTTGCGTGGACGCTATGATACCTTTTGGTCAGCTGCTTTTGGACCTGGAGGCATCCAGGGTGGGGTATGTATGACTATTGCGGACTCATTGCAGCAGGCCATTGTGGGCAGAGGGATTATTGTGCCAGGCAGGGCTCAGTGGATTACTATGCAGGTTCAGGGTGGCCTTGTGGGTTTCCTGAACATCTATGCGCCCAATGTGGCGAGTGCTCGTGCAGAGTTTTGGTCACAGATTGTTGAGTCTTTGCCACCGGTTGACCAGTGGTGTGTAGGAGGGGACTTCAACATGTTGGAGGACCCTTCTGACAGGATCGGAGGCAGCCATGCTACTGTGCATGGAGTCGAGTTAGCAGCTTGGGAGAGGTTGTGTATGACTTTGAGGGTCTCGGACACATGGCAGCATTCTGGCTTTGTGAGGCCTCCAAAGAGTCTTGCCTTCTCTAGATCGGACCGCAGAGTGGGAGGAGTGAATCTATCGTGCATAGATCGCTTCTACACTAGTGACCACTTCAGTCACTTGGGGGGATCAGTGGGCATCCTGGCAGGGACATCCTTCTCGGACCATGCACCAGTGATCCTCACAGTGGCAGACAGGTAGAGGAGTGGGAGCACGATGCTTCGCATCCCAGAGCGGGTCTTGTTGGACTCAGCACTCAGAGAGAGGGTCGAGGCTCTATGGACAGAGGGCATGGACAGCCAGGCTCCACCTGCAGACAGAGTGGCCTCAGGCCTAGCTCAGCTTAGCCACTTCTTTCTCCAGGAGTCTCTGGCTCGACGGGCTGCAGCGAGAGAGGAGCAGCCTCTCAGACGAGGCATTGCTTCACTACAGAGGATGCAGGAGCAGCATCCAGACAGTCCATGGTTGGAGGAGCACTTACAGCAGGCTCGACAGGAGCTTGCTTGCACAGAGGAGAGGCGCCATGAGTTTGCCTTTCACCGACGGGCATCTCAGTGGACTCAGGTGGGTGACAGAGTGACAGGTGCTTTTTTTGAGACAGTGGGACCTCGGCACTCGCATGCCAAGGTCAATCAGTTGAGGAGACCCGATGGGTCAGTTGTTTGTAAGCCAGAGGATATGCGTGCAGTTGCTACTGACTTTTACCGTGAGTTACTGTCGGTTACTGTCGGCTGAGCCCGAGTCAGAGAGACAGGATGCATGCAGGGAGTAGGTTTGGGCACAGATGCCTTGTCTTGTGACTGAGGAGATGCGCCAGAGGCTAGAGATACCTCTTCAGCTTGAGGAGCTGCACACAGCTCTTAGGGCCCTCCCTCGTGGTAGCTGTCCAGGTGAGGATGGGCTGACTCCCAGCTTCTTCTTGGAGTACTGGGACCTGCTTGGCCCATATCTTTGTAGTGCCTTTCAGTACATTTTGCACACGGGAGTGATGCCGGATAGCATGAGTGAGGGCCTGATTTACCTCATTCCAACGGAGGGTGGCTCCTTGGATGAGATTCGACAGTGGCGCCCCATCACCATTCTCAACTCAGCCTACAAAATTCTTGCCAAGGCTCTGAGTTTGAGGATTCGGCCACTTTTGGAGAGCCTTATACATGGGACTCAGACAGGTTTTGTCAAGGAACGCAGTATCCTTGACAACATCTTCACTTTTTGGGAGGCTTCTGCCCTTGCACGGCTCCATGGGGAGGACCTTGTGATTCTTCTTCTCGATTTTGAGAAGGCATACGACAGAGTTGACTGGGACTTTCTAGAGGGCACGCTACGCAGGATGGGCTTCTCAGATGCTTGGATCAAAGGGGTGTCAGCTTTGTACAGACAGGCTCACAATCAGGTGCTATTGGCAGGAGGTAGAGGTGAGCGCTTCATGCTCACACGTTCGGTCAGACAAGGTTGTCCTCTTGCCCCTTTTCTCTTTCTGTTCTATGCGGAGGCGATGAGCAGATTTTTGGTGTCACAGCAGGTTGGTTTGAGAGGCTTAGCACTCCCTATACGCGGAGATGAGCTTCTGGACGCTGAGTTTGCCGACGACTCAGCCTTGTACTTAGAGGGCCAGGAGGCCAATCTACACAGATGTGAGCAGGCTTTGGAGACCTTCTGCTGTGCATCGGGCGCATTGATCAACTGGAGAAAGACAGTGGCTTTCTCGATTGGCAGTGCTCCTGTGCCAGATTGGATGCCAGGAGAGGGTTTCAGGTGGATTCCTCCAAGGACTGCAGTTCGGTACTTGGGTTGTCAGGTTGGTCTGGACTTGTCCCCCGAGCAGCAGATTGCTCCTCTTCTCTTGTCCATCAGGAGAAAGCTGTTACATTGGAGCTCAGCACGACTTTCGCTGGCTGGTAGAGTAGTAGTTGCCAACCAGGTGTTGTTGGCGACTATGTGGTACATCACTTCTTGCTGGATCTTCTCGAGTTCTTGTATCAGCCAGGTAGAGAGGCTGATCAGGAACTTCCTTTGGTCAGGTCGCGATGCTCAGATTGCCCGAGCCAAGGTGGCTTGGTCGGTCATCACACTTCCTTGTTCTCAGGGAGGGCTTGGAATCATTGATCCTGCACAGCAGAGCAGAGCCCTTCTTGGGAAGTTTGTCGTCAGAGGACTTCTTCCAGGCGAGGAGCCCTGGAAGGAATTCTTGTTGCAAAGGCTTCGTGCCAGGGTGCCTCAGTCAGGAGGCCCTTGGCAACCTTCGACAAGATGGATCTTTTCAAAGTTGCGCCGAGTTGGTTTGAGCAGGAGACTGGAGGACAGATTCGCTGTGAGTTTGCTTCGATCTTGGGAGCTCTTACGGGGTGGCCTAGAGCAGAGACACCCGACGTGCACGGAGGAGCACCTACGGCAGCCCCTCGTCTAGAACCCCATGGTTAGCACTCAGAGAGGCCACTTGGTTGGGAGTCGGCCTCATGTTTCTTGGGGTCCCATGGCGGCAGGTCCAACGCGTTCTCTAGGTGACTGGCTAGAGTTCACACGTTTGTCAGAGGAGGTGCAGGCTGTCCAGCTACAGGTCATGAGAGGGGTGCAGAGCATGTGTCAGGACATCTAAGAGTCAGTTCCAGTTGAGTGGCTCACACCTCTCGAGCCTGTAGCACCCCGGTGGATGGGAGCCTTCACACGACTGGAGGTTCTCATTTCAGTCAGGGCTTGCTAAGAGACTGTCCCAGCCCTATTCTTCGAGCTTCAGGGTGGGGGACGATTACAGCGAGTTGCAGTAGAGGCCCCGCAGGTAGCAGAGTGCTGTTTCCAGAGGATCCGAGTTGTGGGCATTTGTGGGAGGACTTGCGTCATAGACCCTGACCCAGCAGCTTTTGAGACTAGACACTGGAGGCTATGGGCTTGGGAGTGTTGTCCACTGGCACGAGTACAGTGGGATCCTGGTGAGTGGCTATGGAGGGACCCCTTCTCTTTTGCCGACTGCCCAGGAGTCCCCTTCTTTCAGTACACTGTTCGGCTTGGACGTCATATACTTGCAGCACAGAGAGAGGCCCGCCCCGCTGCAACACGTCATTGGTAGGAGGAGGGCCTCACAGTCGAGTTCTTGGCAGCTTTTTGGCAGAGGCTGTGGGACTCCAGACAGCCGAGGCGAGTCACCTTGTTCCAGTGGCTGATTGCACACAGAGCCACAGCAGTAGGGAGCGGAGCTGGCTTGTGCATAGTGGTCTCTCGGCCGCATGTGCAGCCTGTGACCAGTTGGTGGAGAGTCAGCGTCACTGTCTTTGGGACTGTTCCTCGGCCCAGCAGGTGTGGCTACGTGTTCTTCGGCTGATGCCTGCCCTCTCCACGGCTCGACAGTACACTTGGGGGCCAGCGGCTTGGTCCACCCTCACGGGCCCAGCACTTCAGTTTAAGCTATCTTCCACCAGCAGGATGATAGTGATACAGGGGGGGCAACCTACACTCCAGCCTGCTACAAAGATTACTCCACAGGAGTGGTGCAGTGAGAGAGAGGAGTGTTGGGAGCTCATCAGCGGCCTAGCTCTCTGGTTCATCTGACGGGCCCGCTGTTTCCGCATCTTTGAGGCTCGTCCTGTGCCACCAGCAGAGACTGTTCGTGACTTTTGGCTAGAGCTGATCCATACTCTCAGAGGACAGCTTGAGGGACTACAGGGCAGCTCCAACCACATGCGGGAGCGCCGCGAGGCTTTTCTTCGACTCTGGCACCCTGGGCCTTTCTACACCATAGTCCAGGGGGTGCTCAGATGGCACTACTGTCCACCTGTGTGGCTCTTCCCTCCTCCCATCTCTTGATTTAGCCTCATTGTATATATGCTGTTTTTTCATTGGGAGAGTCTCCCCATCATGCTTGTTGTAGCCCTCTCTCGCAAAGGTGGATGTAGCCCTATGGGCAGTTTTCATTAACTAATAGAAGGATCTTTTTCTCGGAAAAAAAAAAAAGTTCCTCTCATAGCTCCAAACATTGGAGTGCAACCAGGTCCATACATACAACAGCCTTTTTCACAGGATCGCATGTAGATTAAGTAGTATTAATAACAAAACCAGCACTGGACGATCATCAGGTACCATAGAAGCATTGCGCTTGCCAAGCTTAGGAGTTTTACATGTGTTCCCAACCTCATTTGAATTTTGCATGCCTTTGTGACAACTTAATTTTAGTCACTGGAAGAGAACTTGCAAGAACGTCATCTATAAAAGCTGTCACTATAATGACTGTCATAATTTAGCACTGTCTTTTCTTTGACTTAAATCATGCTAAAATACTAAAATTTGTGTTCATCTTGCTAGATGAAAAACTGAACTAAGCTCCTTTGGCAACAATGCTAAGAAAAATAACTTTCAAGTGTCAAGATTCTTAAATAGTTAGTCAAAAAAGCACCTCATCCAGTTTCAACTGTCAAGATTCTTAAATAGTTAGTGAAAAAAGCACCTCATCCATGACACTCAAATTATACTATATGAATGCCAAAATGTAGTCTCTGGAGGAAGAGAACATCTTCTGTTTTGCAGCTTACCGATAGAAATGGTTACGTTCCCCATGTTACAGCCCACGTCAAGGCAATCCTTTCCTTCAAACCACTCATGCTTGAAGTACTTCAACCTAGGGTCCTCATCAGAACCCTTGAGAACCTACACAAAGAAAACATAAATCCAGATCGGAGCTGCACTACCATATGGACAATGAAAAACAAATAACAAATCATTCGACCAGTATCTAGGCTAAAGTGCAACCCTTAGTGCTGACTATACCATAAAAGATGCTACAGTGAAAATCAATGAATTACCCTTCCAATCAAATTATCTCATGAAGATCTAGAACCTTGCACAAGATCTACATATACCCCTTTTAAGGCTGAAAGGAGCGTTTTAACAGAAGCATTTTTAGTAGCAAAGAAAAAATTGAACCCAGACACTCGTCCTTTGTTTTTATATATAGTTAGCTGACAGAAAAATTTTGGCCTGCATGTTTAAGAAAACGTATTTCTATAAAACTTTCCAGGATATAGAAAATGCACAAACAGCTGACCAAAGATGTGATACAAAAAGAAACGCATGTGTACAACCCAACACCACTAAGCCCCAAGTGGAGGAATGAAATATACTCCGATGAAAATAGGAAAAAGTCCAGATTCACCACATTGAGGAAAGTGCAAGGTAAAACTTCTTGGTAATCATTCTCAAGACAATATAACCATCAGCTCCAGGCATGTTTTGGTTTTTCCAGCAGAAGCAAACATACTTTGAAGTTTGAAATCGCCGCCCCCCGATTCCCAACATGATTGATGGGAGCGTGAGCAGCAGGAAGAAGTAGCCCTTGTGTTTTCTGCAAACGACGGAGAGAGAGAGAGAGAGAGAGAGAGAGAGAGAGAGAGACCTACGCAATGCTATTCGTGTGTTGTTGGCACCCTTTTTTTTTCCAAGAAAAAGATCCTTCTATTAGTTAATGAAACTGCCCATAGGGCTACAACCACCTCTACAAGAGAGGGGTACAACAATCATGACGGGGAGACTCTCCCAATGGAAAAACAACATATGTACAATGAGGCTAAATCAAGAGATGGGAGGAGGGAAAAGCCACACAGGTGGTCGGTAGTGCCAACTGAGCACACCCTGGAACATGGTGAAGAAAGGCCCAGGGCGCCAGAGTCGAAGGAAAGCCTCTCTGCGCTCCCGCATGCGGTCGGAGCTGCCCTGAAGTCTCTCGAACGTCCCCTGAGAGTATGGATCAACTCTAGCCAAAGATTCCGAACAGTCTCTGCTGGTGGTACAGGGCGAGCCTCGAAGATGCGAAAGCAGCGGGCGCCAGATGAACCATACTGTCAGGCCGCAGATGAGCTCCCAACACTCCTCTCTCTCACTGCACCACTCCTGGGCGTAAGCTTTGTAGCAGGCCTGGAGTGTAGGTCGACCCCCCTGCATCACTATCATCCTGTTGGTGGAGGATAGCTCAAACCGAAGTGCCGGGCCGTGAGAGTGGACCAAGCAACTGCCCCCCAAGTGTACTGCCAAGCAGTGGAAAGAGCTGGCATCAAGCGAAGAAAATGAAGCCAAACCTATTGTGCCAAAGGACAGTCCCAAAGATAGTGACGCTGACTCTCCACAAGATGGTCACAAGCTGCACATGCTGCCGAGAGACCACTATGTACAAGCCATCTCCCAATTGTTGTAGCTCGGTGTGCAACCAGCCACTGGAACAAAGTAACTCGCCTCGGCTGTCTGGAGTCCCACAACCTCTCCCAAAAAAATGTCAAGAACTTAGCTGAGACCCTCCTCCAGCCAATGAGGTGCTGCAGCAGGACGAGCCTCTCTCTGTGAGGACGAGCCTCTCTCTGTGCTGCCAGTATGTGTCGTCCAGTCGAACAGTGTACGGAAAGAAATAGACACCTGGGGGGTCTGCAGAGGAGAAAGGGTCCCTCCAAAGCCACTCTCCACGATCCCACTGTACTCGTGCCAGTGGACAGCTCTCCCAAACCAGCAGTCTCCAGTTGCCAGTCTCAAGAGCTGCTGGGTCGGGATCTATGACACAAGTCCTCCCACACATGCCCACCACTCAGATCCTCTAAAAACAGCACTCTGCCACCTACGGGGCCTCTACTGCAACTCGGTGTAAGCGCCCCTCACCCTCTAGCTCGAAAAACAGGGAGGGTCTAGTCTCTGAGCAAGCCCGAACTGAGATGAGAACCTCCAGTCGCGTGAATTCTCCCATCCATCTGGATGCTATTGACTCGAGAGGTGTGAGCCACTCAGCTGGTACTGCCTCTGAGATGTCCTAACACATGCTCTGGCTACATCCTCTGTCCAAGAATCCTCATGGACAAATACATAACAAGGAGGGCACTGAGTGTCAGCAAACAAATGCACCACAATGTGCTTGCAACCCGCTGTATCTGGAGGCGTCGCGTTGAACTTGGCAAGAGGCCAAAGCGTCTGCACCAGATCTATCCACACTAAGTCCCCTGTGTGGTGTGAGAACTCAGTAGCCTGAGTCTGGAGCCAGTCAAGAACTGTGTGCTGGGTCCACTCTATGTGATCCCTACCACACAGCGGAAAGGAGAAACCCACCCCTGTGTCCAGGGCCTCAATGCCTCTAGCTGCAAGAAAGAGGACCTGGACTCGAAAGCTGGCCTCCTCCAAGTCGGGAGAAGAGTCAACCAAAAACCGAGTGAAGTTGTAGTCGAAGAAGTCCTAGCGTCTGCGAATGTCGAAGCTAGTCAGACCTCTAGGGACTGCTACAGAGGG
This sequence comes from Adiantum capillus-veneris, assembly GCF_014529385.1. Lineage (NCBI taxonomy): Eukaryota > Viridiplantae > Streptophyta > Polypodiopsida > Polypodiales > Pteridaceae > Adiantum > Adiantum capillus-veneris. The sequence continues at coordinate 104,184,031 of NC_140944.1, forward strand.
AGAAGTGTGCACCAAAATAAGCGGCCTCAGGTCGGGTTGTCCCTCTCGAGCCACACGGCTCATAGCGAAAGCACTATCAAGAGAACGCCTCGCGGCAGAAGCGTGCCAATACCCTGCGTCTGAGGAGAAGTGGAAGAAGGGTCGGGAGATGAGGCTATGGGCCTCATTCGGGAGAGAGGAGGGGCAGGAGGCGAAGGTGGAGGGGGGGGGGGGGGGGGGGGGGGGGGGGGTGTGTGTGCAGGGGAGGCGGAGCGGCAGCGTCTGAGGGAGGAGGAGGCGGTGGTGGAGGAACTAAAGTGAACGGGGCCTCCTCGCTGAAGGGGGTCAAAACGGTTCCCAGTCGGAATCCAGTGCTCAGAAGGTCGACCACCAAGGGGAGCAATGGGGCGAGCCCTCCGTTGTCGACTGTCTAATCCATCCCCCATCACCCTAGGCAGCAATACCACCTTGGGGAGGAAGTGCGTGTCACAAACGAGAACCCGCACAGTAGGTAAACCTGCAGCCATGGCCACAACTGAAGCTGCAATGCGTGGAGACTCCAAAATTGTCCGAACATGGAACCAATCCTTGGTAGGAGGGGGAGGAGGTACTCTCGCCTCAAGCCTGGAAAACAGACCGAAATCGGCAAGTCTGCCTCCTCCTTGAGCACATATGTAGTAGGGTCAAAACCGTGATGCCAAAGTCGGAAGTAAGCTCAAGCTGCTCGGATGCCGAGTGGGCTCATCGAGATCACCTTGGCTGTCATACCTGCAGACTCGAACTCTACCTAGTAGTACCCTCTCCCGGGGATCTCGATATCGGTGATCTTGCCCACATCGGAGAGAAGACGAGCCTGTAGTAAATCCCGAACCTCGCCCCGACTCGGCCAAGATAACCGAAGTGGCTTGCAAGCGATCCACTTCGGCCATCAAGCTTGCTTGCTCTTCTGGCGAAAGAGCAAGTTGAAAGGTCGGCTCCGCAGTGTCGGGCGAGGGGGCTTCAATGGAGTCCCTCTGAGGTGGAGCAGAAGGCACCATTCTTTGTCTATTGTTGAGTCGCGGAAGACGAAAGTGACGCGAAGCTCCCAGAAGGCTGCAAGGACAAACTCCTGCGAGCTAAGGGGGGGAGGGGGGATTGCGGGCGGGAACGCAAGGGGTGGGCGGGCGGGCTGAGGCGCAGAGGCCGAATGCAAGCGGGAACGCGAGGGGCGGGCGGGCGGGCTGTGGGCTGGGGTGGGCGCGCTGGGCTGGATGCGCGTTGGCAGGCAGCGAAAAGTGCAGGGTAGGGCAGCGTAAGGGAGGGAAGGGGGGGGAGAGAGCGATGGCAAGGGAGAGGGGGTGCAGAAGCGTGCACAGGGGATGGGGTGAAGGCAGCAGCACCGAGCACGCTCATCCAATTCGAGTGTTCGGAATTCTACCTCCACTGATTAGTGAACTTATTACTCCGAATGGCGCACAAAAACCAATCGTTGTTGGCACACTTACAAATGTTATGTTTTATTAATTTAAGGGTACACACTATAAGAGTCACATAAGTTACCCTAGGGGTGGTTCACACCCAAAGAATAAAATAGTGTACAAGGGTGGCCAGAGGGCCTTTAGACCCAACAACCTCCCACTTAAAGGCTCGATGTGGTACCTTTAAGTAACTCCCACTAAGTGTAAGCAATGCTGATGTTGTTATGCATGCCTCTGCCCGCCCATGCCTCTGTTGGCTATGAACAACAGTGTTCGTTCATCCAAGCTGTATCTTAATTAGCAAGACACTTAGTGTGAACATTGGCAGGGTTATCCTGTGTTTTGACCTTTGTCAGTGTGACAAGGCCATCATCTAGTACCTGGCGTATAAAATGGTATCACACATCAATGTGTTTGGTACGAGCATGGAACATGGCATTCTTAGCCAGGTATACAGCACTCTAACTATCACAACTAAGCACTGGAGCATGAGCTAGAAGACCAAAAGTCCTCACAAGACGGCCAAGCCAAATGGCTTCTTTTGAAGCCTCTATGACTGAAATATATTCAGCCTCTGTAATGCTCAATGCAACAATCTTTTGCAATCTTGAACACCAAGAAATAGCTCCACCAGCTAATGTAAAGACATAGCCAATGTAAAGACATAAACATTGGTAGATTTTCGAGTGTCAAGATCACATGCCATGTCCGAATCACAGAATCCCCGCACAGACAATGTACCCTTTCAATAACATATGTATGTGTCCTGTATACCTTTCAAGTACCTGAAAATGCTCTTCACTGCCTCCCAATGTGGTTTGCCACGGTTAGACATAAACCTGCTAACAACTCCCACTGCATAAGCAATATCCGGTCGTGTAGCAACCATAGCATACATCAAAGACCCACAAGCTGATGCATAAAGAATACCTTTCATAGCATGGGCAGTTTTGCAGCATCTCTTGGGCAATTATGTTTGTTAAGCTTTGTGTGTGGAGGTAACGGCACACCAAGAGCCTTAGCATCACCCATATTAAATCTCTCAAGCACTTTCTTGATGTACTTGTCTTGAGAAAGGAATAAAAGACGCGTCCTTCTATCCCTTGCAATTCGCATACCCAAAATATGTTCAGTTGCACCCAAATCTAACTTCGTTTTCAAAGCATTCAAAGTTCCTTATGCTTGCCTACAATCAGCATATCATCCACATATAGGACTAGCACAATAAGACTACCATCAGGAGCCTTTTTAGTGTAAAGACAATAATCTGCGTGACTGCAGTTGAACCCATGGTTAAGCATAAAAGTATCAAACTTTTTGTACCACTGTCTAGGGGCTTGTTTCAGCCCATACAAGCTGCGTTTCAATTTGCATACCAAATGCTCTTTCCCTAGAATGACAAAGCCCTAAGGCTACTACATGTACAGCTCCTCATCCAAGTCACCATGTAAGAAAGCAGTGATTACATCCATTTGATCCAACTCCAAATCCAAGAGAGAACATAAAGCAAACAAAACCCGGAGTGTAGCCATCTTCACCACAGGTGAAAAGATCTCTTGGAAGTCTATGCCTTCCTTCTGTGCATAACCCTTAGCAACCAAACGTGCTTTGTACTTAGGTTTTTCATCAACACATTTGACCTTATAAACCCACTTGTTAGGAATAGCCTTCCTACCTTTGGGCAAAGGCACAAGCTCCCATGTATTGTTTGCATACAGTGACTACATCTCAGATTTCATAGCAAGCTCCCACTTACTTTTGTCTTCACAAGATTGGGCCTCTTTGTATGTAAGAGACTCCCCTTCATCTGTCAACAAAATGCAATCCATAGATGGTTGAAACCTCTATGGTTGCCTTCTAACATGTGTAACCTTCTCACCCAATGATCTGCATCAACTGGTAATGGGTCTACATCGTCCGAAATGTGCACACCATCAATTGGCGGCTGATTTTCAGCATTACCTCGCTGTTGTAGTTCATTTTCAGCATGCTGGTCATGTGGTATAATCCCATTTTGTCCATCTATTTGTTGTCCATTGTCTTCTGGCAAATGCACAATAGGTGGTTGTTCATTTCAGCATCAAAAGGAGTCGAATTTTCAACCAAAGGTGGCTTTATGGCTAGCTGATTTTGATGAAACTTGACCTTCTTTTTGTCAATGTCTACATGTGTAGCATTTTTCAACAATTTAACCTCATTGAAAACTACATCTCGGCTGCGTATTATCTTCCTTTACTGAGGTATCCAAACTCGGTAACCCATCTCTCCCTCATCTCCATATCCCATGAAGATGTCCTTGATAGATTTCATGTCAAGTTTGGTCCTCTGATCAACAAGTACATGCACAAATGCATCGCAACCAAAGCCTCGTAAATGGTCATATGAAGCCGGTTTGCTAGACCAAAACTCTTCAGGGATGCCATTATCTAACGCACGACTCGGAGAGCCATTGTGCACATGAACTGCAATTTTAAGAGCCTCTCCCCAAAACCATTGAGGGAGATTAGCCATGGACAACATGCATCTCACTCTCTCACAACCTGTGCAATTATATCTTTCAGCCACACCATTAGATGATAGATTATAAGGGGCTGTCAATTGCCTCTTAATACCATTAATTTCACAAAAACTGTTAAACGCACGTGATACATACATGAATAAGTCAAGTAAATCACTGTTACATTTTAGTACATACACCCATGTCTCTCTATTGTGATCATCAAAGGAAGACAAAGTACCGTGCACCTCCATGTGAATTCACCGGCATAGTGCAAACATCAGAATATACTAAATCAAGAACATGCAATTTGCAAGCAACACCAAAGGAATAAGAGAACTTCACTTGCTTTCCAAAGATACAACCATTACAAAAATCAAGGCCAGGGCCTTTTACATCAAGCTTTCCCAAAGAGAAGAGAACATCAAGCCCTTTTTCACTCATATGGCCAAGTCTTTTGTGCCAAAGCTCCTCGTGAGAATGAACTTCAACCACAGCCAAAAACTTGCCAGGTAATGCCTTGCAATGCAAATAATAAAGAGAACCCTTCTTGCTGCCCTTTACAATCATCATAGAGCCTTTAAGCACTTTCCAAGAGCCACCACCAAACATAGTGTGATAACCCTTCACATCTAGCTGCCCAACCGATGCCAAGTACATACCTAACATCATGTATAATCAGCTCTTGACCATTTTCAAGCGCCAATGTATAGTGCCCCTCACATGCATAGTTATTGCCCAAGTAAACTTTACCCAGACTACCTGGAGTGTATGAAGCAAAAGACTCCAAAGATGGAGTAACATGAAACGAGGCACCACTGTCTACTATCCATGATTGTGACAAACCATCCTGTGCTGAAAGTAATACATCAATTACCTCTGGTTTTGTGATATACATGTCACTGGCCATTGCCACACTATCATCATGAAGGCATGAGTCAACAACAAGTGCATCATCTGTATCAACAATTTCTTCAATGACAACATTCAAAGCAACATTTTCCTTCGCAACTTCTTTGGAAGAAGAGTCATGATCATCACTTTTAGCATCACTTCTTGCCCTATTGTTTCTTTCTTTCAAGTTCCTGCTTGTAGTACCTGCAATCAGGCTTTTTGTGCCCTTTGCGTCCACATTGATAGCATGTAACATCCTAGGACTTACCCCTGCTCTTACTCCTATCCTTGCCTCTATTGTTTGCATGATTCTTCCTTTCAGACCTACCTCTTACATTATACGCTGACCCGCTGCTTTCACCGTTGGTCTTTCTTCTAATCTCTTCATTGAGAATAGAACCTCGTACACCATCAAATGTCAAAGCAACATTGTTGCTCAAAGAGACAACCAAAGCTTCTCAACTGTCAGGTAAAGTCATCAATAAGAAGCTAGCCTTGAGAAATCGAGTAAAGAAACTGAATTTCATCAAGTACAATCTCTTTGCCCTTCATTTGTCAAAGTGGATTTCTTAGCCCGATAATCAACCACGGCATTGTTCTTGTGGTACCAATGGATTCCTCGGAGGACATCACACCCTTCCCAAGGCATGATATAACAGTCCTCATGCCCTAAACACCCCTAACATTGTTTGCCAATGATCGGTGTAATGGCAACATCCCGTCCAGGTGCCAATAGAACTACCTCCGCGTGTGGCCTCAGCCTGTCGAGCGTCGAGCAACCAATTCAAGTGAAAAGAAGTTGGCCTTGGCTCCTCCATCAAAGAAAATGAGGGCTTCCTGATCTTTCACTTTGCCCCAAGTGCGGCAAAGTTTTGTACTTTCGTTCATCTGATTCGGGTCGGGCCCCACGCAATGTGGTACCAATTTTGCTTTCATCTTTCCTTTTCTTCCACACTTGCTCAGTAACTTCAAGTTTATATTTTGGTGGTCCTTTGGTTCATCGTCGTTTCAAGAGTTATTGTCCATCTCGTTCTACGAGTACAATTTCTTCTTTTCTGCACTCGTTTGTCCTTTCGCCTTTCCTCCCTACCTAAGAGGAGAAGCAATGGCCACACGCCATCTCGAGTAAATCGTATCAATTGGGTAATTCTTCAGGTGTTTCACCAATCTCGGGTCCCTGGAGTACTTAATCAATCTGTTCACACATACGCCAGTCTGCAGCTGATGTTTGTACTCCGTTTTGACAAACTTGTCCGTTGAAAAAAATTTGCCCAAATCATCATTCTTTTCTTCAGTTCCCGCGCCGAATTAGATTCACTTTAAAACAGTTCACAAAAAGATGACGGCCCGACTAGTTCCGTACCAAGAGGTCTTGGCCCCAAAGACTGGCACCCCTTTCGGTATTTCTTTTTATATTAATTTGTGTGCAAAGTACAAGAGCCCGCGGGTGCTCACTCTCAGTCTCTTCGTCCAGATGCCTAGAGAAGTGAGCCCCTAAGGCTTATTTATTCTTACAAGGAATGCCCAAAAGCAGAGCCCCAAAAGTTTTCAACTCAAAATCAAAAGCAATTGATCTCGAAAAGCTTCTCAAACTCAAAAGCATTAATCTCCAAAAGCTCGCAGCGTGATTTGCGGAAATCTGTACTGTCAACGGAAATCACGAAATTCCGTACGCTGCCACTTCAGCATGTCAATGCGTTCTACAGCCATCCGTACAGTGCTATGTAAGCCTGTCGGCGCATTTTCCGGGGGTCTGCCACGTCAGTAGTCAACGTGTGTGTGTGTTTGTCCGGGGACCTGCCACGTCACTAGCATGTGACAACTTCATTCGGTTTCTTGGCACCCTTCATCTGACTTTGAGGCAGCTTGCTTCATAGTCCATGTACTGTTCCTTGCAGCTAGAGGGATAGAGGCCTTGGACACGACGGTTGGCTTCTCTCTTCCCCTATGTGGCAGGAACCAATCAGAGTGGACATTGGACTCAGTGTTGGAGTGGCCTCAGACACAGGCCCTCGAGTTCTCTCACCACATAGGAGACCTGGAGGTTACAGACCTGGTACAAACTTTGTGGCCGTTGACCAAGTTCTCAATGACACCTCCTTACTCGGCAGGATGTAGAAACATTGTGGTACACTTCTTTGCTAACACGCAGAGCCCATGTATACATACATGAGGAGTCCTGAACAGAGGAGATTGCCCTAGCACGACACGCTCTTCTTGGGCCTAGGCCAGACACTCTTTACAACCCCTATCTAAGGGATGCTCGGATGCGGATTATTCCCAATCCAAGCCAGCCTCAAAGATAGTGCAGTTATCTGATGCTGCAGCATCAGTTCTTTCTCGTTCTCCATGAGGATTGCCTCATGGAACGTACATGGATTAGGTGGGCCCCAATTACAGTGCCAGGGCGATCGATTGCGTCAGGAGCTTCAACGATGCCTTATGGGCGGCGAGATTGATATTCTTATGTTGTAGGAGCATCATCTTCGTGAGAGCCGCATTAGACGTTGTGGTCAGCTTTTGCGTGGACGATATAAGACATTTTGGTCAATTGCATTTGGACCTGGTGGTATCCAGAGAGGGGTATCTATGACTGTTGCGGACTCTTGGCAGCAAGCCATTGTGGGCAGAGGCATTATTGTACGCGGCAGGGCTCAATGGATTACTTTGCAGTTTCACAACGGCCTCTTGGGCTTCCTGAACATCTATGCACCCAATGTGGCAAGTGCACGTGTTGAGTTTTGATCTCACATTGTAGAATCTCTGCCGCATGCAGAGCAATGGTGCATTGGGGGTGACTTCAACATGCTGGAGAACCCCTCTGACAGGACTGGAGGTAACCATGCTACTATGCACAGGGCTGAGTTGGCAGCTTGGAAGAGGCTATATATGACTTTGAGGGTTTCAGATGTTTGGTAGCACTCTGGCTTTGTGAGGCCCCCAGACAACTTGGCCTTCTCTCGCTCGGACCGTAGAGTGGGAGGAGTGAATCTATCTAGGATAGATCGCTTTTACGTCAGTGACCACTTCTGTGACATGAGTGGGTCAATTGCATTCTAGCTGGGACATCTTTTTCGGACCATGCACCAGTGATCCTCACTGTGATAGATAGACAGAGGAAGGGGAGCACGATGCTTCGCATCCCTGAGAGGATCTTGTTGGATTTAGAGCTCAGAGAGCAAGTAATGGCTCTCTGGACAGAGGGCTTGGACACGCAGGACTCTCTTGCTGACAGAGTGGCCTTTGGACTTGCTCAGCTTAGTCGACTCTTTCTTCAGGAGTCTACGGCTCGTCTAGTTGCAACGAGAGAGGAGGAGCGGTGTCTCCGACAAGGCATTGCTTCCTTGCAGAGGATGCAGGAGCAGCACCCAGACAGTCCTGGTTGGAGGAGCAGTTGCAACAGGCTTGCGAGGAGCTTGCCAGCATAGAGAGGCGTCATGAGTTTGCTTTCCATTGACAGGCATCTCAGTGGATCCAGGTGGGTGAGAGTGAAGGGGGCGCTCTTTGAGACAGTGGGACCCCGACATGCGAATGCCAGTGTCAGCCAGTTGAGGAGGCCTTATGGGTCAGTTGCTTCAGAGCCAGAGGACATGCGTGCAGTTGCTACTCACTTTTACCGTGACCTATTGTCAGCAAAGCCTCGGTCAGAGCGTCAGTATGAATGCAAAGAGCAGGTTTGGGCATAGATGCCTTGTCTTGTGATTGAGGAGATGCGCCAGAGGCTTCGGCTGCCTCTTCAGCTAGAGGAGCTCCATGCGGCTCTCAGAGCACTTCCCCGTGGTAGTTGTCCCGGTGAGGATGGTTTGACTCCCAGTTTTTTCCTTGAGTACTGGGACCTGCTTGGCTCAAACCTCTACAACGCTTTTCGATACATCTTGCACACAGGAGAGATGCTTGACAGCATGAGTGAGGGCTTGATCTACCTCGTTCCCAAGGAGGGTGGCTCCTTGGATGAGATCGGCAGTGGCGGCTCATCACCATCCTCAACTCAGCCTACAAAATTTTAGCCAAGGCTCTGAGCTTGAGGATTCAACCACTTCTAGAGAGCATTATACATAGGACACAGACAGGTTTTGTCAAGGAGCGCAGTATCCTTGACAACATCTTCACTTTTTGGGAGGCATCTGCCCTCGCGCGCGTCCGTGGTAAGGATCAGGTGATACTTCTTCTCGATTTTGAGAAGGCCTACAACATAGGTGACTGGGACTTTTTGGAGGGCACTCTACATAGGATGGGCTTCTCAGATGCTTGGATCAGAGGTGTGTCAGCTCTCTACAGACGTGCACACAGTCAGGTGCTTTTGGCAGGAGGTAGAGGAGATCGTTTCATGCTCACACCTTCAGTCAGACAGGGCTGCCCTCTTGCCCCCTTCCTCTTTTTGTTCTATGCTGAGGCGATGAGCAGATTTTTGGTTTAACAACAGGTTGTTCTACGTGGCTTGGCGCTCCCTATTCGTGGCAATGAGCTATTGGATGCTGAGTTTGCAAATGACTCAGCTTTGTACTTGGAGGGCCAACCTGCACAGGTGTGAGCAGGCTCTTGAGACGTTTTGTTGTGCATCAGGCGCACTGATCAACTGGAGGAAGACAGTGGCTTTTTCGGTTGGCAGTGCTTCTACACCTGATTGGCTACCACGTGAGGGTTTTAGATGGATCCCCCCAGGGACTCCAGTTCGATACTTGGGTTGTCAGGTTAGCTTGGACTTGTCTCCCGAGCAGCAGATTGCTCCCCTCCTCTTGTCCATCAGGAGGAAGTTGTTACATTGGAGCTCGGCTCGACTTTCTTTGGCAGGCAGAGTTATAGTAGCCAACCAAGTGTTGTTGGCTACTATGTGCTACATTACATCTTGCTGGATCTTTTTGAGCTCCTGCATCAGCCAGGTAGAGAGGCTAATTAGTAACTTTCTTTGGACAGGGCGCAACACTCAAATAGCCTGGGCCAAAGTAGCCTGGCAGGTCATCACTCTACCTTGTTCTCGGGGGGGGTTGGGGATCATAGACCTAGCATAGCAGAGCAGAGCCCTTCTTGGGAAGTTTTTTGTCAAAGGACTACTTCCAAGGGAGGAGCCCTGAAGGAGTTTTTACTTCTGCGGCTTAGAGCTAGAGTGCCTCAAGCAAGAAGCCCCTGGAGACCTTCCATCAGATGGATTTTCACAGAGATGCGCACAGTTGGTTTGAGCAGGAGACTGGAGGATTGTTTTGCTGTGAGCCTGCTTCGCTCCTGGGAGCAGTTGTGGAGAGGCCTAGAGCAGCACCAACCCACTTGCACGAAGGAGCGCCTGAGACAGCCCCTTGTTTGGAACCCACGGGTCAGCACTCAAAGAGGCCACTTGGTTGGTAGTAGGCCTCATGTTTCTTGGGGTCACACCTCTAGAGTCAGCAACACCCAGGCGAATGGGGGCCTTCACACGATTGGAAGTCCTCATTGCAGTTCGGGCCTGCTCAGAGATTGTACCCTCCATTGTTCTTCAAGTTACAGGGCAAGGGTCGACTACACACAATCTCGGTAGAGGCCCCACAAGTTACGAAGTGTTGTTTTCAGAGGATTTGAGTAGCGGGCATCTGCGGGAGGACTTGTGTCATAGATCCTGACCTAGCAGCTCTTGAGATAGGGCTGTGGGCTTGGGAGAGTTGTCCACTGGCACGAGTGCAGTGGGATCCTAGAGAGTGGTTTTGGAGGGACCCTTTCTCTTCAGCCGGCCATCCAGGGGTCTCTTTCTTTCGGTTACTGTTCGACTCAGACGTCACATACTGGCAATACGGAGAGAGGCTCGTCCTGCAGCAACACCTCATTGGCAGGAGGAGGGTCTCACAACTGAGTTCTTGTCAGCCTTTTGGGCGAGGTTGTGGGACGCAAACAGCCGCGATGAGTCACCGTGTTTCAATGGCTAGTTGCACATAGAGCTACCGCAGTGGGGAGATGGCTAGTACATAGTGACCTTCCGACAGCATGCACAGCTTGTGACTATCCTTTGAAAAGTCAGCGTCACTGTCTGTGGGACTGCCCCATGGCACAACAGGTTTGGCTTCGGGTCCTTCGGCTGATACCATCTCTTTCCACAGCAAGGCCACGTCCGAGAAGCTGAACATCGAGGATCTTGCCCACATCTGCGAGAAGGCTGGCCTGAATGAGATCACGCACCTCCCCTCTATTGGGTCTGGTGCTGAGAATCTTGTAGATAACAGAGGTGTCCTGAAGGCGCGCCTCCTCTGCCTCTAAGCTCGCTTGCTCTGTCGGCAAGAGAGCAAATCGGATGGTGGGTTCTGTAGGGTCGGGCGAGGGGGCTTCAGTGGAGTCCTCTGTGGCGGAGCAGAATCCTCCATCTGTGTTTGATGTTGCAAAGGCGAATCGAGGGCATCGATGCGAACGAAGCTAGTCGGTGTCGCTGTGAACCAACACCAATAGAAACACGAGGTGGGGGTGGGGGAATGTGGGCAGGCTGCGTGCAGCGCGGGGCCCGGGGGGGGGGGGGATAGCTCAAGGCAGCGCGCGAAGGGCGGGCAGCTCAAGGCAGGCGGGGCTGAGGCAAGGGGGGTTGGAAGGGACAAGGTAGCGCGAGGGGGAGCAGAGGGGATAGGAGCAATGGCGATGGTGAGCGCAAGCGTGAGCAGCAGCAGTGAGCGCGTCGGCTTTTACAATTCGAAGTCACCTTAGTTTCCTTCATTTTATTTCCTAATGCTAGGCAGCAACATCTACCTTCCCAGTAGCGCTTTGAATTAAGAATCTCTCCCACTGGCTTGTACATTGGATTGGAGCAATTTCTCTTGCCAAAATCGTCCTTATCAGCTTCAACGAGTTCTCCTTTCCTAACCGCTTGCCATTTGCGGCTTCCTCTTCGCCTGCCCTCGTCATCGTCATTGGATTCGTATGTTCCTCGTCTCTCTCAATTCCATCACCCTCCGTTAGTATCCAGTTGAAGATTGTTGCTACCAACGGTGTCTTGCTGTGATAATAACCCTCAATTGCTGCATTTTGGTGGGGGCTGAAAACCGAAAAACGCGGGCTAATCTAAGGGCTGAATCTGAAAAGGCTGGTGCCATTGCTGGATCTGCGACGGTACGGCGAGGTTATGGCTGAAGCTGAATTGGGTACGGTAGGCTGATCTGATGAAAAACGCTGGCTGCCTAATCATGCTGATGAAAACGCCGGGTTGCTAATGAAGGAAACGCTAGCATGCTGAGGTATTACAGGTACTTGGTCCTTGTACTAAGGGTACTTACTTATGCTTGAGAAGTGACCCCGAGGGTAGCTTGGTCGGGCAATGCCAATAAAAAACCCACGATTAAATTGGTTGGCTAAAATGTCACTTATTGGTGAGTTAACAAACTCACTTATAAGAGGTGCTTCACATGTAGCTACTACCTAGGCCTGGTACTAATGATATGTATGGGAACACTCCCCATTGCCTACACCTAGCAAACACTGGCGGTGCTCATGTGCAATCAGAGGGTATGCAACTATGCTAAAGTGCATGGACATGCACGTACTGCGTACAAGCTTGCAAGGTGCCAGAACACTTCCTAGGCTGTCCTAAACCGTAGAAGTAGGAGTTATAGTTGTCCACATGCACATAGGGTTCGATGTGCGCGTAACAGTTTTTCAGTTGTGAAAGGGTAAGATCTTTTGCAATCCATACCTTGGTATGCTTGAGCAGATGAGATTGTTGAAGTAGACGTTAAAAGTGGAGAATGGTATGGCCACTAGGAATGGGTTTGTTGTGTCGATGCTTGCTCTTGGCACTGACACTTCACATCTTGCTTGTGTCGAGTTGAATTCATGGCAGTGTGTTGGATGGTCATAATAGATACGTAGAAATTGTCGCTCGAGTCAACTGTCGAGGGGAGCCCTCCAATGCGGACCTTGAGTGAGTTTCTGTTGTTGAAGATGACGCTCTCAAAACTATAGTGACACACGTGTCTCCATAGTCAAGGAGATGCGTGCAGTCACATCCTTCCTTTGCTTGCCGAGCTTCGTGTCTAACTCGCGGACTTTTTTGAAGGAGAATCTACCATTTTCTCAAGCTTGGCCTCAAGTGCGCTAGTTCCAATTCGAGGTCGTGGTTTTCCTTGAGCACCTTCTCGACAGTGGCTTAAAGCTTCTCAAGCTACTCTTGCTTGCTTGGAGCCATGAAAACAAATGCAAAGGAACGGCGATTCGTGGAAGAAGGGGGGGTTTGGAGGGGTTTACCCTTCGATTTCTTGCTTGAGGGGCTATGAGGGGGAAAATCCTCCTCTGTGGCTAGAATGGGAGGGTGACCTTGGAGTGGCCTAATCACCCATAATAAAGAGAAGAAGTCTCTGTTTATTTTTGGGGGCTTATGAGGGGGGGAACACCCTCTCTAATGGAGATAAGGTAGGGTGTTTTGAGGAGATTTATGAGGTGTCGCAAAACATGCAGAGGGTTTATCAAGTGTGCCGACGAGCGTCGCAAGTAGCTAATGCAGACACATCGCTACGAGCTACTGTTGTAGGGACACCAAAGCGCTGTGAGCAGAGACATCGAAGCGAGATGGGACTGCAATGACCAGCCATTGCACATATGTTGAGAGGGCGTTGTGAGTAGAGACACCGAAGCAAGGCGGGACAGCAATGACGAGCTACTACATAGATGAGAGAGAGAGAGAGAGAGAGAGAGAGAGAGAGAGATTTTATTATCGTCCTCGGACCTATGGGACCAAAGTTACATGTGATGTAGTATGTATGTCACAAACTGTTGACATGTCAAGCCACTGCAGAACGAAGCCACTGTGCAGATCACCAACCAAGGGGCCTAGGCCCTAAACCCTAAGAAGCAGAAGCAGTAGGAGTTGATGACGTGGCAAAGCTGTACGGAATCCCCAATTTCACGCTGGCATGCTGAGGTGGCAACTGTACAGATTTCCGCAAAACGCGCTGACAGCTCTTGGCACTTTTCGGCCAGTTGCTTTTGAGTTTGAAGCTTTTCACTGTAACTGCTATTCAGGCCAAGGGCCTTTAAATAAGTGCAGAGGGCTCAGTCTCTGACACACTTCAGTGAAAAGGAGCAAAGCGCGAGTATCGGCATTGTACTGAGTTCAAGTAATATAAAGAAATGCCGAAAAGGGTGCCAAGGTTTGGGGCCAATACTCTCTAGGGTGGAATTATGTCACTCTGTGTCGCGTGTGCTCTCTCTCTCTCTCTCTCTCTCTCTCTCTCTCTTTCAGTTCAATTGCTATTGAAGTGCTAAAAATCTGTTCAATGGTGCTCGTCTTGTGACAATGTATGTGGTTGATGAGTGACTGATGTGACCAAAAGCTGAGTACTCTAGTAGTGTGTGGTACTCAAACTCTCGAACTTGCAATGAGCATAATGTGCACAATCGATTTGACTCTTCTCCATTGCCCCAACGCCCCGTCTCGCATCGAAGGGAGTGGGAGCTAAGCCGAATGGCTGCGATAGTGCGTATCGCTAACAGTGGGATTGGCTCAAGCATGTAAGGGCGAGTATGGTTTTCTATTTCAGTGAAGAACATGGTTTTGTAGCTGGGGGCAATATGGATGGTGTACTGTATGAAGTGTGACCCACCGGATTCCTCCCAAGCCGTAATACATTGGCGTCGTAGAAAAGCTTCATTCACTTGGGAGTCAATTGAGACATCATGTAGCAAGTGTAATGCATCCCAGATCCCAAACCACTTCTTTATGTCTTGCATCCATCCCATGCTCAAGATCTTGCTTCTATGCGTCTTTTGAACTTTTTTGCTTCCTTCCTATGCAAACGTAGGAAGTCGATGTGGGGTTTTGATGCATCTTACAACCCTTTCCATGCCCCTAACCTCAATTGGAAGAGATCCTGACTCAAGAAGTAGGAGCATATATGGTATTTGTGTCTTAACTTAGAGAAAGTTTGTAAGAAAGCGCTTTTGAGCACTTTCCAAGGAGACTTTGAGATGCTCCCGTCCCACACTTCAACTCCATAAAGAAGAACCGGTGTCACCAATGTGTCAAAAAGGTACTTCTTGAGAACCCAACATTTGATGTTTCCCGCGTTACACATGTTCTCAAATGCATAGTATGCTCTCTTTCCCGCTTCAAAACGACACATAGCACATTCATGCCACTTGTTATTGACCGGAACCTCAAGGCCAAGGTACTAATATGTTACCATATAAATGTGGTCGTGATGTGTGTGAACACACTTAGGACCACCGAGACATTTTTTCCCTCACTAAAAGATTTTTTCTTCGGTGCATTGTATATACGTCCATCACTCTAGGGCTAACTCATCTTTCCATTGCACACTAAGTAATATACTCTCTGTTGTGTGCCTTGAGCTTCCTTCGTCCTCTCCAAGCTGTGTGTGTTTCCCTAATTCCAATAATTGGTATCAGAGCAGGTTGCGTCCTCCCTGGCTTAGTTGCCAGCAGCTCCAGCACACACCTGCTCACTTTCTCCGATTTCTGTGAGCTTTGGCGAGCGTCAGCAGGTCGACAAATACTTTGTAGAGCCTGGTTTGCTCAGATTTCTGATTCGGGCTCATTTCGGCCTTCGTTTCCACTATAGGCAGGATTGCGTATGGTATTTCGTCATTTTGTGCAAAAATTCTGTTAGGGTTGTTTTTTGTATAACAGGTCCCTTACAGTCTTCTACGGTTTGTGCTATATAGCAAGTGTTGTTCCCGCTTTGTTTCTCCTCTTTTCGTACAGTTTTCACATCAAGTGCAACATTCTCCATGACTGACAACAACACAGATGTGTTCAAGATGTTTGCTGCTGTGGATGGGGACAATTACCCTATGTAGGCTTATATGATGAAACATAGCCTCGTGTCAAAGGGCGTTTGGAATATTATGCAGGGCATTGATGTGCGTCCTGGTTTTAAGGATGTAGGCGATGTTGAGGATGTTGTAGGTTTTGGTGGCAAGATTGCTGCTACCACAGCTGTTTTGCCTAGGGCTGAGAAACGTTGGGATGTAAAAGATTCGCAGGCTCATGCATTGATTGCGTTGTCTGTGAAGCGCACTATTACTCCTCATTCGTTCAGCAAAATCTGCAAAACAAGCTTGGGATATTTTGGTTGGTCTTTATGCAAGTCGCAATGAGGCAAAAATTGCATTGCTGTGTAAAGAGCTGGAGTCGAAGATTATGCATGAGGAAGATGATATGGACACTTTCCTTGTTGGTGTCAAGGATATCAATGAGCAACTTATTTTTGCAAGCGAAGTCATTTCTGACATTCTTGATGCTTTGTCAGATTCTTACCAAACTTTTGCTAGTACTTGGAGATTTATGATTCAAGGAAATCCACAAGTTGTCAAGCTTGATGCAATATGCACATTGATGTTGCAAGAGTCACTTTCCAGAAAAAACAGGACTAGACAGCATGCAATTGAACAGGCCTTTATTGTTTCTCAAAGAAAAGGTGGTAACAACAATGTAGCCACTTCTCATGGTTCTTCTACGAGTGGTAAATCACATATTCCTTATGCATCTGCTTGCAGTAATTCGTCTCGGAATTCTAGTGAAAAGGGCCAAAAAAAAGATGCGTTGTCATCGTTGTAAAGCTAATGATCATTTGATCAAGCAGTGTCCTAAGTTGAAGGCCAAAGAAGCTAAGAAGAAAGAGGCTCGTTCCACTACAAATGCTAGTTCCACTACAAATGCAACTATTGTTGAGTCTTCTGTGAAAGGAGACTGTGATGTTGATGTTGATGCAGAATGGGCTTTTAGTGCACAGTGCACTTATGATCCTTCTGTCCATGATGTATGTTTGTCAGTTGCTGCAGATGCTCATGTGTGGTACTTTGATTGTGGTGCTACAAAGCACATCACCTCTCATCATGACTTGTTTACCTCTCTCAAGGATGTCCCTCATGGGAATTCAGTCACTTGTGCCAACAATGCCTCTTATCCGGTCAAGGGAGTTGGAAAGATTGTGCTTACTGCTGCAAATGACACACTTGTTGATGCATTGTATGTACCTAGGATCAAGAAGAATCTTTTGTTTGTATCTGCACTTGCTAGACTTGGTCTTGTAGTCAAATTGTGGATGACTGATCTCAATTTTGGTGATGAAATTGTTGCATCTAGCATTTAATGCCATGGGTTGTATAAGTTCACTTTGTATGACAAGTGTGGGCAGAATTTTGCAAATGCTATTGTGGATTCAAAGGCTGTTACAGAAGCAAAACTTTGGCATGCACGTTTTGGGCATCTGAATTTTGTCAGTTTGCTACGTTTGCAAAAATCTGATATGGTTGCTTCTTTGCCACCTCTTGAAGCACCTGTCAAACATGTTTGTGAAGGATGTATTTTGGGTAAGATGCAGTGTTCGAAATTTCCATAGGATGGTTCAGTTAGGACCACGTGCAGGTTGCAACTTCTGCATAGTGATGTTTGTGAACCCATGCAAACTCCGTCTGTAAGGTGCAGCGGAAGTGAATGTTGAACTTTGCTCAAGATAAGTGCTCCAAACTGTGCTCAAGGGTTCCTTTTTACGGAAGGGAGAGCCTTCCGTTCCTTTAGTGAGAGTGCAAATGATCACAAACAAAGTGAATAACACTATGAATGAAGGTGCTAAGACTGAAAGAGAGATAGAGAGAAGAATCTGACACCAGATTGTTGTCAAACCCTCCTCCAAGGACCCCTCTCTCTATAGCGAGAGAGGTCTATGCTATTGATTGCACAAATATGGTACAATGGTCTAGATACAAGGGACTTGCCGACGATGTCGACGACAATGATGACTGCGACGAGACGGGCTGAAATCTGAAAACGCTAGGGGCTGAAATTTGCTATCTGCTGAATTCTGACTCTATGTCGACGAGGACGGCGATGGCGACGACACGACGACGATGCGCTGAAAACGCAGATGCTGAAATATGAGAACAGCGGGCTGAAACTGAAAA
Organism: Adiantum capillus-veneris; assembly: GCF_014529385.1. Lineage (NCBI taxonomy): Eukaryota > Viridiplantae > Streptophyta > Polypodiopsida > Polypodiales > Pteridaceae > Adiantum > Adiantum capillus-veneris. The sequence continues at coordinate 104,201,721 of NC_140944.1, forward strand.
CGCTGGCTGATCTGACCACGCGGCGAGGATCTGTTGCGGGAAGGTGAGATCTACAAGGTTGGAGACTTGATCTGCGGGTCTAGGTGCTGCAAACTGAAAACGCTAATGATCTAGCCAGATCTGTCGCCGGGAATCTGCAAAACGCTGAGGTTGATCTGCAATTGCAAAAACGCTAGACTTGTTCCTGTGGCCTGCTAACGCCAGGACTGATCTGCAATCTGCAAAACGCCAGGGCTGATTCTGTTGAAAAACGCTAGGTGGTCTTGTTGGCTAAAAAACGCTAGGTTGTCCTGCCGGAAAGTGCTAGCGCTAGCTTTCTTATATAGGACTTAGCAAAGTTGCCCTACCCAATTTCCCAACAAAGTCACTTATTAATAATAAGTGAAAAATGGCTAAAATAGGAAAAATGGGTTATGTGCACTGGAAAAAGCCCATGATGGCTACTGACTGTAATTCCAATGATCATGTTGTGTGCAACCAAAGGATATGCAACTACTCTAAGTGCCCGGACATGCACAGCCTGCGCACAGGCTCACAAAGGTGCCAAAACACTTCCTAAGCAGACCTTAACCCTAGACCTGAAGTAGCTTGTCCACATGCACATAGGGTTAGATGTGCACGTGACACCTTCCTTGGGCAATTACCTTTACTTCATGACTTTCATTGATTTACTCCAAGCATGCATGGGTGTATCCGCTTAAAGCAAAGTCCGAAGTGTTTATATGCTTCAAACAATTTCTCGCTATGGCTGAAAATGTCTCGAAATGTACTATGGGCACCCTCCGTTCAGATCGAGGGGGAGAGAATGTCTCGTGAATTTAATGCATTTCTTCCTAGTCGTGGGACAAAACACCCATGTGCAGTGCCGTATACACCTCAGCAAAAATGGTGTTGCTGAGAGGAAAAACAGATCTCTTATGAAAATGGCACAATGTATAGTCAAAAGTCAAGCTTTACCATATTTGTTTTGGCTTGAGGCTATCATGTGTGCTACTTATGTACTTAACAGGTGTCCTAAGAAATATTTGCAGTCTATGACTCCATATGAAGCATGGCATGATAGAAAACCTTCTATTGAGCACATGCGTGTTTTTGGTTGTTTGGCATATGCTTTGGTGCCACAAACGCAGCCCAGAAAATTGGATGATAAGGCAGTCAAATGTATCTTTGTTGGTTATAGTGTTGAAAGCAAAGGTTACAGGTTGTATCATCCGCAAACAAAGTGTATCTTGGTCTCATGGGATGTTGTGTTTGTGAAAGATTTTGTTCAGCCCTTGCCGTCATGTACTAGGGACAGTAATGTAAGCTCACAAGACATTTATGGAACTTTGTTGCCTCTTTTCGATGGTGGAACTTCGAATGTAAATTCCAATGAGGCGGATGCACAACCTATGGAGGTTTTTGAGAATGTTACAAATCAGCCTATTACTGATGCAGATGTACATGATGTACGTGATGAGGAAAGGGTTGAGAATGAGCACGCTAGAGGTATGCCTAAATGGCTGGAGCATCTTTGTGTCTAGTCATATTCGTTCGGGTTCGCCACGCATCTTATGCATCAGATTGTTATGCTTTGGCTGTGTCTAGTTTATGTGATGTTGAGGAACCTTTGTCTTTTGATGAAGCACAGAATTCAGAAAATTGGATGGATGGTTGCCATGCACTCAGAATACGATGCACTTATAGAAAATGACACATGGACTTTATGTGATTTGCCTCCTAGCAAAAAGGCCATTGGTACGAAGTCGATTTACAAGTTGAAACGCAAGCCGGATGGTCACTATAAGGCTCGACTTATTGCAAACGGTTATGCAAAGCAAAAAGGCATAGATTATGAAGAGACTTTTGCTCCCGCTTGTCGTATGACTATTGTGCGTTTCCTATGTGCATTGGCAGTTCATTTTGGTTGGGATGTACATCAGTCAGACATTGTTACTGCTTTCTTGAATGGTGACATATTTGAGGAAGTTTATGTAACGCAGCCTCACGGTTTTTTCAAGAAAGAACAAGAGGATAAAGTGTGCAAATGTAAGAAAGCTTTGTTTGAGTTGAAGCAGTCAGAGAGGGATGGAGATTATGGACCCTCAGAGCATGTGGCCTCTAGAGCAGCTACAATGGGACCCTGGGAAGTAACTAAGGAGGGATCCCTCTGCGCCCCCCCCCCCCCCCCCCCCTTTCGCCAGGGGGCATCCTAGGGTTCCACGCTTTCAATATACTGCACGACTTTGCCATCGCAGCTTGATGGCTAAGTAAGCGTCCATAACAACGGCATCAGCACAGCACCGGGAACAGTAATGCCTCATTTTGGACTCTCTCGATTTGTGGACAGGACTCTGCCCTGGTCACCAAGCTCACAGGATACCAAATTCCAGTGGCTGATTGCATAGAGACAAGCGGTGGGAGTCTGTGCCTAGCTTCTAGTGAATACCAATCGATTTGCCCTAGGTGTGGGCACTCAATGGAGACTCCGCAACATTGCTCGTGGAATTTCCCAAGGGCCCACCATGTTTTCCGAGTCTTCAAAGGTCAAACCAAGCCGCCTGATCCACGCTTCCAAGGCCAGTACAACAACAAGTAAGGCAGCTCAAATAGGACTGAGAGACGACACCAGGCATTCATTTGTCTATAGACTATGGCAGCCAGGACCTTTCTACACAGTAAAGTACCGTGTACGATCTTTTTTGACATTACAAGGCATCTGTGGCAGCCAGGACCTTTCTACATGGTAGAGTACGACCTTTGTTGACATTACAACCATCTATTTGGCTCTGTCCCCTCCCATTCGGTGATTGCATATTCACAGCCACTCATTTTGGGAGAGTTTCCCCTCTTTGTACAGTTTCAGCCTCATAGTAGGGACGATGTAGCCCACTGGCAGAGTTTTAACTAATAGAAGGATCTTCTTTGCGCCCCCAAAAGAAAAAATAGCATTCCTACAGCTTAATCCTTTTCCACACGTATGCTATCTCAGCAGGGAGATGGACTGATGTAGCTCCATGACTGCCCACTCATTGAGCAAAGAAAAGAACAGCTATCGTCCTTTCCAGCTAGCAGTAGTTAGCTCACCTCCTTCCATGGCAAGCCCATGAAAGGCATGGCCCACTGTCCCTGCATTAGATGTGATAAATTAAAAGGAGGCAGCTGCAGAGACGCCCCACGAAATGAGGTCATAAAAGGCGGGCAAGACAAAGAAAGAAAATTAAGGAATAGCTTCTGGTAGTCAGGGAGTTTACTCTATAGCCGTAATATTTGTCGTAATTTCCATAAACAGCAAGTCTCTTGCATTCATGCTTGTTGGGTCTGTGCTCCTTATCAGTGTTCCTGGCTCGTTTTCCTGAAGCCGTTGTTGTTGTTGTGGTGGTGGTGGTGGTGGTGGTGGTTGCGGCGCTCGAAACCGCGCGCTTGTTCTCTGCGGCGTTGCTGTCGGTCTGAGTTGAAATCTGCTTGACGTCTACCTCCTGTTCTTTCTCCAGCTGCGCGTCGTTCGCCATTCCTCTTTGAACCAACGTCCTTAGTGAGTTTCGTTGATTATAAAAGGGGAAATTCCCCAAATACCCCTCTAATTTGTAGAAATTCCCAAAATACCCCTAAAATTTCAAAATTTCCCAAAATACCCTTGTATCTAGGGAAAATTACCATAACACCCCTCAAATTTGCAAAATTCTTAAAGTACTCCCTATAGTTTGTCTTAAATTCCCAAAATGCCCTTCAAATTTTTCAAAATTCCCAAAATATGCCTGGTTGTAAGATTAAATTTCTTCAAAGATAGAAAAAATCTTAGATTTTCATAAGAAAACTGATTGTCTATCAATACAAAATGATAAAACTAGAACTTGAGTTGGTTATGTAGGCTTTGGAGATGGATTGCTTCATCAATTTTTAGACATAATTCTTTGCGAGGTAATTTGTGACAAATTACATGTTAAGCACTCAAAAACGGATCTAAATTGTTAAAAAGGAAGAAAGATTAGAAATCTTGAACAATCCAACAAGGTTGGCACTAACTTGCCAACGGTGGAACTGCCTGAGAGAGAGAGAGAGAGAGAGAGAGAGAGAGAGAGAGAGAGGGAGAGAGAGATGCTTACACTTAGTCATAGAAACAGAGGAAAATGGGCCCATTTGTTGCATTGGAGTGTAGACACATACATACACGTAGGGGAGACATAGAGAGAGAGAGAGAGAGAGAGAGACATGTTTTTTGAGAAAGGCTTGGATTTGCAAGAGGCATTTACACAAGTTTTGACCGATTCAGAGTGAGAACGACATTGTACAGAGCTCTAAGCATACATGAAGAGCCACAAGAGATTCCTCATCCTTCCAATCCCTTGCATGAGTCTCCAATCAGACAAATTGCAAGGAGCAGACCTTGCCGATGAAGCAAGAGATGTCAAAGGCCCGAGAATTGTACTTGTGCAGAGGGTGAGGGTGCAGATCTCTAGGCTAATATCTTCCATCTGTACAGTATGCTTTGTATCATGGGTTCTTATGGATGGAGTTGAGATACATGAATGCAATTCTTGACAGTCTATGTTGTTGACCTGAGATACAAGCTCATTGTTGTCAGATGCAAGCTCCATATCGGCCATTTCATTGGCGGTTGCGAATGCTTGCGCGCATCCCTCGATTGGAAGTGTGTTATCATGATCTACATGGTAAGCTTACATGAGCATTTGCGTCAAGATCACATTGACAGAAAAGAGCCTTCTTTGCCAAATTTCATAATGCATAGATTCGTTCCTGCTGGCCAAGAAATTGCAGTTATGGAGCAAGAAAGCTCATAGCTTTAATTGCAAGCAAAACTCGGGCAGCTGCTATGTCTCCATTGCCATCAAGGTCTCAAAGACCGTTCGTCACACCTCGAAAGGTTCCACAACTACATGCCTAATGAATGCAAAACAACAAGAAGATGCCATGTCCTTGAAATCTTGTGGATTCTTTTGCCTGGGACTGAAGAGTGCACTCTTCTAGGCTCATCGCTCTGCAGTAACTGCAATAAGGAAGACAAGTTGGGAGGAGGAAAGCTCCATATCGGCCATTTCTTTGGTGGTTGCGGATGCTTGTGCGCACACCTCGATTGGAAGTGTGTTATTATGCTCTGCATGGTAAGCTTACATGAGCATTTGCGTCAAGATTACATTGACAAAGAAGAGCCTTCTATGCCAAATTTCATAATGCATAGATTCCTTCCTGCTGCCCAAGAAATTACAGCTATGGAGCAAGAAATCTTCATAGCTTAATTTCAAGCAGATTTCAGGCAGCTACTATGTCTCCATCACCATCAAGGCCTCAAAGACTGTCCATCACACATCGCATCAAAACAAGAGCTCTCTCATCCTCGAAAGGTTTCACAACTACATGCCTAATGCATGCACAAGCAGCAAGAAGATTCCATGTCCTTGAAATCTTGTGGATTCTTTCACCTAGGACTCAAGAGTGCACTCTTCTAAGCCCATCACTCTGCAGTAACTGGGTGTCACATCTAGTTGGCCATGCCAAAATAAAGGTGGCATTGTCATTGCATGACATACAAGTAGAGATATATAATATGCCCTATTTTTGCATGAACAACGTGGTCTTCCTTCTGGCAGGGAGCGACAAAGGCTATGGAAGCTGGGAGTCACTCTTACTCACCCTCTCGAGCAGGTGTTAAGTTTCACGAAACTCGTCGGAGACATAGCAGTGTCGAATCCAAACCTCTCTACAGCCAATTGGGGAAGTTGGATGCAGCACGTAATTTAGACCAACAAATGGAGTTAGTAGGCAATGCTAAGCTACATCTTGTTGGCATGGCGTCGAAAAGACAATTAGAAGACATTATGAAGGAAGATTCTTCTGAGTTATTTCCTGATGGAAATATAGCGCCATAAATCAAGAAGGAACTCTCAAAGTAGGCATGGGGGCCACACAACTTAACAAGTTCAGTTTCTAATGATCATGCTCAAAACCTTTACACACATGTTCGTGTGAATGCAGACATAACTGAAATCCCTAACCAAGTCCACCGAGATGCAATGGAAGCAATAAGCTACCCTGAACAAGATCAGGCTTGGCAAGATAGGGATGTGGAACAAGACCAAGCTTGGCAAGAGAGCCATAGTAACAAGGATGGCGAATCTCCCTTTTTTGATTCTCTGTAAAATCAACTGCATCCATCTACACATTTGGGTCGCATGAGCGTGCACACACACACACACGTAGTGATTTGCATACCTTGCACTTCTGCTCTGCAGAGATCTCCTTGCGCGCTCTCGTCTCGTCTCTGCACTCCTCGCGCTGGCAAAGCCCCAAGTGCTATTTCTTTTACAAAGCATTGCTATTTTTATTTGTGTAAAAAGCCAAAAGATTGTGTACAGCATTTGATAGGCACCACGCCTATATCACTAGCTGCTTGCAGACAGTGCCAACAAAATAGATACAAGGGAAAAGTACCAAAATTCCCAAAACATCCCTCGTATTTTCAAATATTCCCAATGTACCGAGCGTATTCTCTAAGAATACGAAGTCGCTGAGAAATGTTCGATATCGTCATAGCCCTACAAAAACGTGTCGCCTGTTGTTGAGAAATGCTCGAACTCATCGCGGCCCTGCAAAAATGCATCGCAACCCTACAAAAATGCAACGCAACCTTGCAAAATAGCTACGCAGAGGACGAAAGTAGCGAGGAGGGGTGCTGGTAGGAAGCGAAGAGGGGCACAAAGGGCAGGTAGCAAGGAGCATGGTACAGATACACAAGCTTGATACAGATTGATGCAATGAGCATGATACAGAGGACAAATTTGTGTGCTTTACAAATGTGCATCCGCATAGAGCATGACACAAATTGATGCAAAAGCTAACACTGTTTGTATGTATACAGGTAATATAGAGCAATTGCAGGTACATACACAAAGGAAGCCAGTAATGTAAACACATGTGACAACAATGCATTCGAAGCTACCGCCTCTGCAACTCTTTCTCTCGGTGCTCAGCTTGAATCTCTCGATGCGGTTTGTTCAAGGGTCTTTGGTGCACATGGGTGTGTGGTTCATGATGAGCACACTTATAGTGGTGCCTCACAACTTGGAAACAAGGAGGGCACTGTTGAATAGGTTGCAACAAGGTATGTAGACAAACTTCGAGATTATCCAATGTATAGGCCGAAGGAGCTCATGGTTGATTTGCATCGAGACGTTGGAGTGTCAATTTTGTACAAGGTAGCTTGGAAGGCGAAGCAACTTGCTTTGGGTATTATTCATGGTGATCATGCAAAATCTTATGGAAAGCTTGAGTCTTATTGCGACAAGCTTGTGACCAGCAATTTGGGCATTGTGGCTCCTCTGCAACAAACCATTGAAGGGCGTTTTTTCGAATGTGTCTTGCATTTGGAGCATGCATCATTGGCTTCACCCATTGTCGTGACTTTATATGGGTTGGAGGCACATTCTTGACAAGCAAATATCTTGGTGCTTTGTTCACAGCCATAGGATTGATGCTATGGGGGCTTTGTTTCCAATAGCATTTCCTATAGTAGATGCAAAAAATGAAGATAATTGGATGTGGTTCTTGCAGAATGTACATGACTGTATGGCAAGTGTCAATGTCAATGACGTTAATTTTGTGTCAAACAAGCAAAAAGGTCTTCTCCCATCTGTGGAGCTTGTCTTTCCAGGGTGTGAACATGCATATTGTATGCGCCATTTGGATGCTAATCTCAAGAAGAAATGCAACAATGGAGAATTTATTCGGTTGTTTTGGGTAGGAGCTTATGCAAACACTGTGATCAATTATGACGAGGCTATTCAAAGGGATGAAAGCCATAAGTCTTGTCGCAATGAAGTACTCATTGAGCACTTCACCCCATCCCATTGGGCAATGACACTTTAAAGGAAAGCGTTATGGGCATCTTACATCCAACATTGCTAAGTCATTGAATGCTCGGTTGCTTGAGGCTAGAGATAAGCCTAACATATCTATGCTTGATATCATCCGTCGCCAACTAACGCTTGGTTTTATGCATGCGGAATGGAGGGCAAGAAGGCATGTGAGTCTTTGGGAGATAAGAGTGCAATTTGCATCGGTTGCAAATGTAGAGAAGAATTTGCATGAGGTGGGAAATAGTGCTCGATAATACCCTTTAGTGATATAGTTTTTGAGATCTTGACAAGTACAAGAACTTGTGTGGTTGATGTACGTACAAGGGCATGCTCATGTAGCAAGTGGCAAACATTTGAAATTCCCTGTGCTCATGCAGTTTGCAGCTATTTTCTTCAAGAGAGAGTGTGTTCAATAGTATGTACATGAGGCATATACTTTCCACGCCTATAGTGGAACTTATAGTGGTGTCATAAGTCCAATGGTGGATGCAAGTGAAGATTCTAGTGATCAATTGAAACCACCCGCAACACGTAGGCCACTTGGGCATCCAAAAAAACTCCGTTTAAGAATTGAGGATCACTTCAAGGAAAAGCATATTTTCAGATGCTCGTGTTGTGGTGGTCTTGTCCACAACGAGCGTACATGCAAAGCTCCAATTGCAGATTGATATATGTAGGTGGGATTTGGCTTCATTTTGTATTCAAAAGCTAGAATGCGACTTCCATGCGATTTGCTTGATATGTAGCGAATATTTGACTTGGTTTAGTTTTGTATAGAAAGACAAAATGCATATGAGTGGTTTTCTCTCCGATTCTAAATGAATTGATATTCCCATTTTAAATGGATTGGGGGGCCCTACTTGTTCCTCTCCCTCTCCCTCCCCGTCTGTCTTCTTTTGGTCTCTCTTAATACATTTTGAGCCTTGACACTGTTTCAAACCGGTCTTAAATACTTTGGGGCGGTGGGATCGACGGTGGTGGGTTGAGCATGGGGATCTCGAGGCAGATGGACATGCGAAAAAAAGTCGTGGTCAACACATGCCAGGTGACTTGAACCTGTGTCTTGCTTGTTGGTAGGTAGGTGCCCTATCCATGTAGGCGGGTAACTTTCGATGCCAGCCATGGCAAAACACACCATCATATAGAAAACACTTGCAAGAAATCGTAAATAGGAACAACAAAAGTAAACTTGGACACCATTTAATGGTGCACGTCAGTTTTGAAGCATGCGCCATGGTTGCCTGTCGCTTCCATTTATAGCATGTGTGATAAAGGAACCCCCTCGTGTATAAGTGACACGATCACATAGGAGGGATCGATGATGACAATCGATCGATAAGGCGCACATGATTTGGATTGTGCGATCGCCGCACAAAGGGGGGGGCAGGTTTTTATAATCCTGACCTCATATTCTCTCTAGTGATGTGCGCTAGCTCGGCTGGATTGCTCTGTGGAGTGAGAGGTCAGGGGTTCAATGGTAATATTTTAAGGTAAAATTACCAAAATATCATGAAATCCTCAAAATGCCCCTCGTATTTCAAAAATTCCCTATATACCCATAAAATACAACTTAAATTTTCCAAAATACCCTTAAAATTTTGAAAACTCCCAAGATACTCCATTGCACCTCACGTTCGCAAGTGGCAATTAGGAAATATACTCGTGATTGCAAGTAGAAAAGCAGAAAGACTTGTTAGACAAGTATCGTGCGCTGCAAAAACTCGTATCTTCTTGGTTTTTGTGGCACTTCCAACGAATAACATTGGGGCACACACATGCTCTACAAGTGCTGCAAGCACTAGGTAGGACACATCTCTTAGATACTAAGATTCCAAACGATGGCATGAAAACTTAGAAGGAAAAGGAAGGTGCCACACTATGGCAATAAATAAATGAAGAGTCGAGAATCAAATGGCAACGGCCAAAAAATAAAGAGTCGAGAACAAGATTAGACGAGATAAGGACCAAGTGCCCATGGCCCCTTGCATGCTTGCAGATGAGTGATCAACGGTCGAGGTACTCATCCAAAAAGGCACAGCCAAGACCACCCCTACCAATCACAGACCTCCAGTCTTTGCCACCACTGGCCTCCAAGCTCCACTCTAGAGCGTTTTGAGTTGTCAATCCTCCACCTAACCCCTCACTCTGTCGCACCCTCTAGCTGCCATAGTAATGACATGCGCCATTCGTAGCAACAAGGCTGCGGCGGCTGAATCTCTCAGGGTGGCAGAGGCCTTCTCTCAAGGTGGATGGTCCATATGGACGATGGTGGTAGGGGTTGAGTTTGCATTTTCTAACCTTAGCCAAAGAGGGAATCTTTAAGAAATTGATGAATATTTTCAAGAGTTGAGCCAAGAGGTAATCTTTAAGTAAATTGATGAATATCTTCAAGACATAGACTATGAAAAGAAGAATTGAATAGTTTTGGCATTAGATTTAAAAAAAAGGGTCTCGATGGAATTGGAACATCTACGATAGTAGGGGGATTTGCCTCTCGACGGTCAATTTTCAACATGCGTACCATATCACATGAGTTAAACGAAAGGATTATTAATTATCCAAAATGTATAGTTTTGTGGATACATTAGAGGGGATGGGGCTTTTTAAATAGGCTCGTAGTGTAAATATAGCATGTATATTGAGGTATTATTAGTAACCTCTTAAATGCACATGATATAGGGAGATTTTAATAAGTGACTACCTCGGTGCTTTGCCCTTGGCAACAATGGATCAAGAGCATGAGGGGTCATCAAGTCTAAGTGAAGAGTGGGGAGAAGATTAACGAATTGGTCATGGTGCACAGACAGCCACATGTTGTCGGGTGTGCAACTAGTCGAGCCGTTTGGAGGGGCGGTTTGCAAGCATTTACTAACGAGCCCTTTTTGGAATCTTGTGAGCAAGTCCAAAAAAGATTCTAGAGAGAGAACATGTGTGTGTGTGTGTGTGAGAGAGAGAGAGAGAGAGAGACGAAAAGAGAGACGTTTTTTCAGTTCAGCATTCTCTCTCTCTCTCTCTCTCTCTCTGCTCTAGCCTCATTTCTGCTTGTCGAAACTTTGCGTGTCTCCCATGGGTGAGGGCAGCCCTGTGGGGGGCGTTAGCACACAAGCCCAGCCCCCATGCGACAGTGGTTAGACCTGCTACGGCGCAGCTCTGCTGCGACAGTGGTTTGGCTCTCTAGCTCAAGGTTCAAGAGACTCTCTCTCTCTCTCTCTCTCCCACGCTCAAGCTGCCTGTGGTGGTTGCGACTCTCATCGACCTGCCTTTTCGGTACTACACAAGGCAGCTGCCTCCCCCGACCTCGGACAACAGATCTAAACAACGCTCTTCTAGTTGCGTATTGTGCTACGACAGGGGGCCGGCAGTTTGTAGCTTTGTCTTTTCGACTTGTCGGCAGTCTATAGAACCATTAAGCATTAAGGTCATTTTTGAAAGTCCGCAAGAGCCGGGTCTCACAGCAGGTTTTTCTCACAAAGCAGAGCTTGTCCCTAGACCCAAAGGTTTTTGCATAGCCATGACTTCTTTCAGCACACCAATTTCCGGCACACGCAAGAGTTTTCTTGTTGTGGCAGCTGCATCCAGGAAGGATCCCGCCGCTCGCCAAGACGCAAGAATCACGGCTTTAGAGGCTCAGATCCAAGAACTTGCTTTGGAGAATGCTGAACTGAAAAAACGCTTGATTAAGCTCGAGGACACAAAGGCTAAGGAGAGTGAAACTTTGTTCGCAAAGAAACTCAAAGTTGAAGCCTTCTCTCACTGAGACTGTCAAGACAGCCCAGAAAGAAGACAATGAGGCAGCGCATAAGAAGATTGACAACCAAATACAAGCTGCCTTACAAGAATACAAGAATCCCTTGCTCTAAAGATTAGGATTGGAGGACTCTCCTCACCATGGTGCACTGAGGAGGATACCCTTGAAGAATCCATCATCAAGCTCAATGACTTTCTTCAACCAATCAACATCAACCCGACATTATCTCTTGGATCAACGACACACATAGGCGTGTGCCCCATGGCCAATGCATCCTCACTTTCAAGAACAAAGAAGAACGGATGAGGTTGCTACGCCAATCCTATCATCTCAAGGGGACAAAGCTTTGGATCATCAATGAATTGACTGCAAATCAACTCAAGCGTAAAGCAACGAGCTCAAAAAGATGCATGAAGCTCATAAACAAGGTAAATGGGCAGTCTACCGTGGCGGTAAAGCCATCATTCAAGAGTTTCGAACTCGCAAGCCATCTCCCTCTCCACATGACCCCCCTTAGGTTTTGTTTGTTCTTATCCTTTCCTTTTTCCCCCTTTTTCCTTTGCCCCTGATGGACCCTCAGTCCCTAATTGATATGTATCTAACGCTTCCACCCCGAAAGAACATATGTAATGCTTTTGTTTTGGTCCCATGGGTCATATCTGACCTTTGTGGACGATAATTAAATTTATCTCTTTCTCTCTCTCTCTCTCTCTCTCTCTAGTGTAACCGTTTTTTAACCTAAAAGACAACACTTCACTCTTTTGATCATAACTTCTTCATCCAAACTCCGATTGGGCTGATCTGTAGCCTCAATCGAAGAGCATGACGCTTCCTAAGTATTGATGTAAATACATAAATTTTCAACGTTATGGAAGGCATTTTTGTAGCAGAATTTTTGAAAGTGAACGGGTTCAAGAAAGTTGTCTCTCATCTCTTATTTTACATACAATGTGTTTCGGCACTCGCAAGGGTTCTTCTTCTTCAACAAGGTCCACAACCATTGTAGAAAATGATCAAAAATCTCCTAAGTGTGGAGATAGCAATACAATCACTCAACCAAGGACATCGAAAACCATGATCATGGCATACTTGGTATCATTGCAAGAGATCGTAAACAAAAAAGGTGAAAACTTACGGGCACTTGTAATGGAGAATGGCACGCTAAGGGTTCTTGTATTTGAGAATGAGAATCTCAAGAGGACACTTGAGATGCAAACAACACGTTTGATGCTACTTGAAGAAGACGTCAAGGAATGCAAACGCTCTCTTGTAGGCTTGAATGCTTTGAAGGAGCTCATGAGCAAAGTAGAGCATGATCATGTATTGAAAGAGGATAAATTTGACACCATGAGCCGGGATGTATGCGGCATGAAAAATGTATGCACAAACAAGTCTTGGGCTTATGTATGTGGTAGAAATGTGGTTCCTAATTCCTCCCTCATGCAAGCTATGGCTCAAACAAAGAATGTTGAGAATGTGGATGTGGAGGGGTTGAAGGAACGGGAGTGACGTTCCAAGAACATTGTTATTTGTAGAATTCCCCAAGAAAAGTGAGAGACATCTCCTTCTCTTGCCATTGTTATCAAATATTTCTTCAAAATCCACTTTGGCATGTGCGGAGTTATGGTGTATGGAGCACATAGAGTGGGTAAGCAAGGAGCTCCTCGCTCGGGAGAACGGCCAATTGTATGCACCATGCCGGATGAGACCAAACGAAAGATTATCCTTGATAATAGTTGGATCTATTTGAGGGATACAAAATGTTTTGTATGTGAAGATCGTACTATTAAGCAACAAAGTATGAGTCACAAGGCATATGAGGAAAAGAATAAGAAAAACAAGGAGATCTCTCACGGAAAAAATATGCCCAAGGAGGAGGCAAGTCCCTCCAGAAAATAGGGATACGTGACCTATGAGGCGAAGTTACAATGTAAAATATGCTTTTGGAATTGCAATGGATATCCATGGAATGCGGGGGTTGGCATTGATGAACTAACAAGCAAAGCCGATGTTGTACTTCTTGTTGAAACTTTGGCGCATGATACACAAAGGATTAATGGCTTGGAGGATTACAATGTACATTTAGTGATGTGGTCAAAGAATCTCAAGCAACGAAGAGGGCAATGAGGGGTAGAATGTATGGTAAAGAAAGGATCGAAAGATTTTGTATCAATTTTGAAACATGACAAGTACAATTGTTATGTATGGCTGAAAATTACGACACCAAAAAGAGCACCCATTTTTGTAGCCGATTGTTACATTCCTCGTCATCATGATTTTAGGGGTTTTTCGTATAAGTTTCTGAACAGGTCTCCAAAGTGCAGTACACAGAGATTTACTGTACAAGTACAATGGTTGTATGTACGCTTGATTGTGGACACTCGTTGAGTGTAGAAAGCGTTACAGGTACCACGATAGCAGGTTCAGCAGATTTGCAGGTTTTTGCAGATTGCAGCTATTTTGTCTTAGTGCTTCAAGATGTCTGACGGTTTCAGTCAGATTGTTATTGAGAAGCTTGAGAAAAATAACTACCTTGCATGGAAGTTCAGAATAACAAATTTCCTAAAAGGAAAAGGTTATTGGGACTATGTAGAAGGAGACAATGAAAAGGAACCAGAGATTCCCGAGGCAAACGCTACAACAGAACAAAGAAAAGCTTTGAGGGACTGGCAACAAGGCTAGAGCAAAGTGATGTATTGGCTTTCTATGAGCATCACAGATGGCATGATGGGCTATCTACAGGATGCTGAAACCCCCGCCATTGCATGGAAAAACTTAGGCAGAGTGTTCGAGGTGAACACCAAGGCCAGGAAGCTTCAACTAAAGTCGGAGCTAAATCAGGTTAAGAGGAACAACCTCTCCATCAATGATTATGCCTTGAAGATCAAGAGTATCATTGAGGCTCTTGGATTTATTAAAGTCTCAGTGGAAGATGATGACATTGTCCGTGCATGCTTGGATGGTTTAGGAGATGAGTATGTACATTTCAGGTCTTCCATGAATACAAGAGACAACATCCCCGTGTTCCAAGATTTGATTTCTATGCTTATTCTTGAGGAGAAGAACCTTGGTCTTGACACATCTTCTTCTTGTGGGGCAGAAATAGGTATGAACAGGCCTTCTATTCTAACTCCAACAGAGGTAGAGGTAGAGGTCGTGGTCGAGGCCCAAGTGGTTGCAGGGGCCAATTTCAAGAAGGTCAATCAAATCAAAACAATACAGGTGGCAAGGGAAACCAGTATCAAGGCAGGGGGAGTCAAAGAGGTCATGGTGCAGGATCAAGCAGGCAGCAACATATTGCAGATAGCAGAGAATGTTGGACTTGTGGTGAAAGAGGTCACATGTCACGTGACTGTCCAAAGGGAAAAGTAAGTGGAAAGAGAGAACAGGGCAAATATGACTCTACTAGCAGAGATGCAGATGACAGCAAAAACGAGCGCATGTTTGTTATGCAACATGTAATGAATACAATGACTGCACAGAATTCCACCCAAGATGATGTTTTGTATGTGGATTCAGGTGCCTCTAATCACATGACGTCTCGTGGAGAGTGGTTTAGAGATATGCGCAAACCAGATGTGTCAGGCTATGTGCAGACAGGAGATGACACAACTCATCCCATTGCTCATGTAGGGGACATACCTCTAAATATGAAGAGTGGGAAATCAAAGTACTTAGCAGATGTACTTCATGTCCCAAACATTACAAAGATTCTTGTTTCTGTTGGACAAATGGTTGAGCAGGGTTTGTAGGTTCGCTTCAATCCAAATGGCTGTTGTGTAGAAGATTTCAAGAATGGCTGTAAGCTAATCACAGAGGGCAAATGTGTGGGCAGAATGTTTATGCTGAATGTAGACATGCCTGAGGTAAAAGCTGCATTATTTGCACAGGGCACATGTGTTGTGGCTGATGTTGACATTTGGCACAAACGCATTGGCCATGTCAATGAGCAGAGATTGTGCAACATGCAATCAAAACAGATTGTAAAAGGTTTGTCCAAATTCAAGGTGGATGGTATGCATAAAGTGTGTACAACATGCCAGTTTGAAAAACAGTCAAAGGGCTCATTTCCACATGAGCACAATGTATGTAAAAAGCCACTTGAGGTGGTGCACACAGATGTTTGGGGTCCAACCGATACTGCAAGTATACATGGTTTTAGCCGGTATTATGTCTCTTTCATTGATGACCATACAAGGAAAGTATGGGTCTACTTCATGCGTAACAAAAGTGAAGTGTTTGGTCACTTTCAAGACTTCAAAGTCATGATTGAGAAGGAGACAGATATGCAAATCAAGACATTGAGGTCAGATGGAGGGGGAGAGTACTTCTCCAATGATTTTTCAAATTTTCTACGAATGCATGGTATACGCAGGCAGTTTACATGCAGATATACTCCACAACAGAATGGGGTCGCAGAAAGGAAAAACAGGCACATTGCAGAGGTTGCACGTGCATTGATGAATGAGAAGAACATGCCTCATCATTTCTGGGCTGAAGCTATAAATACAGCTGTGTACATTATGAACAGGACACTTACAGCTGCGGTGCATAATGTAACGCCTGAGGAAAAGTTTACAGGTACAAAGCTTGATTTGGCACACTTGAAAGTGTTTGGTTGCATAGCTTACATGCATGTACCAGATGAGTTGCATAGGAAATTGGATCCTAAAGCAGAGAAATGTATTCTTGTGGGATATTCTCTTGAACAAAAGGGGTACAGGTGCTACAATCCTACTACACGAGAATTACGAGTGAGCAGAGATGTAGTCTTTGATGAGATGAGCAGCTCGTACAGTAATGCACATGGCACTATTGGGGCTGATGTAAAAGATCATGTGGTTGTACAAAATGTGAGGCCACAGTCACAGGTTTTGAGTGGACCACAAGAGTCCTCTTCTTGTGGCTCTGTTGAGAACCATGGAATGGTAGACTACGTACGCAGGTTACTCCACCAGCAGGTACAGGGAATGTATCACAAAAAGAAAAGGAAAAGGTTGATGAACCTCCCTTTATGGCTGATGCATCATCAGGTTTTTCACATGTAGACATGGATTCAGATGGTTCTGAACAAATTCTTGATGAGGAATTTGGAATTCCGGCTGTTAGGACACCTGGTGTAAGGAAAGTACAAGAAGATGCTAGAGGGCAAAGGAGTGACCCAAGAAATTGACTTATGATGGGTATCTAGCACATCACCAAGCCTACATGGCTAAGGTGATACAGGATGTGGAGCCCACATGTTTTGAGGATGTAGTTGGAAATGTGCATTGGGATGATGCAATGAATGAAGAGATGGCTGCATTGGAAGCAAACGCCACATGGGAGTTGGTGCCATTGCCAAGTGGCAAGAAAGCTATTGGCTGTAAATGGGTGTATAAAACCAAGCATAAGGCTGATGGTAACATTGAGCATCACAAGGCAAGGCTGGTCGCAAAGGGTTATGCACAGACGTATGGCATAGACTATGAGGAGACCTTTGCTCCAGTGGCAAAGATGACGACTGTGAGAGCTGTCATAGCAGTGGCTGCATCTAGAGGATGGATTATGCATCAAATGGATGTAAAGAATGCCTTCTTGAATGGTGAGTTGCAAGAGGAAGTGTATATGGATCAGCCACCTCGTTATGTCGATCCAGGTTACCCAGATTATGTATGCAGACTTCTCAAAGCTTTGTATGGTTTGAAGCAGGGCTCTAGAGCATGGTATGACAGGATTGCCAAGTATCTTGTCAGTATTGGGTTTAGGAGAGCTCATGCTGATCATTGACTCTATGTACGTGAGAGTGATGTGGGGATTGTGGTCATTACCATATACGTAGATGACCTTATTATTGTGGGTAACAATGCTATGGAGATTGACCATGTGAAGGGTCTTCTCAAAGAGGAGTTCGAAATGAAAGATTTGTGCGAGTTGAGCTACTTTCTTGGCATTGAGGTGATTAGGACTCCAGAGGGTGTATGGCTGTCACAGAGACAGTATGCTTTGGACATGTTGTCAAAGTATGGTATGGCTGATTGTAAGCCAATTTCTATTCCCTTGGATGTGAGTGCAAAGCTGAGTGCAGAGAAGGGTGATGTTGTTGAGGATGTCAAGATGTACAGGAAGATTGTGGGTAGTCTAATCTATTTGACTATCACGAGGCCAGACTTGAGCTACACAGTAGGCTTGGACAGTCAGTTCATGCAGCTTTCGAGGAAGCCACATTTGGATGGAGTACGACGCACACTTTGGTATGTGCAAGGGACTCTTGACTACGCATTGCTCTATGCAGCAGATGTGCCATTAGCATTGTATGGGTATACAAATGCAGATTGGGCAGGTAGCATTGTTGATAGGAGATCTATGAGTGGCTTCATGTTCTCTTTTGGGAGTGCTGCTGTTACTTGGAGCAGCAAAAAGCAGCATACGGTTGCTTTATCGAGCACAAAGGCCGAGTACAGAGGTGCAACAGTTGCGGCGTGCGAGGTAGCTTGGCTACGCACATTACTTGAGGACTTGGGAGTGCAAGTGGACCAGCAGATTGTCATCCATTGTGACAACCTCAGCAACATGCAGTTGGCTAGGAACCCAGTGTTCCATGCCAGGACCAAGCACATAGAGGTCCATTACCACTACGTTCGAGAGCGAGTGTTGGCGGGCGACATCGACTTGGTCTACGTCAGCACAGAGGAGCAGATAGCGGATATCTTTACCAAGGCCCTCGGAGCTGAGAAACTTCGACGTTTTCGGACTATGCTTGGACTCTGCGACATGCAGAGCTCGAGGGGGAGTGTTGAGATGTTGAGCTCTACATCTTGAGCTGGCATCCACTACGGGTCTTGGCCGCTTACGGCATTTACTCACTGGCGCGTTAGGTGACCGACACGGAGGATCTCTGCCAGTGATTCTACAGCTGGACGGTTGACGGATGGTGGGTCGAGCATGCACGCTCCAGTCCACTGTAACCATCCATGCACTGGAGTAGAATTGTTCACGATGAAACTGAGAGAGAGGGCAGTTGTGATTGGCCACAAAGAGAGAACGACTGACGGCGTCCAGTGAAATAGGGAGAACTCCCGCAAGAGAGAGGGTGGAGGGAGACGCAAAGTCTGCAGGGGTGTGTGTGTGTGTGCGCGCGTGCATGCACACGTTCAACGTACAGTGGCTTCATCGTGCTCATATCAAGTTTGACGACGCCGAAATGGTTGATCGAAAGTTATGGATGACAAAGCTTCAATATGACGCACCATTGGAAACTAAATGGAAATCTTTCAAGAAAGTTATTTGATCTTGTCCCGAAGAATGCTTTGCCATAAATATAAGTGTCATCAACAAAGATAGATTACACAAAAGGTGGTTTGATAAAGAATGTCAAGATGCTTGAAAGTCTTTGATAAAGCTTGATGCAACTATGGACAAAGACAACTATCAGAGTCATTTTCATACATACAAGGCATTGATTCAAAAGAAGAGAAGAAGATGGGAAGTAAATCAAAAACTTTTTCAAGTCCAAGAAATGGCACGTGCATGTGAAAGATTTTGGAGAAACTTGAGGGGCAAGCGGGTTGGACAAAGACAACTATCAAAGTCATTTGCGTACATAAAAGGCATTGATTCAAAAGAAGAGAAGAAGATGAGAAGTAAAGCAACAATTTTTTCAAGTCCAAGAAAAGGCATGTGCATGTAGAAGATTTTGGACAAACTTGAGGGACAAGTGGGTTGAGAATTTTGGTAACTTGACTCTTGTGGATATGTACACACATTGTAGGCAATTATATGAGCAATCAAATGCTGAAAAAATGTCATTTTATGGTTCACTTCCATGTATGCCCTCTTTTTTTACTATTGAGGATGTATGTGGTGGACTTGAAAAGTTGGCCACTCGCAAAGCAAGAGATCTTCAAGGTATCAAGCTGGAGATGATCAAATGGACGGGAGATTTTACCCATGAGTGGATGTGTGATATGTTCAACCTTGCACTTCAACATGGTATGCTTTATTATTGGAGTACTAATTGGGTCAAGCCTTTGCATAAAGGAGGGGATGTAAAGAATGTAAACAACTATCGGATTATAATGATTGGATATCTTATGGCAAATTTGTTTGGGTGCATAACAAAGATGAAATTGAGTGACTTGGCTGAAGAGAATGACAAGCGTGCAAAAGGACAAGCGGGTTTTCATCAATGCCATAACACCATTGATCATCTTCTCACTCTTCGTGTTCTCTTGGAGAAAAGTTGGTTGAAAGACAAGCAGTTTTATTGTTGTTTTGTGGACTTTAAGAAAGCCTTTGATGAAATTGAGTGATTGGGCTGAAGAGAATGACAAGCATGCAAAAGGACAAGCGGGTTTTTGTCTTTGCCATAGCACCATTGATCATCTTGTCACTCTTTGTGTTCTCATGGAGGAAAGTTGGTTGAAAGTCAAGTGATTGTATTGTTGTTTCATGGACTTTAAGAAATCCTTTGATATGATTCTACGTAACAATTTGTGGGGAAGGATGGAAGAACTTCAAGTGCCAAGTGAGTTTATGCTAGTGGTTTCTCGAATCTATGAGAAGGTGATTTATCAATGGTGCATGGGAAGAGAAATTTTACAATTTTTTGTAAGCACTATTGGGGTTAAACAAGGATGTTCGTTGTCACCATCTCTCTTTGGTCTATGCATCGATCAATTGGAGTAAATGGTACTTGACTTTATGTAAGAAGAAGGCATTGAAGAGGTTACTATTTGCAATGCGGTAATCACGCTTCTTTTGTATGTGGATGATGTAGTTCTTCTAGCACACACTTTAGAAGATACACAAAAGCTTATGGTTGTCCTTGAGAACTTTTGCTTGCATAGTGGGCTGATTGTGAATGAACCCAAAACAAAGGTTATGCTTGTGAAAACCAACCATAAGGAGAAGCCATGCATTGTGTACAACAATGAGACACTTGAAGTTGTTGAGAGCTTTAAGTACCTTGGCCTTGAGGTTTCCTCCAATCACAAGTTGCATGAATGTGCTATGCGTCGTTTGGAAGTGGGAAAGAGAGCATATTATGCATTTGAGAATATGTGTAATACGGAAAACATCAAGTGTTGGGTTCTCAAGAAGTACCTTTTTGATGCATTGGTGACATTGGTTCTTCTTTATGGAGTTGAAGTGTGGGGCAGGAGCATGTCAAAGTCTACTTGGAAGATTTTGAGAATGTCCAAAAGCGTTTTCTTACAAACTTTTTGTTGGACCTAGGGTTGCAGGAAAATACACACAGCTTGGAGAAGACGAAGGAAGCTCAAGGCACACAACAGAGAGTATATTACTTAGTGTGCAATGGCAAGATAGTTAGCCCTACAATGAATGGGCGTATATACAATGCACAGGGGAAAAGACCTCCTAAAGAGGGGAAAAATGCTCCCGTAAGTGTGTTCACACACATCACTATCACATGTATATGGTAACAAATCCCCCCTGGAGTGATGTGGTGAACGAGAGAGGGCACATGAGTAAAGGGAAGTGCCATGCCCTGAGAACATGATCAGTCCGCAAAGGGGAGTAAGCCCAAAGCTTTATGGAAAGCTTGAAACTTCTCACGAGACAATGCCTTTGTGAAAAGATCTGCAAGGTTGTCCTATGTTGGCACATAAGCCAAGCTAATCTCTTGTGCTAAGATCCTCTCCCTAACATAGTGGTAATGCACCTCGATGTGCTTTGTGAGAGCATGACAAACTAGGTTCCTTGCAACTGCGAATGCGCCCTGACTGTCAGTGTAGATAGTGTTGGCAGTGTCCTGTCCAACACCCAAATCAGCCATAAGGCGTTTGAGCCATACACACTCAATCGTAGCTATGAAGATTGCCATGTACTCAGCCGCACAACTAGATTCTTGCTCAACCATGATATACATGAACTCCCAAGCATTGAAACAAAAACCACTTGTGGACACTCGCGTGTCAAAACAACCTACCCAATATGAGTCTGAAAAAGCATGTAAGTATGGCGGCAATGATCCCCCCTTGGGATAAAACAAGCCAAGATGTAAAGTGCCACTCAAGTAGCGAAAAATCCTCTCGAGAGCCTGCCAATGCTTAGACCCTAGTCTATGCATAAATTTGCTGACCTGTGAGACTACAAACTGAATATCCGGCCTCGTGTTGCATAGATGAATGAGGCATCCAACAATAGTTTGGTAAAGAGTGACATCAGCAGGATCACCAGCATCATGTAGACTTAACTTCAAACCTGTATCCATAGGAGTGGCAATATGTATGCAATCCTCAAGTCCAAACTTACATAGCAATGTTTCTATGTAACTTTTTTGACACAAGGCAATACCACCATCACACTACTTAAACTGTATGCCTAAGTAATGATGCAACAACCCCAAATCTTTCATCTTGAAAGTACCATTCAAATTAGCCTTAAATTCAGCAATATGTGCCTCGTTGGGACCAGTGATCAGCAAATCGTCCACATAAAGAACAGCAATGAGAAGTACATCGCCCTCACGCTTGACATACAATGAGCTTTCTGTTGGACTGTTACAAAAGCCTCGTTTGACCAAATGAGTTTCAGCCTTCTCATACCAAGTACGAGGAGATTGCTTCAACCCATACAAAGCTTGGTTACATTTGCACACCTTATCCTCTTGTCCTTTCTTGACAAAACCACAAGGCTGCGTTACATAAACTTCCTAAAAATGTCACCATTCAAGAAAGTAGTAACAATATCTGATTGATGTACATCCCAACCAAAATGAGCTGCCAATGCACATAGAAAATGCACAGTAGTCATACGACAAGTGGGAGCAAAAGTCTCTTCATAATCTATGCCTTTTTGCTATGCATAACCCTTTGCAACAAGTCGAGCCTTATAGCGATCAATCTCACCATCTGGCTTGCGTTTCAACTTGTAAACCCACTTTGTACCAATGGCCTTTTTGCCAAGAGGCAAATCACATAAAGTCCATGTGTCATTTTCTATAAGTGTGTCATATTTGATTGCATGGTAGCCATCCAATTTTCTGAATTATGTGCTTTATCAAAAGACAGAGGTTCCTCAACATCATGTAGGCTAGACACAAGCAAAGCATAACAATTTGATGCATAAGATGCATGGCGAGAACCTGAACGAGTGTGACTAGACAAAGGTGCATCCAATTTACTATCATGCAAAGTATGCACCAACCATTTTGGCATACCTCTAGCCTGTTCATTTTCACCCCTTTCCTCATCAAGTACATCAAGTACATCTACATCAGTAATCGGCTGATTTGTAACATTTTTAGAAACCCCCATAGGCTGTACATTTGCCTCATTGGAATCTACATTTGAACTTCCACCACTAAAAAGAGGCAACAAAGTGTCATAAATGTCATGTGAGTTTACATTACTGTCTCTAGTACATGATAGCAAGGGCTGAACAGAATCTTCCACAAACACAACATCCCGTGAAATCAGAATATGCTTTGTTTGTGGATGATACAACCTATAACCTTCGCTTTTAGCACTATAACGAACAAAAATACATTTGATAGCCTTATCATCCAATTTTATGCGTTGTGTTTGTGGCACCAAAGCATACACCAAAGAGCCAAAAACACGCATGTGCTCAATAGAAGGCTTTCTATTATGCCATGATTCATATGGAGTAATAGATTGCAAAGCTTTTGTAGGACACCTATTTAGTACATAAGTGGCACACATGATGGCCTCAAGCCAAAAACAATGTGGCAAAGCTTGACTTTTGACCATACATCGTGCCATTTCTATAAGTGACATGTTTTTCCTCTCAGCAACACCATTTTCTTGAGGCGTATAAGGCATTGTACATTCGTGTTTTATCCCACGACTAGCCAGAAATGCATTAAATTCTTGAGACATATACTCCCCCCCTCGATCGGAATAGAGGGTGCCCATAGTACATTTCGAGACATTTTCAGCCATAGCCAAAAAATTGTTTGAAGCACATAAGAACTTCAGACTTTGCTTTAAGCGGAAATACCCATGCATGCTTGGAGTAATCATCAATGAAAGTCACAAAGTAAAGATAATTTCCCAAGGACAAAGTTTGCATAGGCCCACAAACATCACTATGGACAAGCTGCAATCTGCATGTGGCCCTAACTGAACCATTCTTTGGAAACTTAGAATGCTACATCTTACCCAAAATAAAGCCTTCACAAACATGTTTGATAGGTGCTGCAAGAGGCGGTAAAGAAGCAACCATATCAGATTTCTGTAAACATAGCAAACTAGCAAAATTTAGATGACCAAAACGTGCATGCCAAAGTTTTGCATCTAAAATTGCCTTTGAATCCACAACTGCATTTGCAAAATTCTGCCCATACTTGTCATACAAAGTGAGCTTATACAACCCACGACATAAAATTCTAGATGCAACAATCTCATCACCAAAAGTGAAATCATGTAGAGTACATCTGTCATCCACAAATTTGACTACAAGACCAAGTCTAGCAAGTGCAAATACAGACAAAAGATTCTTCTTGATCCCAGGTAGATAAAGTGCATCAACAAGTGTGAAAGAACTGTCATTTGCAGTAGTAAAAGGACAATCTTTCCAACTCCCTGAACTCGATAAGAGGCATTGTTGGCACAAGTAACTGAATTCCCATGAGGGATAGACTCAAGAGAGGTGAGCAAATCACGATGTGAGGTAATGTGCTTTGTAGCACCACTACACATATGAATCTACAGCAAAACTGACATGCATGCATCATGGAAATCAAGATTATAGGTACACTCTGCACTAAAAGACCATTCTACATCAACATCAGCATCACAGTCTCCTTTCAATGAAGACTCAACAATAGCTGCATTTGTAGTGGAACCAACATTTGCAGTGGAACCACCCTCTTTCTTCTTTGCCTCTTTGGCCTTCAACTTAGGACATTGCTTGATCAAGTGATCATTAGCTTTACAATAATGGCAACACGTCTTCTTTTTGACCTTATCACCAAAATTTATAAACGAAATCCTACTAGCAGAAGCATTAGGAACATGTGATTTTCCACTCGCAGAAGAACCATAAGAACTGGCTGCATTGTTGTTACCGCCCTTTCTTAAAGCAGGAATAAAAGCCTGTTCAATTGCACGCTGCCTAGTCCTGTTTTTTATTGAAAGTGATTCTTGCAACAACAATGTGCATAATGCATCAAACTTGACAACTTCAGGATTTCCTTGGATCATAAATCTCGAGGTACTAGCAAAAGTCTAGTAAGAATATGGTAAGGCATCAAGGACAGTCTGCACAAGGGAACTATCTGAAATGACTTCACCTGCAGAAATGAGTTGCTCATTGATATCCTTGACATCAGCAAGGAAAGTGTCCATATCATCTTCCTCATGCATAATCTTTGATTCCAGCTCTTTACGCAACAATGCAATTTTTGCCTCATTGCAACTTGCATAAAGACCCCAGCCAGAATATCCCATGCCTGTTTTGCAGATTTTGTTGAACGATTGTGAGGAGTAATGGTGTGCTTCACAGACAACGCATTCAGCACATGAGCCTGCGCATCCTTTACATCCCAACAAGCTTGTTCTGTCGTAGACAAAACAACTCTAACAGGAGCAATCCTTGCAGCAAGACCTACGACATCCTCAACATTGCCTAGATCCTCAGAACCAGGACGTACATCAATGCCCTGCACAATATTCTAGATGCTCTTTGACACAAGAACATGTTGCATCATGTAAGCCCACATAGGATAATTGTCCCCATCTAATTTGTCCTCAACATCAAACATCTTGAACACATCTGTGTTGCTGTTAGCCATGGTAAA
Source organism: Adiantum capillus-veneris (assembly GCF_014529385.1). Taxonomy (NCBI): domain Eukaryota; kingdom Viridiplantae; phylum Streptophyta; class Polypodiopsida; order Polypodiales; family Pteridaceae; genus Adiantum; species Adiantum capillus-veneris. The sequence continues at coordinate 104,227,090 of NC_140944.1, forward strand.
TGTTGCACCTGATGTGAAAACTACTCGAAAAGAGGAGAAACGAAGCGGGAACAACACGTGCTATATAGCACAAACTGTAGAAGACTGTAAGGGACATGTTATGCAAAAAATGACACTGACAAAAATCTTGCATAAAATGACAAAATAGCCCGTGCAATACTGTCTATAGTAGAAACGAAGCTTAAATGAGCCCAAATGGGAAATCTAAGCAGACTGAGCTCTACGTGCTCTCTCAAAATTTTTGTCGACCTGTGAACGCTCGCCAAAGCTCACAGAAATTGGAGAAAGTGAGCAAGCGTGTACTGGAGCTCTGATGGTGACTAAGCTCGGCAGGACACAACCTGCTCTGATACCAATTGTTGGAATTAGGGTTGCAAGAAAACACACACAACTTGAAGAAGACGAAGGAAGCTCAAGGCACACAATAGAGAGTGTATTACTTAGTGTGGAATGGAAAGATAGTTAGCCCTAGAATGAATGGGCGTATATACAATGCATGAGGGAAAAACTGAAGAGGAAAAAAATGGTCCGGCGGTCCTAAGTGTGTTCACACACATCACTACCACATGTATATGGTAACACTTTTTCCAAGTTAAGACACAAACACCATATATGCTCCTACTTCTTGAGTTGGGATCTTTTCCAATTGAGGCTATGGGCATGGAAAGGGTTGTGGAGTACATGATAAATATGCGTCAAAACCCCTCACATCAACTTCCTACAATTGCATGGGAAGCAAGCAAAAAAGTTCAAAAGACGCATAAAAGCAAGATTTTGAGCACAGGATGGATGCAAGACATAAAGAAGTGGTTGGGGAGATGGGATGCATTACTCTTGCTGAATGATACTTCAATTGACTCCCAAGTGAATGAAGCTTTTCTACAGCGTCAATGTATTACGGCTTGGGAGAAATCCGGTGGGTCACGCTTCATACATTACACCACCCATATTGCCCCCAACTACAAAACCATGTTCTTCGCTAAAAGAGAAAACCGTACTCACACTTACATGCTTGAGCCTATCCCCTTGTCGGCGATACGCACTATCGCAACATTCGACTTATTCCCTTCTATGCGAGACAGGGCGTTGGGACAATGGAGAAGAGTCAAATTGACTGTGAACATTATGATCTCTACAAGTTCAAGAGTCTGGAGTGCCACACACTACCAAAGTGCTCAGCTTTTGGTCATATCCAAACTTGCTTCTCTCAAATTTCAGCCATGACTTAGACCTACACACTTTCCTCTCCTAGCCACAGTGTGGGCTCTCCATTGCAACTCTCATCACCACAATTTTGGAGCATCGAAAGTCACTCATCAGCCATACACATACTACATCACATGTAACTTTGGTCTTATAGGTCATATTTGACCTTCGAGGACGATAATAAAACCTCTCTCTCTCTCTCTCTCTCTCTCTTTCTCCCCCCCCCCCTCCCCCCCCCCCCCCCCCCCCCCCCCCCCCCCCCCCCCCACTGAGCTATTGGTTTTTCTATGGTGATTTGTTAATTTGCTAATTGTCTCTCTCTCTCTCTCTCTCTCTCTCTCTCTCTCTCTCTCTCTCTCTCTTCTCTCTCTCCCCCCCCCCCCTCCCCCCCCCCCACTGAGCTATTGGTTTTTCTATGGTGATTTGTTAATTTGCTAATTGTCTCTCTCTCTCTCTCTCTCTCTCTCTCTCTCTCTCTCTCTCTCTCTCTCTCTCTCTCTCTCTCTCTCTCTCCCCCCCCCCCCCCTGAGCTATTGGTTTTTCCATGGTGATTTGTTAATTTGCTAATTGTTTGACTTAGACACTTGAGAGAGAGAGAGAGAGAGAGAGAGAGAAAGAGAGAGAGAGAAAGAGAGAGAGATTTTATTATAATCTTCGGAGGTCAAATATGACATATGGGACCAAAGTTACATGTGATGTAGTATGTGTATGGCTGATGAGTGACTCTTGATGCTCCAAAATTGTGGTGATGAGAGTCAAAATGGAAAGCCCACATTGTGGTTGGGAGAGGAAAGTGTGTAGGTCTAAGTCATGGCTGAAAATGTGAGAGAAGCAAGTTCGGATGTGACCAAAATCTGAGCACTCTAGTAGTAAATTGGCCCTTTTCATTCAAGTTTACCATCGAGCTCCTTGCGAATGCAATAAAGGCCATACATTTCTACAAGTGCCTTGACTGCTTGCTTGAACCATTGAGCTCCATATCTTGCTTTGACGTTGATGATATCCTCTAGGGCATCCAGGTAGCCTTGATGAACGTCTCAAGGTCATCAGACATTGTGGTAAAAAGCTAATGATGTACGCAATCTAGTGGGTGTAGATTTTTAAAAAAAAAGTATGCTAAAAACATGAAAAAATGGATTTTTATAGTTTTGAGAGGTTTTTACTTTATTATTAGCATGAATAGTTGGCTAATGTAACATGCCAATCACCTCATACCCTTTGGCACATTGTAAAAAATCATTACAAAACATTGCACTATAATGTTCAAAAAGCCAAAGAAGATGTTGTTAGGATTATGTAATATTAAGTAACGATTAGAGTGGTTTACTTAATGGAGAGAGATATGACATACACAAAAGATAATAGAGAGAGAGAGAGAGAGAGAGAGAGAGAGAGAGAGAGAGAGAGAGAGAGAGAGAGAGAGAGAGAGAGAGAGAGAGAGAGAGAGACATAAAGAGAGATCACACACATGATATACATGGTTTATCGAAGTGTCGGCTACATTCTGGGGAAAGCAGCCACTTTATGGCTTTAAACTTCAAACTTGAGGTGAGTACAAAGGGGTTAGAAAACCGTGATGGTCATCATGCCTAATTCTCTCACTGCCTTGCACTTCTTGCTTCACTCTCTTTCACCACCTTTTCGTGTGTAGAAGAGGCCGCCTTTTGTAGACGTAAAGGAGTCTCTATGGGATGTCTTTTCTCATGAGAGGAGAGCCTTACAAATGTGTGTTTGTAAAATAAAAATTACAAGGGTAAATCAAGCTCCATACTTAACAATCTCCCACTTGGAGATTGATCTCCACCAAGCCCGTGTGTGCTTTCCGTTCTAGCTTCTTATCCTTAAATACCAATTGAAGATGAGCAAAAACTCAGCTTCTCCTTGTTAAAAACTTTTGTGAACATGTGTGCAAGATTTTGGCTTGTGTCGACCTTTCTAAGCTTTAGTTGTCCCTCTTCCAAAAGAGTATGTATGAAGTGATATCTCACTTCTATATGCTTTGTCCTTGAGTGAAAGATTGAATTCTTCACAAGGTGAATGGCTTTTCGACTCTCACTGTGCAAGACACATATCTCTTAGCAAGCCTCTGTAAGAGCTATATATTATTCTTTTGTGGTAGAAAGTGACCACTTTTTGTAACTTTGAAGCCCAACTTACTACTGTTGTGTTTCCAATGGTGAAGGTGCATCATGTAGTGCATCTGCAAGATTTGTTTTCACCTACTCTACATCAAAATATCCTTGCAAGAAAATGTCAATGCCTCCAAAACATAAAGCATTTGTGGTTGTCCATTTTAAATACCTAGGTATCCATTTCAGAACTCGCCAGTGTTATTTACTTGGAATTTCCATGAACCTACTCATAACTCCCACTACATGTGCAATATATGGCCTTGTCCAAACCATAGTATACATTAGAGAACCTACTTTTGCAACATATGGAACTTTAGACTTACAAACCATCTCCTCTTGTGTTTGGAAACATATCCTTGTTGAGTTTAAAGTGACTCGCCAAAGGTGTAGCAACTGGTTTTACACTTTGCATCGCAAACCTTTCTAGAATTTTCTTGATGTAACCCTCTTGAGATAGTGTTAGCGTCTTCTTCAACATGTCCTTGATATTTTTATACCAAGTATCCGTTTTTATACTTACCTTCCTTTTTATCCGTTTTTATACCTTGATATTTTTATACTTACCTTCCTTTGCCATCACTTCCTTTTCCATCACTTTGATCTGCATATTCCAATGTTGGTAGTTCTTACCGTTGAAATTCTCAATCTTGAACTTACCTTCCTTTGCCATCATTCTTACTCAATTCAAAGAATATTTTCCTTTAGATATTTAGCTACTAGTAAACCTCACTTTGATACTATTTGTTAGGATTATGTTAAGTAGCTATTAGAGTGGTGTACTTAATGGAAAGAGATATGACATACACGTGAGAGAGAGAGAGAGAGAGAGAGAGCACGATATACATGGTTCACCCAAGTGTGGGCTACATCATCCACGAGAAAGCAACCAATCTATGGCTTTACACTTTAGATTTCAAGTAATCACAAAGGGGTTAGAAAACCTTAATGGTCCTCATACCTAATTCTCTCCCTTCCTTGCACTTCTTGCTTCACTCTCTTTCACCACCTATTCATTGTGTAGAAGAGGCCTCCTTTTATTGATGTAAAGCAGCCTCTATGGACTTCCCTCTCTCATGAGAGGCAATTGTTCATGTGTAGATGCGTCCATATGTAGACAAGTCCACTTAAAAGTTGGCAATTGGTTGTTGAACGTTGGCCACCAACCATTGAATTTTGGCCACAGACCATTGTCTATCAGCCACACTGGCCATTGACTACTGGTCACTGGTTGACGTTTTTCGATCACTTTTCGGCCGGCCAAGATACTCCAACAAAAGAAATGATTCGACGAGTGATTTTTCTCACACATGTTGGCTTCTTCTCATAACGGGGCCTTACAAATGTTCATTTCTAGAAGACAAATAACAAGGGTAAATTATGCTCCATACTTAATAGATGCGCTCCAAAATCATAACAAAAATCCAAAATTATTGATAAAGCATAATCATTAGAATTCCAAAATTGCAAATATACAGAGCAGAGACGTATATAGAAGCGTACTCCCCTATAACCAAATCCACTTGATACTCACCTTCATACAATCTCTGCACCTTCTATGAAGTAAAGTGTTTGCCAACTTGCACTAGCTAGATGATTGGTATTGTACTAGGTTGTATGTCAATATTGTTATCCAAAACATGATTATGTAAAACGTGATCTCTACATAACAAAAATCATTGGTAGACCATTCTCCTTGAATGCTTGCTAGTATTTCAAAAGAGGGATCCGAAACTTCCACACTAGATCCTGCAATGAATCTGCCATATTTTTGCCCTCCATCAGGTGTCCCAGTACAAGTCACTTTGCTACCTATGCTAATATGTTGAATAGCCCACATTGATTTTTTGGTCCTACTCTCTTTGCCCATAGGAGGTTCCCTTGATAACTTCATTGACTTGAGCTGACAACCACTCAACAAGTCATTGCAAGTGATGGACCCTTCCCTAAATGTTTGTTGTGCATGTAACACTTAAACTTATTGCTTTGAAAAGGCCATTTGCTAGTTCATTACCATACGCATATTATGGCAATATCGGCCTCTTCAACCCCTCTCCTATCAACCAGCGCCCGTATTTGTTTTTGGCAAGTTTTGTGTGTAAGGTGTTGGGACCCTCCGTGTTGTTTTCAATTGAAGTCATGATGCTTCCCCAATGGGCAATGTGGACCTCCCACTAGCTTAGCCACGAATCCATGTATGCAAGGTTCTTGTCCATGCAATTACCTAATCACCATCGTTGCTGTATTAATCAAGTCTTGGCTACAATTGCTTCCTTCGACTATGCTTGTCTCTACTTCTCACACATTTATTTGTTGGTTTCTTGCAATGGTGCGACTACATATTTGGTTGTGTGTTGATGCATGATTTGCTTTTAATGAAAAAGGTAGGAATGATCCTTGATATCCATCACAATGCCCTTGCTGCCATTTAACACATGGCGCATTTCATTCTAGTTTGTCGTCTTCCATGAAACCCAAAAAATATGTTGGCTCACAGCCATGTTTAACCAACATTTTATTGAAGCAATCTAAAAAAGGGGATTGTGAGTCCGTATCCTCTTACTTCATTTTGAATGTTGCTATAGCATGCTATCCCATACAAAAATGAAAATTAGTTTCTATCCCATACACAAATGAAAAATAGTTTCTTGAAAGAGGATGGCCACTGCAACATTTAAAATGCGTGACAAACATACCTTGGATCATATACATGACATGCCATTATCACCCAATCTGCAATTTCCTTAATGGGATCAAATTGAAACAAAAAGCAAGGTGGATCTCCCCTTCCATTCCATTTCATACGGCTCACCAAGCCAACACCTGAAGATGGTTCCACTATGGATATCTTGAAAACAAAGTACTTTTCCCCTTCTTTGATTTTTTTGGAAACCTACTACCTTAGAAGAAGTCATAAGTACAATCTCATTTCAAATTTAAAAGTGCATTGATACCAAATGAATCCTTGGTCGGGCCACTTTGCATTGCCATGACATATCGTCAAAACCTAATGGAAACATAATGAAAAGATGATTACAGACTACATTCATTTACAACATATTTCAAAATGAAAAAGACAAGCGCAATAGAAGGTGCAATGGATCGGTTACCTGTTGCCTTGCTCTAAAATACCCATTTCCTCTGCCACAATGTAGAGTTGTTACTTATTGATTTTTTTGGCTTATATCGTTAGCTTGAAGAAGAGGGGCCGACACTATTTCTATTGCCACACACATGTAGACTTTTTGGCCTCCTGATTGATGGTCTACAATAAGCACTCTTTTCACCATTTTCTTTTCCTTTTTTGTGATTGACTTAGGTGTGCCATCACAAATGTTGTGAGAGTGTATGTCATGATGAATGAATAATCCACTATATTTCTCATCCAACCACATCACATAATACATAGAAAGAATTCACAAGTTCCAATGCGTAACCCAACCTTGACATCGAGTTTGCATGGTCGATTATCCACAGAGAGAGAGAGAGAGAGAGAGAGAGAGAGAGAGAGAGAGAGAGAGAGAGAGAGAGAGAGAGAGAGAGAGAGAGATTGATTGATTGAGATTTTCTTTCCGATTTATCATCGTCCCCGACTCACCCTAGGATTTTGACATCCCCACTACCTCGCCATCAGCTATCACCTGCGATGGCCAATTTTTTGGTCATCTTCAACATAAATAGAGAGCAATCATAGCTCTCTAGCCATAAATAGCTCACTGAATGACACCCAAATTTCTCGACTGCGACTAGTGTCATTCGACAAAGCCTACACAATGTGGCGATTACCCTTGGCATTTTCCCAACATCCCACACATTATGTGATGTCGACCCCCGACATTGGCTAGTGCACTTTCATATGCACCAAGTACTCCGACTTTTGGAGTACTATGTTTCGGCTTCAAGCATTTTTGGCACTTCTGTCCGATGGTGGAAGTCGGCATTGGATTTCAGTCTACACTGACATATAGGCTTTCTCACAACATTTTTACAGGGGGGCTTTTGAGCTTGCATACGTCTCATTTCTTTGTGGTTCGATGCACATTGACAGGCTTTAGTGTGCATGCACTATCTCTAGGTTTCAAACACATACATGTACAATGCCATTACATGCATTTTTGGTGATGGTTTTGACAACAGTTTCATTGAAGGTTAGTATGCATTGAGATAGATTTGTATTTTGTGAGCACACATAGTGCTATTGAGCTTTTTTGAGAGAAAATTTCCCTGCATGGATTTTGTCTACTATTTGCATCAGTGTTTGTTACCTGTTTGTGCATGGTTTCTTATTCATGTATGTTGAGTTACAAATATCGACCACCGTGTGGATCCATTTCTTGGCCTTTTTTGGCAGTTTTCCAGCCATTTCTAAGATTTGCATCAGGAGAGCCCTTTCTTAGACTGTTGCTAGTGTTTCTCATCAAGGATATGGCTAGCAAGGGAGGCATTAAGGGGTCAACAATCCCGTGTACAGTTCACATCAAGAAAAGTGACTTGCAAGCAAAGAGATGCTTAGAGCTATGAGAACGCAAAGCCCAGCTTGAAGTGCAGCTGTCAGTGGAACATATTGAGCTGTCTAAGGGAGAATCAATGTGCAATAAGAGAGCCTTTGTTGAAACTACGTGTGCAAAGGTTGGACGACAGACCCTTCAACCGGGGATAGATCATTCCAAACTCTGAAGAAAAAAGGTAGAGATTCAAACTGTGTGTAAGTTTCAATCTCACCATTGCTTATCAAGAAACAAGTAGCGGTGTTGGCCAACTCTTTACCAATCTTTGCCTTAATGGGCAAGGTCCCTTTCAAAGTGAGCTCATCAAATGGTTGTCAAGCCTTGCGTCTAAGATAGAGGGGACTGGCACATGCAAATAACCACCCAACCATGCCCTATATATGCCCTTGGCCTTGCTGTTTATAGGACCCCCTTTACCGCATGTCCGTCTTGGCCATTGCCTACCTGGTCTTACCCTAGGCCTGACATTACTCCCCCCTTAGAGAAGCATTTTTGTCCTCAAAAACAAAAGTGGTGATATCTTCATAATGACACTAATGGTTTTCACAATGGTATCCATCATGGATCTAGCTGTCCATTTGATCGGAACACGGTCTAGTAGGAGGTTCAATGAGATAAAGAAAAACATCTTGATTTTTTGTCCCTTTGAAACTGTCTTGTGAAACCGGCCCATCTCCAACATAGTGTGTAAACTCTAACTCATTAGAGTATGCTAAAGGAGTTACCACAACTAAGAGGTGTCTAAAAACATACCTCTTCTCACTTTCTATGAAAGTAACATGCTGACATAACTCATCAGCAAAGATCAAGTCCTTGACCTGTTGTCATTTCTCATCAGTAGACAACCGCACCATAGACGATGCTCAAGGTTGAGAACCCGACCTAAACATGAAGAGAGTAAACTTAGTTGCAACATGCTTTGCCTCATGGTAAGCAAACTCAAATTAGAGAGATAAACTTTCCAATTGGATTGCTTGGTGCTAACGTACACGCTTAACATATCCTTTAGCACAAGATTAACACTTGTAATTTTCCTATCCTCTCTGAATGATTGACATTACTAGGGTGTGTTTCCCTATCGTTTATAGACAGTTCTCCAAAATAATTGATAAACAGGGATCACAATTCCTTGCAACATTGATGAGTAATCAACAATGTTAGGAACAACCATCTTGGTTAACTTTAATCAACTAATCCACAAGCACCCACCAAATCAAGACATGATCTCTATTGGTGTCACCACGTCTAGGGTAAGACCGGCCAGAAGGCCAAGGGCGAGGACGGACATGCGGTCAAGGGGGCCCTATTATTAGCAAGCAAGGTCTATATAGGGTGTGGTCAGTTGGAGAGTTACATGCTCCAGTCCCTCAGTCTCACATTGGTATTATAGCTCAAGAGAAGAAAGAAGCTATGGACGAGGGAAAATCTGCTTGCATGGCATTGCATGTCTTCTTTCTCTCTCTCTCTCTCTCTCTCTCTCTCTCTCTCTCTCTCTGTGGGCGAGCTTGGGCTGCAAAGGAGGAGGCATGGGGATGGCCCCTTGAGGACGCAGAGCTGAGGTAGTCATGAAGGCCATGGGAGAAACCTCCTGCACGCAAGGGGTGCCATTTTTTTATCTGCTTAGAATTGGTTGAGATAAGTCTTGATGTGATTGCCATGGCACAAGGCGCATTTTTTGTTTCTGTAGCGGTTGTAGTGGAGCAACTAATGGTCTCGCTATGTTTCTCTGTTTCTTGTGTGCAAGTTGCCATCACTCTGCAGGTCGATGGGGAATTTTACTTTTTTTTTAAAACAAAAATCAACCAATGTCCGCCTTTGGGGCTTGAGTGGTTGGCCACCCCCTAACAAGGGGTCCTTTCCCACCCGTCTGCAACAATATGCAGTTGTATGCAACCCCCTCTACCCTATTGCACTCACCACGGGGAAGTGGGCATTAATTTGTTGACAAGGGCAGCAAAAGCGGTCCAAGGGCCAGATCAAATTAGATTTTTTTATTTTTCAGAAATTGCTGAGATTTTGACCGATACAATAAGAGAAGCTCATGCAATGAAAACCTGCACGATTTAACAAGCTTGAAATTTCTGATCCAAAATACTTCCAAGTAGTCGGAAGGGGGCATGGCATACATGGAAATTGTTGCAAACTCTAGGCCATGGTATGATTGACAAAAGCACTCAAAACTTGATAGCAAGGCTTGAGATTCGGTTCAGGCAAGGGCGATGGCATGTAAGGCAAAGATATTTGGCATGATAGACCAATTTTTTTTTGTTTACAAAGTGAAAAGTAAAGGGCATTCAACAAAAGGTATGTGTTGAGGAAAGTTTCATAGTGTTGAAGCATTCCAGGTTTCATAGTGATCTCAATAGCATGCAAGGCATGCTCAATTTGAACCAAGCTAGTACAAGAAGGCAAGTCGATGCGACTACTTCAGAAGCTATGCAGTAGCTTTCTTTTTGTTTGATTTCTTTTCCAAAACAGGCTGCATAGCCGTATCATGCAACAAAGGTGAGTGCACTTTAAGCACTCCAAGCACAAACACGACTTGTGATAGTTATCATACGCATTAAAATTTTACTACGTACATAGTTGGAAAAGCACTAGTAATTATTTTGAACACCCACATCAAGCACGACTTGAGTATAAACAGCCTCTTTAGAATCTCAAGGGGACCATCATGGCCTATTGCTAGACTTGATAACGAGTGCAAGTTTCCAGGCATGGCCAACCACTTATTCCAGCTTGAGAAGCCGACATGCGTCTCTCTATGTCGCATTTTAAATTTTTATTTTTGCTAGGACATGGTTCCAAGGCAAAGTTTTACAAAGGTTCCGTCGATTGAGACAAATCTATATGGTCAAGGACAACCATAATCAAGCCAAGAAGGTAGAAGGTACATACTTTGCAAGTTTTTTTCTCTTTTATAATATGTTGTATAATTCAGTGACAAGGTCAATTATCTGTGAATGCTCGACAAGGTCAAATTTCTTTTTCTATGACATTGTAAATTGGCAAGAGTATTTTTTAGCTATGAGCATCAGAACTCCATGAGTACTTATGTGAAGCAAGGCTTCCCTTTCAGCATTTAGCATCGTGGTTTCAAACTGTTGGAATATGCTATTAGCATACAAACTTGGGAAAACTTGCGAAGATATCTGCAAGTTTTTTTTTAAAACATCACAAGAGGGCAAATATGATACATATGCTAACTCACTCGAGCAATACATATGGTTATGAGCCGAATTTGAGCGAGCTTCTTACTTATGAATTACCAAAAACTTGGGCACAAGTAGGCGATAAGTTTAGTAAATTTCAAGTTATCCTTGCTTCTTCTGTAATTTAACCTTTTACTTGAAAAAGATTTCTTGACCGTGCAAAGAAAAGTGCTTTTCCAAACTTCATGCAAAGCATGACTTCTCTTATGTGGCAAGGGGCACTACATGGATTTAAGGTCACAGTTTACACCATGATGCAATGCGATGTATTTGTGCCAGTGTAATCACGCAAGGCACGTATATCAGGGGCTCACATGGTTGAGATTATCATTGAAGCCAAGGGATTGTTATTCTACTTTTGATATGTATGCATGGTGTACTACTACAATGAACGAATGACATCCCATCATTATATATGCTTTCCCCCATAAAACTAGCTACTCTATCAAGGATGAGGTAAGTTATTGATATCTAAGAACATTTTGTATTTATGTTTATTCACAGGCAAAGTGCCATACCTATCTCAATTTGGTACAATCATGAACACATACAAGATAGGTGGTTCAAGATGCAAATTATGTTACTTCTCTCTGTGAGAGCATTATACAAGCACACGGTTGTACACTTATAAGATAAGCTACGACACAACCATTGTCTGCACTGAGGCATAGCAAGGGGCATACAACACACTAGAATAAGAGATTTTCCTCAGCCCAACATTCTCTCTCTCTCTCTCTCTCTCTCTCTCTCTCTCTCTCTTTCTCTTTCCTAATTCTTTGTGAGAAAAGTCAAATTAGGCATGATTTTATTGCAACCTTTCTATGTCAACATGGTAACAAGAAGGACTAAGAGCCATTTGTTTTTGAAGGGCTATGAGTCATTTATTTTGGAACGGCTAAGAGCCATCTATTTGTAATCCATTAGTGATTGCTTTCAAGATCGAACAATTCTACCCAGCTCATTACCCGTCGATTCTAATGGACAAGCAAGAGTCTTGCCATTAGTGATTTTTTTGGGTGTTATTTTTGCACTACATACTTTACGTGTGAAGATCAAGTTGAGTTTTTGAAAGTTCTAAATTCGTAAAGGCTTATCTCTACCAAGGTGTATAGATGAAGCAAGCAATTTAGACAACACGGCTATTCACCAAGATCCAAAGTTATGGACTTTCAAGTCTAGAAAAGATCCAATTGTGAATATGATTCCAACTTGGGCGGATCTCCTATTTTGTCTATAGCATTGAGAGTGTCTATACGAGCACAATTTTGGGGTAAGACCAACTAGTGATTACTAAATCACTTATTAAGTGTTGATCGTCAATTTTTGGACCCTTCACACTTGCACTTTCAAAGAAAGAATTCCACAAGCTGCCCAAGGGGTAGTGGACAAGTTCAACTTCCAAAGTGGACTCCAATAACTATTAGACACGGTAGACTTGGTTGGTCACCGTTGGATGATCGGTTGTGCAATTTTTATGCAAAGTCTAACCAAGCGGTTTGACATTGAAGAAACTAACCAAGGGGTTTAGATTGCAAAGGCAACACCCATGATTTTTTCAGTTGTTTCTTTCATGTTTGCAAAGTGCCCATGACTACGGGTAAGTGCACATTATGTTCAACCTTGAGATATGCATATGATTTGGTTCTATTCTCTTTTTGCATATGTTTTGCTTGAATTTCTCAAGTCGGATGAATAAGCTTGAATTATTTCATCCATTTTGCTCTTCAGAGCAATGACAAGGTCATGTAAGAGAAAAGAATGGTGGGCCGCAATGTTCCAAATACATTGCTGCATTACACTGTTATGGACCTATATGTAGGGTTTTCTTTGGCACATGTTGTCACATGGGAAACAACATGGTCTAGGAACTCAAGGAGTTCAGTTTAGCCAGTGTGGAGTAAAGGTAACGAGGGTCTCTTCTTGTAAGGTTTGATTAAGGCAGAAAAAAAATAGTTGCATTCATGGTAGTGAGAGTTTCATAATATTTAGGAGCAAACAAATTAGAGAGAGAGCACTCAATGAAAATAGACTCGCTCGATTGATTAGGATGAAAAGAGCAAAATACAAGCTAAGCAATTTGGCCTTATATAGGCTCAGAGTGGAAAGGTGGCATTTAATGCTAGAAAGTGATTTCCATCACATGTGGGAGAAGGGTCAAATATCATGTGGCTATACTGAATAACATGTTACTATAAAGAAGCATATAATTAGGAAAATCTATGTAGTGGGATGTATGCATGCACATGAGGGTGCATGGTTGGTATGCTTGGCTTTAGGGGTTGATCGTGCATTGAGTGTAAGCTAAACGACTTACCCCAATAGACGCCCCCGTAAGTTGAAGTTTACATGAAGTGCATGGATTCTAACTGAGGCTAATATGGGTTACTTAGGGTAATTTCATATGGCTCATAAGGTGGAATCTAATGCAAGAGAGGGTAGGTCTTGACTCTTACCTCCAAACTTTGGGTTTGGGGTAGTGTCTAAAATCCATTACAATACATCCTCATAATAGACAATGTTGATATCCCCTTTTTCTTTTTTTTCGTCTTCTTCTTCCACTATGTGTACTTTACCTTTGGAATCTCTAGGATTCTTTTGGTTAAAGTTGAATTTTGAGGCTCATTTGGGAATATTTACCTCGAGCACCAAAAAGACTCTCTAGGGTTTGACAAGCGTGAAGAGCGGATGTAACATCATCTATGTGATGGATGAAGTCATCTTTGAGTGCCGTGATGATGATTTAGAGTGCTTGCTCATCTTTGGCTTGTTATTGAGCATTCAAGAGTCGTGTCAAGGCTTCCCCCGAACCGGATGGTAGTTTTGCGATGCTCAAAAGATGTTTTGTCATGAGCACTGTTGGGATCGGAGAGCACACACACAGAGAGCCAGCACGAAGAAGGAGATAGACACAGTGTGTGGCGGGGCGGTACTCACACTACAATGTGTAGTTATAAGTATAGTTATTATGAATGAGTAAATGAATGGCTGTACATGGGCGGCTGAACAACGGGCAGCCGGGCACACGGGTCTTTAACCCAACAATCTCCCACTTAAAGGCAGTGTGCCTTTAAAGTGGCCAAAGTACAGCAAAAGAAGTCAAGCCATACCCATCAGCGATCTGCAGTGTGCAAACCGCTGTGAGGCTAACGACTTCGTGAGTAGATCAGCAGGGTTATCGTCAGTGTGTACCTTGACAAGCTCTATGCGCTTGTCCTCTAGCACCTCTCGTATGAAGTGATACCTCACCTCAATGTGCTTTGTCTTCGCATGGAAGACAGGATTCCGTGCCAACGCTATGGCACTCTGGCTATCACAATGTAGAGTCGGAGCATCACCAGCCATACCAAGATCTCCCACTAGTCGTGAGAGCCATACGGCCTCCTTGGCAGCCATACATTCAGCCTCTGAAGTGCTCAAAGCAACGCATGGCTGTAAACGTGATGCCCACGAAACCGGTCCACCTGCAACTGTGAACACATAGCCGCTAGTAGACTTCCTCGAGTCCACTGACCCTGCATAGTGTGAATCTGTATATCCGCAAACATACATATCCTTCTCACCATAACATAGGGACAACTCTGAAGTCCCTCTCAAGTATCTGAGAATACCTCTCACTGCATCCCAATGACGCTTGCCCGGGTTAGACATGTACCTGCTAACCACACCAACTGCATGAGCAAGATCTGGACGCGTAGCCACCATGGCATACATCAAGGAACCAACAGCTGACGCATAGGGAATCTGAGACATCTCTGTAGTCTCCAAATCTGTCTGAGGGCAGTCATCATGGCTGAGTTTTACATATGGAGGCAACGGGGTACTAATGGCCTTCCCCCCTTCCATATGAAAACGCTCAAGCACCCTGTCAATGTACTCTTTCTGACTAAGAAAGAGCATCTTGCGAGAACGATCACGAGTGATCCGCATACCCAAAATATGACTGGCATCCCCAAGATCCTTCATGGCAAAGGTCTCATGTAGCCTATGTTTCAAGGCATCCACATCAGAAACACACTTCCCTGCGATCAGCATGTCATCCACATACAAAACCAAAACAATAAGACTACCATCTGCAGCCTTGCGAGTATAGAGGCATGGGTCCTCATAACTGCGTACATAGCCCAATGAACTCATGAATGCATCAAACTTACGATACCATTCATGAGATGATTGCTTCAGCCCATACAAGGTCTTAAGAAGCCGGCATACCATCTTCTTTGAACCATGAATAACAAACCCACTTGGTTGCTCCATGTACAAATCCTCGTGCAAGTCCGAATGTAAGAAAGCTGTCTTTACATCCATTTGCTTCAACTCCATGTCTTCTGTAGCTACTAAGGCAAACAACATACGCAAAGTAGACATCTTCACCACTGGGGAGAAGATCTCGTCAAAATCAATGCCCTTCTGTTGCTTGAATCCTTTAGCCACAAGCCTTGCTTTGTACCTAGGCTTTGCATCCATTGAACACAATTTTATCTTGTAAACCCACTTGCATGGTAGTGCCTTCTTACCCTTTGGCAAAGGAGTAAGCTCCCACGTTTCATTTTGGATCAACGAATCCATCTCTGACTGCATAGCCTGCTCCCACTTGAGCTTGTCAACACTAGACATGGCCTCATCATAACATGATGGCTCCCCGCAATCAGTCAACAATACATAATCCATAGAAGGCACAAAACGCTAAGGCTGTCTTGCACGCCGCTCTGAACGCCTCAAAGACTGTGCAAGAGGTGCATCTGGCTGTCCCACATCTACATGATCTCCCAACAAGGGCTGATCTCCCACTTGAGGGTCAATGGGCTGCCCACGAGCAGCCATGGGACCATCATACCGATGACCATCCTCCTCAAATATCACACGCCGAACCTCAACCGTTCGCGGTGATGCTCTATACATAGAGTCCTCATGAAAAACAACATCATGGCTGTGCACAATCTTCCTGTCAATAGGATCCCACAATCGATAACCCATCTCACCAGAGCTACCATAACCCAAGAAGATACATCTCTTGCTCTTTGGATCCAATTTGCTGCGTTTGCCTTAGGTACATGTACATAAGCTTCACAGCCAAAAACACGAAGGTGACCATACGAAGGTGGCAAACCTGTCCATACCTCTTCAGGCACTTTGAAGCCCAAAGGAACACTAGGTGAACGATTTATCAAATGCACAGAAGTGGCAACAGCTTCAGCCCAAAATCCATTTGACAAACCAGCCATAGAAAGCATACTACGGACTTTTTCCTGTATAGTCCTGTTCATGCGCTCTGCCACACCATTTTGAGGAGGTGTATAGGGAGCACTAAGCTCGCGCCGTATACCCTTCTCAACACATAATGTTGTGAAAGCATGAGACATAAATTCACCCCCATTGTCCGTACGTAAGCACTTCAACTTACATCCTGATTGGTTCTCGACAAGAGCCAACCATTGCTTAAATATATCAAACACCATATCCTTCTTACGAATGGGGTATGCCCATACCTTCCTGCTAGCATCATCAATGAACGTAACAAAGTACATAGCACCTCCAAGAGAAGCATTGGGCATCGGCCCACATACATCACTATGCACCAAAGCTAGCTTTTCCAAAGATCTGTGTGGAACACTTTTCTTATGAGAAGACCGAGAATGTCGACCATAAAGGCAATGCTCACAAAACTCAAAACCACCAAAATCTGAAACGGGAATGTAATCCGCACGTGCCAACAACTTCAAACCTTTTAGTGACATATGCCCCAAACGCTGATGCCATAAAGAAGCAGGAGGTTGCTCAGTGATCCCCACAATGTGATCAACCACACTAGCTACACAAAGGGAATACAACGTATTCCTCTTAGCACCTTTAACCAAAACAAGGCTGCCCTTAGTGATCTTCCAACCTCCATCACCAAAAGATACATTGAAACCAAGTGAATCCAACTGACCCACACTAATCAAGCTTTTTGCAAGAGCCGGCACATGACGCACACGCTGCAAGTTAAACGTAGTAGAGTTTGGCATAGCCAAATGAATATCCCCAATGCCATGAATCTGCATAGAATGCCCATCGGCAATCCTGATAGTACCTGTGCTCGAAGCATCATAGTCATGAAACCACGACCTATGAGGCGTAACGTGAAAAGAAGCACCACTGTCAATGACCCAATCCATAGGCATACTACGCTCATGAGTGAGAAGAAAAGCGTCATCAAAATAGGATGCAAGCAACACATCACCAAGCTCTTCACTAGTAGCACTAGTCGGAGCACATACATGGTCATCTTGAGAGCTACACTCTCCCTGTGTTGCATTTAACTCCTCAATCTTGACATTGGATTTAGGCTTGTCCTTAGCATCATGGTCTTTCTTCTTACCATCTCCATTTTCCCTTTTCCACTTGTAGCAATCCTTTTTGAAATGGCCTTTTCTACCACAATGAAACATTCCACATCCTTTTTACTTGTGCCTGCACGGGACTTGCTTCTAGATTTACCCCTGTTGGACTTATACTTGTCCATAGTCTTGCCTCTGACAACCATTGCACTAGAAGACTTACTACCTGCATTATTCTTTCGATTAATCTCTTCCGTGAGAAGCCTAGACTCCACATTAGTACTTGTCAACTCATCCGCAGGAACCGAGTTACTTATGGCTGTCCTAAATGTGTCCCATGACTCAGGCAACGTGACAAGTAAAAACATAGCTTTTACATTGTCCTCAAACGTAATTTTCTGCGTAGAAAGTTGGCTGAAAATTGTATTGAACTCATTCAAATGCGCATTCATGGAAGCACTTTCCTCCATTCGCAAATCAATAAGCTTTTTAATCCAATACACCATAGAAGCAGCCGAATGCTTATCATACATATCGCAAATCCGCTGCCATAGCTCATAAGCTCCACCCTGTGCATCTTTCACATTGTAATAAACAGACTTTGAAAGGGAAAGCCTAATGGTAGACCTGCACATCTCATCCAACTCCTCCCAGTCATCCCTCTCCATGTTCTCTGGCTTAACTCCCTGCAACTTTAGAGGTCGAATCTGTTTCTTCTGCACCAAGACATCCCAAATCTGATCTTTCCAATATGAGAAGTTAGCACCATCCAACTTCTCAATATTGAAAACTGTGTCCTCTTTAGTGCCCATTACAACAAGAATGCAACAATGAGAAACCTATAACCAACCAACAAACTGCCACAACAAAGTAGTGTTGCAAATCTGACAACACCTGCTGGTCAATCAAAGAGCAAACGCATAGAGTATAAATCAGCCCATAATATGGTCAAAAAACGTACGTAGAAATCCACAAACAAATGCATAAACCTGTGACACCTGTAACTCAACCGGCCTAGGCAAACCGTGCCACAAAATGCATCAACAATGAGCTGTCATAGAGGCATAAACATACTCCATGTCTGAATAACCACAATAGAGACATAAGCTGACCAAGCTTACACAAATCCGTGAGCATAAATGGATCCAAGTGAGAATATAACCAATGCACAAGCTCAACGAAGTCCAATCTCTACTGTCAACCAAGTACCTGTCCGTACTCAAACCGCAACACTGCAAGCAAGAGCAAACCCTCTCTATGTATAAGTGAACCAAATCTCCACAATATCATGCATAAAGAGTGTCTGTCAAACTGCCATATCCACATCCATCAACATACATAGATGATGTAAACCTGTAGCTCAAGAACACGCATAAACAGACTGCCCAGAAGAGTAGAAGCTCCCACTCAAACCACAACCATATACATGGCTGTCCCACAGTCAAAATACATGTTTTGTAACCACAGAAGAAACCTGTATCCAAAGCTCCCTGTAACCTGTAACCTGTACCCGTACCTGTACCTGTACCTGCACCTGTACCTGTACCTGTACCTGTAGTCGAAGAAGACAATGTCGCAAAACTCCCACTCTATCTGTGTGTATGAGACCACTCCAAGAAGAGGCTACACACTCTCAAATGAGTTGTGGGCTCACGTAAGTGGAAGACACTACAACAATGGCACCTGTAATGGCTATGGAAGCTCTGGCAGCAAAAAACTACCAAAGAGAGCTAAAAAACGCAGCTCCTAGTCTGTAGCTCGGATGGGATTTCTAATGGCACGAATGGCTCCGAAAGGGGGGTTAAACTTCAGGACGCCTGATGAAAATACTCGCGGAGTGTTGAACCTTCCAATGCCAAGCTCAGAAAAACCTTCTGCTCTTTAGAAATGCGCGCGTGCGCGAAACCGAAAAACGGCAATGAAACAGCAACAAGTTTCAACACACTCAACAATGATGATGAAGCTCTCAATGCTCTCACTACCAAGCTCTGATACCACCTGTTGGGATCGGAGAGCACACACACAGAGAGCCAGCACGAAGAAGGAGATAGACACAGTGTGTGGCGGGGCGGTACTCACACTACAATGTGTAGTTATAAGTATAGCTATTATGAATGAGTAAATGAATGGCTGTACATGGGCGGCTGAACAACGGGCAGCCGGGCACACGGGCCTTTAACCCAACAAGCACTCCTTTGACCTTTGTCTGCAAGGTGTGAAATTTGACACCATTGAACTTATTGATGTTTTTGGTGGACATTGTGCATAGGGAGGTCTTACCAAAGTAATTTGGTAGTGAGCAAAAATAAAGCACAAAATCATGCAAGATTAATCAAGGCGCCATTGCTTGGTGCTTGCGTTAAATAGAGCATGAGTACATTCATTCAAAAGCTCTGGATGAGGGCTTCACATGCACACGTGCATATAAGTAATGATTGTTATCAAGCAAGTCAAATGACAAGTAAAAGAAAAGAAAACGCACAAGTAGAACTCAATTCAATTATTGGTATTCATCGGCGAGGGTACTGGCCCTGTAGACTTGCCCAAAACCAATGATGGAGATGACTAAAATTGAGCTATACTAATATAATCCTAAAATATTTATGAATTAATTTAGTGCTTATTAGGGAGAGAGATCACTAAATCTAGCTTAAAGATCTAATTATTGTAATTAGGAGATACTAATTACTCACAAGATCTGATTGTCTGGGACTGACATTGGCGTCCTTCATATCAATTATGTGTCGCAATAAAGTCCCTAGGTGTTGGTCAAATCTGTTTTCTACACCATTTTTAGCACAACTATCAGGAACAATTTCAGTGGCTAGAAGTTGTCGGATACTTAGAATGGCTTGTTAAGGTACAAGTGTTGTTAAACAACTCTAACAGATGGTTGTATATACATATAGCAAGGCTCTGTTTTGTTGATGAACATGTTTCATTGGTACCTAGGTGTGATCAATTTTCACATTCCATTATGGTCCAATGTCAGGCTAAGGGCAAACCTAGGGGGGTCGTGGACATGCATGTTTGAATTTGTTTTTGCTAAATGCATGCACACTAGGTGTTATGGGCTCTAGTGTTTAGTAAAGGCTGATTTGGAGCGGCATGCATATTCATCACATTGATTGCTTATGAAGCATTTTGCACTCTCTGTACAGTATCTCTATGAGATTACTTTTGGATCTACCAATCACCAATAGAGTTCATGGCTCGGTTTATGTGATTGTGGATATTTCAAGTAATTTAAAGAAGCCCAAACTCCGCCTGCTAGCAAACATGAAAGTGCCCCTTGGACAACCTCAACGACATCAAAAATAGAAAGAGAGTTTGCAAAAATCCAACACTACCAGAAGACAATTGAGCTGCTAATTCGACGAGCCCCCTTTGCCCGCACGGTGAAGGAGGTGCTCCAAAGCTATGGCAATCAATACAAAATGCAAGCAATGGAACTGGAGGCAATTCAAGAAGTTGCATAGGCCCACATCATCTATGTGTTGGAAGATACCAACCTCTGTGCCATACATGCAAAGAGAGTGAAGATACAACCAAAGGACATGCAGCTTGCATGTCGATTATGGTGGAAATTCGAGCATTAGCTGAAGTGACACCTACATTTTGATATTACACACCCTGCTTTTGTACTCGGACGATTTTACAATGACAAAATGATTGAGAGTTTTGTATCTACTGTCTCCAAAATCATTTGACTGTTTTGCTTTTTCAAGTGTTTAAGTTAAGCGAGATCTATGCATTGAATAAACTTTGAGTTCATGAGTGTGAAGGGGGAAGGTGGTGAATTTGTGCATGAGAAGTTATATCCAAACTTAATATGAGGATTTTTGGTGTCCTCGTGTGCAGACAAGACCAGAAAAGCCGAAAAGAGGGGTGGCCACAACGGCGTGCAGAAGGACCTCTACAGTCTAGGACACAAAAAATACTCAAACATTCTATGAGATCAAGTGTTTATGCAACAACACAGTGTACATTCCAACACAATGGACCTTATCAATGCTTGGGCACTTGAATTGAAGTTGCACTTAAGCTTTTCTAGCATCCAGAGCTGCAAAAAAGAGCCAAAATGGGGTTGGCCACGACCCCTTGTCTGGCCCATCTGCGCGCTCTTGTGGCCAGTGCCATTTTGGCTCTTTCTAGCCTTATCTGCAGCTCTAGACACTAGAAAAGCACAAGTGCAGCTTCATTTCAACTTTCCAAGCATCATTTCAACCCCACCATAACCAATGTTCAAGGTTGAGAACCTGACTTAAACATGAAGAGACTAAGCCTAGTCGCAACATGCTTTACCTTATGGTTAGAAACTCCAACTAGAACTAGAGTGATACATGCTTTCTAACTAGATTGCTTGGTACTAACATACGTCTTTGCATATCCTTTAGCACAAGATTACACTTGTAATCTGTCTATCCCCTTTTGATAAATGACACTATTGAGGTGTGTTTCCCCACAATTTACAGACGATTTGCACCACCTATTTACATGCTTTGGTGTTGGATCTGTCGCCTTTTTTGACTCCTCCTCTCCGCTTTGCCTCTCGATCTTGTGTTGTGGGGAGAGCTCCCTAGCCACGGGGTAGTGTTCCCCCCCCCCTCCCCTCCCCCCACCGACACCTGGTGTGTGCGCAGTATCTCAGCACGCTACCATGATGGCTCTGTCTCCGACTCAGTATTTGTATGGACCACCCGATCTCTAGATGGTCCTGCTTGCGATTGGTGGCGTGGCGGCTGTTTCCTGTGAGACTTCATTGATGCTTGACCCTCTTCTTCTGGCTAGCGCTCGACGTGCTGCTTAACTCTACGCCGTGGTGTTTGCTGTTTTGCACTCAATGAATCTTCTGCCCGTGATGACTCTTGGGCCCGACTACCATTCCCACTGCTTGCAGAGCACCTAGAACGGCCAAGTGTTCGTGGCTATTTCCTTGTGCCTTTAAGCCATGCTAGCTTCTCGCATCCTTGGAGAGTGTTTCGGATTGCAGGCATGTGCTTTAGTGGTTTGTTTGGTGTGCACCATCGGGTATGGTAAGAGCTCATCTGTGCAAAGAAATAAGTGGTTTATGAGTGGATCTAATATTTATAAGGGCCCACTTTAAAAGAGCCCAATTTAAAAGGGTCCATTCACACTAATTTTTACAAGAAGCTATTATCTTTTGAAAGGGTGCCCCAAACTTTATAAAAAAAATATGTATAAAAGAGTTGGACCCTACGTTCACGTCTAACAGGGGCCTCCTTGTGTTCTTTGTAGCAACAATTGACACATTTCCATCGTGGCAGCCAATGAAATTCATAAGTGCCTTCACCCTTTTGATCGCTTCCTGGAACTTTTCCAATGGCTTCATTGTGAAAGCATAGTCAATGTGGAGCTTGAATAGCCTATAAAAAATGTGCATGAATGCGTGTAATGTACAAGAAAGTACATTCGATAGAGGAAAGGAAAAGATTTGGATTCCAAGCCTTGTCCTTTTGTGCACGATCTCTGGCATTGAGCATGGGACATCTCAAAATAGACGCTTCCCATTCTCTACCTTCATCTCGGACATCAAGATTGTCCAATCCTTCGTCTCAATCCTCTTGCCATGGAAGCATTGAACCGCCCTTTGCAGAGTTCTTCTGTGCTTTTTGTCTGCTAGGTTTGTACCCCGAGTGCAAAATGGATAAGGCAAGAGAGAAGAAGCCCCTTGTTTGCAGCTAAGTAAGCACTTTATGGTCTTCAAGTCCCCACCAAGGTGCCACTCCACATCAAAGATACCAAAACCCTCAACCTCCAACCTCTCACTTGCAAGTTGGGAGCGTATTACTTTTGTGATCCATGGAGTTCCCTCAAAAATCTATGAAAGTACTCCAATAGTCTCTTTGGGCACCTCAATAGCACCCAACCACCAAATGCCTTTCTTTGATTGCACACTAAAAAATAGGGCAGGACATGGCTCAACTGAATCCCTTAGATTGGTTTGCTATAGGGTTTCATTCATTAGAGTGACACTTAGCCTCTCTAACCTTCGACCTTTCACTATTTGACACTCATTGAGTTTCACACAAAAGCGACCTTTGTGCCAAGCGCTACAAAATAAGTAGAGGCAAGACCTTAGACTTCAAAGTCTATGATAAGAAGAACACAACCAAAAGAAATAAGTATATTGTGTCACCTTCTTCAGGTAACTCGTAGAATCTAAGCATGGCTTGTTGAAGCCTTCTAAGGTCCACAAAAATATTGTTCCACATTGTGTAAGGAAAGCCCTTTTCCGAAGGTCTTATGGAGTGTTTCTTGACTTTTCCCCTTGCCTTTGGTGTGCATGAAGCATAAAGCGAAGCTGGCATTGTGTCCTCAATGTGTAGGTATGCCCCAATGCGGGAGAACACATGTTTGTTTGTGGCCTTCTTTGCAAAGTTGACCTTGTGCGAAATAGGAAATATGTTTTTCACAATGCCAAGCTCTTTGAGGACATTCTCTAGGAGTTGAAAAATAGCATGATAGGCTTTGGTGTTGATCCCAACCTCACCACAAGCTTATTACATGTCATAATAACATTTCTCAATTTATGCATAAGGTCCTTAATGATTGCATCCCTAATGTGCTTTCCCCCAGGTGATTGTAAGATAGAAATCACATCATGGGTATTGAGAAAACTAGTGAGAAGGTTGACTCGATCATCTTGGCTTGTTCCACCGCATGCCTCTTGGATGAAGTTTCTAGCAACTAATAAGATAAATGTTAGCAAATAGTGTGAAGTAAAAATGTATCTTGCAAGTGAAGAACAAATCACCTTGTGGCTATCACTCGTCGTTTGTGTGCTCCACCCGAATGTGCAAGAGTTTCAATGGATGAAAACGTGCGCTTGCGCTCCCTTGCACCAAGGGGTGTTTCTTTCAAATATGTGATGGTGCTTGCAAGGTGAATAATGTGGGCATCCTTTTTCTGCATTTTTTGTTGGAGATTTTCAACCTCCCTCTCTGAAGAGGCAATACTTTCTTGTAATGCCACTACCTTGAGCTGAAGAGCTTGACATTCGTGCATCCAAGAATGCAAAGAAGCACCTACACCCATACACAACCGCTTGCAATAGCCTAACAAGCCTGCTTCTTCCCTCCCAAGATATTGAAGAAATGTCAAAAGGCTATTAAAGGATGGATGGAAGCGGCTTTTAGGATTGTAAGGGTACAAATGGCCATCCACCAAAATGTCAACATTCGTCTCATCGACAACACGACGTTCCTGTGATGACCTTTGCTCACCCTCACATGCGGCCTTTGGTGCAAACACCGTGGGAAAGTGAATATGTATGTTGTTGGTGTGCAAAGTACGTGGTGGTGGAGGCACACAATTTACGAAGTCCGTAAGCACCATGGCAACCGCTGTATGAGGAAGCAAAGGATGAAAAGAGAGAGGGGGGGAGGGAGAGGGAGGAAGATGGGAGGAGAGAAGGGGACAGGAGGAGAGAGGGAGAGAGGGGAGGAGGAGGAGAGAAGGAGGAAGGGAGAGGAGAGGAGAGAGAGAGAGAGAGAGAGAGAGAGAGAGAGAGAGAGAGCGAGAGGAGGAAGGAGAGAACAAAGTTTTTTTTTTGTTTTTTGGAGAAAGTTTTTGAAAAAGTGGACTTTCAGTGCTTGTAGGTTAAAAAAAGGTCAAAAAATGATTTTTTTGATATGTATATATATTGGGGTGGAGCTTTATATAGAAAATAAGTAAAAATAATTTTTTTGAAACAAAGTCAAATTTTGGCCCTTTGCAATCCAAACCCCTTCATTGGACTCTGTATGAAAACTGCTCAAACTAGCAACCAACGGTGACCAACACAATCTACCGTGTCTAATTGTGATTGGAATCAACTTGAAAAGATGAACTTGTCCACTATCCCTTGGCAGATTATGGACTTCTTTCCTTGAAAGGACAACTGTGATGAGATCAAAATGTGGAGTGATTGTGTATTAGCTGAGTCATATCCGTGAAAACACCACTCCTAGAGATACAATCAGTGTTGCAACTAAGAAATAGATATTCGTAGGTTGGAATCTTATTCAGAACTAGATCTTGAAATAATCTTCTCTTGCTATGAGCAGAAGAGAAAGACGTCTAGCACCCCAAAGAAGGTAGTTATACTAAAGTTTCTTGGGTGTTTAAACAAGAGATAACCTACTATGAGGCTCTCTTGGTTTATGCACGTTGTCTCATGAATTAGTTGCTACTGATAACTAGGCCATGCCTACTTTTTACCATAGAAAGCATCATCTATATTGATTGCACATTGTGCATAGAGCCAATAATGTAAAGTGCCCGCCTCTCTAGACATATACAATGATCACAAGCCAATCTACCAGTCTCAATTCTTCCTAAAGAACAGAGTAGCTGATGTTATAACAAAAATGTATGATTTAGTGGAATGAGCCCACCATACTGGAAGTTGTGCGTATGCAAAATGCCTCATATATGTAGAATACATGCTTCACCGAGGACCCATGTCGACGATCCACCGAAGTGCACAAAAACTTTGCCTAGGAGCCATGCCCTAGCAAAAGTTCAAACCCAAACCTCGGAGATGAATAAGAGAGACTCTTGACGGCTTCTTGAACTGGAACAAATAGCCGACCATGTTGAGCATGTCTATCTCTGTTGTCAAGCACAAAGAGAGCTCAACAAAGAGCAGGTCATCTGAACATCTTTGCCCCATTTTCCAGTCTAGCATTAGGCCTTGCCATTGCATTCAAATTTACTTTGGAAATATTTTGGAGGCTTCTGCAATATAGAATTGTATGTGCAATCAAAAAAATAACATGATCGTAAAGTATGCAACCTTAAGGTCCATGGTCGGTAGATGTTTTGCATGATGCCTTGTATGTTTTAGAATTTCTCTGACTCTGGAAAATCCTCTTTGAATATTTCAGGGTGCCTGAAATATTCCACTTGCCTTATGGTTAGGCAACCTTATTTTCCTGGAGTCCCTTGTTATGCTTCTTTGGTTACGTAGCGTATGGGCTCGTAGCCTCTCCATGCCACCCAAATTAAGCTTCAAAACAAGTGTGAAATTTATGTGCACTTTCGGCCTTGCCACGTACTTATTGTCCAAATCATGAGGAAATGGCCCTTGGCCATCCCAAAGTGCAAGAAATTGTTCTTGGAAGCATCCTTGGAACAAGCTCCTTCTCCACGATGTGCAATGCCCTTGAAGCTTACTCTCGCCGCATGTGCAAAAAATTATGGTCGACGATGGTGAATAACTCTACAAAAACTAGGAGCCTTGCTTCCTTTGGTAAATTCTCTATTACTGAGCCTTCGACTCTCCACCGCATCCAACGGATGGAGGTGTGCATGTCAAAACTCTGAGATGTCGAGGGATTTGCCGATCATGACCATCGCCAAGACGTGCATGTTGATGTTGAGGGCATTACTGATCATGTCATGCTGGCCCTTGGCCACCATCACCTGCTTCCTTGCGATTCACATCATGCTGGCCATGGCTACCATCAATGGCCTCCTTGCCTCTGCCTTGTGTAGTGGGATAAATGTCCTTGTGAGGGGGGCCCCAAAAATAGGGCGCTCTCTAAAAATTACGTGAAAAAAACTCTTCCAAGCGGAAGCTTTTTGAAGTTGAAGCAGCATGTGCCGACAAAGAGCAAACAAAGGGCCTACAGTGGTCCTGTCAGCCTACGCCCATGAAGGCAAAAAAGGTACTCTTGCCATTGCTAGCCCTTTTGGAGCCATTCTTGCTTCAAAATATGGAGATCGCCGCTCCTCCCTTCTGCAGACAACAGTCGCTTCCTACGGGCGACTTCCTCAGCCTCCTTCTTGCCCAAAGCTTCAAGCCCTCCATACCCAACACACACACACACACACACACACACACACACACACACACACACACACACACACACACACACACACACACACACACACACACACACAAAGTTCTTCCCCCTTCTCCCCTGAGCTCTGATACCAATCTAAGACAAAGGGGATTGGAACATGCAAATAACCACCCAACCATGCCCTATATTGGCCCTACTATTTATAGGACCCCCTTTATCGCATGTTTGTTCCGGCCCTTGGTCTATCCGGTCTCACTCTATGCCTGACGCTACTATTCTCAATCATGGGGGATCGGTGAATTCATCCAATATCTAACAAAGGGATTCTTCACAATGAAATTTAACAACTTTGCAATAGCTGCGAGGGTCATGGCAAAAAGCTTGCTATTACTCAATTAGTCTCCACTGCGCGTGCTTCCATTGAATTTCTTATTTGAATCTCCTAAATCCTTCAAAGACCTGTACTAATATCGGTTGAATTTGTTAACTTTCTATTATGGCTATGGGATAGTCTTAGAGATCTTGCAAGTACTATGGGAACCCTGCTATGGGATAGTCTTAGAGATCTTGCAAGTACTATGGGAACCCTGCTATTAGTGCCATCTAGTAGAATGCTTGGAAATGCGTCAAATAATGTTTGCATATGTCGGGATGTGCATAAACCCTCACTAGAGAGTATGGTTGTAAATATGGGAGGATTGCAGCACTATTGGCTTTCTCTTGTTGATGCAGGTCACTCCTTGTATCTACGAGAGAATGGTGCAAGAATTGTGATCTTATGAATCTATATGTATTTTTTGATTGCTGGTGGTAATCATGTGGCTTAATTTGAGCATGTAAAGAGCCTCTTCAAGTAGGAGTTTGACATGATGGGAGAGTTGTGCTATTTCTTGGGAATTGAGATTATACGCACAATAGAGGGCATATGGCTAACACAAAGGCAATATGCATTGGATATGGTATCAAAGTATGGTATGGCTAATTCTAAGCCTTTTCCTATGCCCTTGAATTAAAATTTGAAGGCACAAGATGATATGGAGTATGTGCTTGAGAATGCCACCATGTATAAGAAGTTTGTAGGTAGCCTCATCTACTTGACAATCTAATGGCGAGATTTGAGTTACATAGTTGGGTTGGATAATCAGTTTATGAAGCTTCCCACAAAACCACACTTGTATGAGTGCTACCTTGGATTATGCACTCTTTTATGAGGCTAGAATGGAGGTGTAGCTATATGGTTACACGGATGTGGATGAGGTTGGTAGTCTATGTGATAGGCAACCTACTAGTGAGTTTATGTCCTCAATTGAGAGTGATGTGGTATTCTTCTTTTCCCATGCATGCACAAAGTCCCGTTCAACAATATGCTACTTAGCTGTGTTTTTTCTAAGCTAGGCATCTTGTAGTGATACAAGAAGATCATAAAACGTCACATCATCAGGTTTATTCTCTGTCACAAGCCTAAAGCAGAAGTTTGATAAGAATTTGCTGGTAAATTGTCAAGAACTGTCTGCACAAGAGATTCGTGAGAAATTACCTCACCAATGGCAATTAATTGCTCATTGAAATTTCTAATCTCCACAAGAAATACATCCATATCATCCACCTTGTTTATAACCTTTGATTCTATCTCCTTAGGTAGGTATGCAATATTTACCAAGTTAGAACATACATAGAAGCTAGTCCATCCCATGCATGCTTTCTTGTTTGTGTGGAGTAATAGAGCCTTAACAAAAAGCATGATCAACACATGAGCATGTGCATCTTTGGTATCCCAACGTACCTACTCTATAGTGGGCAGAGCAACTCTACTAGAAAATTTGTTAGAACCTACACCATCATCCATAAAACTTATATCCACAAAACTTGGTCCTAGCCACCTTTTGAGGCAACATTGAAACATGTATGTGAAGGCTATATTTGGGCACAATGTGGCATTCTAAGTTGTTTAGGATGGTCTTTGCAAGCTACTTGTAAATTGTAGCTTATCCATTGTGATGTTAGTGGTTTGCTGCATATTGCATCTTTTGCAAGCATGATATTACCACGATGCTCGTGATTCTTTTGGTGGGTCTGAGTTTACTTTTGCATGGGGCGATTTACTTCATGACCAAGCAACATAGCTAGGGGACAAATGAAACCCATGTGGGGAAGTGCTTAGGGCATTCGGCTGCCAACGAGAGGTCACAATTTGGAAACTGAGGCTGTTTGTCCCATCGCCTAAAGATTTGCACAAATCTTTGAATCTCGGGTTGTGAGCGGGGCGATCAACATTGACAATTTTGGCGGACCGTTTGATTGTCTTGAGATCCGTGCAAATCTTTGTTATCCCACCTCTCACGGTTAGGGCTAGAAAAATACATTTTTCCTAACCGATCAAAATAAGGGAAAACTTGAAATTTTCCCGGTTTTCAGGTCAAAATTTGAAGCTTTTGCCAGTAATTACACCAAAACTTGTGTAAATTTGCCGGTTTTCTTACAGGCAAGCTCAAAATCTAACCGGGATTTTATCATTTCAACCGGGTAGAAATGGTTTCAAGACATCTTCAGTAGGCCATCACGTGTGGTACAATCGTAGTCAGCACTAACTAGTGATGTTCAGGATATGGCCGATGAGCAGCAATTGGGTGTGCTGAATCTGGCAGTGGTGTTTCGGTGGGCATTGATTGCGGAGAAGAGCCGCACGTCGTCGAACGAGGCGGTGCATTGGGAGGAGAGGTGATCACGGAACAAGAACGGCCCATAACAATGGACCCAAAGAACGGGCAAAATTTCTTAGAGAAATTCTGTTTGCATCTACAGTCACGCTCCTTCAAGCTCAAGGATTTCTTCTCGAAGACAACGCATTGCGCCACAGAAATGCTCAAGAAAACCTTCTCTTTCATTTCAGCCCCATGGAAGGAGCAGGACACGTTGGGATACTGTTCTTAATGTCATCTGTATAGTGTTCATTATATGCTGCTGTTTTAGGTGTTTTGGGTTGTTTTGGATACTCCCAGGAAAGTCCATACCGAGATTTTCTGATCCTTTAGAGCTTGAATGTAAGTAATTCATTGATCTTTTGAGAGCTTATGTATGTGTATTTGCAAGTTACGGTGGTTATTGAAAGGCATTATTGTGATCGTAATGGGTTTAAAGTTTAGGGTTTACAGTTCCACTCCCTTTTCCATTGACCATACAATCAGTGGAACGGTATACTGTTGCAAGGATTTGTATCTGCAAATTTTGATTATAGCTGCGGGGAGAGAGAGAGAGAGAGAGAGAGAGAGAGAGAGAGAGAGAGAGAGAGAGAGAGACCTTTTAGCATCAAGAAACCTTCGAGTTCTATCAGACGAGTTTTCAACTCAAGATCTCTTACTCGAGAGGAAAATGGGATAAGCATTTACCACACTTGAAAGAGAGGAGAGGAAGAAGAAGAGGAGGATTTTCAACAGTGAAGAGACAATCCCAAGAGACCTTAAAGATCCTTACAATGAAGCTGAGAGAGAGAGAGAGAGAGAGAGAGAGAGAGAGAGATGAAACTGAGTTATGAAACAAAACTTGCACATGATGAAGTAGCACATTAGGAAAAGAGATAATGGGGCTCTAGTGAATGTAGATTACAATTTATATGGCCAACTGGCGCGCGCTATTCCAGTAGCAATCTGGCCACTTGCATATACATAAAAATGGTGAGGCCGTATATTGGAGGGTCAGAAATATAACATTTACAAACCTTACACAAACATGAGATACATCATCCCCAAAGAGGCGTTTTGTCCCTGTATAAACAAATTTAATGGGTTCTGAAGGCCATCAACAGCTTGCATTTGTAAAGGCTGGCTTGCCATCAAATGCTGGCAAATGTTCTGAACACCCTCATCCAGCTTCTATATTAAATGCTTGCCAAATATAAGCACCTCTACAAGATCCCCTGCAGTACATTGTTGACAAGCACAAAAGGTCTCTCTCTGCTTTATATAAGCATCTTGAACCCACAATCCAGAAGACCAAAACTATCAAGGACTCCTCGACCTCACACACGGCACGAGTCTTATCAGAATTCCACGCTTCCTGCGTCTGTGCTGCTTCATTGCCTGATCATGACAGCTTCTTTAGATGACAATCCTTAATCTTGTATAAAATTTGATGAAATTGAAAAAGCGAGTAACAAAAGGAATGAAACCAAAATACCTTCTCTTGCTCTGCTCGTGGTGCTTTCCAACAAAGAAGGCCTCCGTATTTCATTCTTGATTCTAGCCTCCTGCCGGTTGAAATCAAATTAATGTCCTCTCTCTCTCTCTCTCTCTCTCCTGCCGGTTGTACTTGGGGTGATCACATATAAACAGTCTCGGATTGCTCTTCGGCGTCTAGTACGACAGAAGAAGCGGGCCTTTTTATAGCCCAGTTGGAACGTGATTTGTATCAGCTCTTTTTGAGTCGAGATTTAGGGGAGGCCTGGCGTTTCTTCCATGAGCACTCCCCCCCTCCAGTGATTACTTCTCCCGAAATTTGGGGTCAGTATGCAGCATCATTATATACAATACCGGGGCAACCGCCTCTACCAGACCCCCCAGAGCCATGCCCAGACACCAGTACCTTCTTTACCACTGAGATGGTGAAGAAGGCCATTGACAGGATGAAGACTAGGAGAGCTTATGATCATGATGGTTTGGTGGCAGAGCACTTGGTACATGCTAGAGATTTATTGTCAGAGGTTCTTGCACGGTTATTTAACCGGGTCATGTGTGAGGGACTGCCCAGGTCTTGGAGTTTATCCACTATTGTACCTCTCTTTAAAGCAGGGGATCCCAAGTACAAACTAAACCATTTGCTCCATAATATCACTGCCAAAAAATCCTAAGAAGATTGCGGAGGTGCAAAGCATTTATAACCCCAACAGAGGCTGCATATCGGAAGTTGAATCCAAACACTTGACCAGCTGAGTTTATATGTGAGATAATCCTACTACTTACACTGTCTATCAATAAACTACGAGCCTCAGTTTCAAGTATTGTGACTTCGTGTCACCTTTTCACAGTTCAGATGGTCCTTGAGGCTTGCGGTAGGTACAAGGGAATTACCGTACTATTATGGTAGGGCACACATTAGCACGGTTGTATGCGTCCATCCTGGAGCAGCAACTGAGTAAATGGGCAGAAAATGAGGGCATACGAGCAGCAGGACAGGCTGGATTTAGGAGGGGTTTCTCCACCTTGGACCATATTCTTACACTCAGAGCCATTATTGAGGGTAGGGCACATGGGAGACGGATGTATTGTTGCTTTGTGGACTTCCACGGACTTCCACAAAGCATTCGACACAGTACCGAGAGCCAGATTGATGCGCAGGTTACAGGAGTTGAGAGTGCCCACAGAGATCATTTGGGGGCTCATGGCTTTATACGGCTCAGTGATTGGCCACGTACGCACTCCTGAGGGGATTTTTGACATTGTGCATTCCACTATTGGTGTGAAGCAGGGGTGTCCTCTGTCCCCTACACTATTTGGTATGTATGTAGATGAGGTTTCTGACATAGTTACCCGGAAGGCGGAACGGGAACGGCAACGGGATCCCCGCGGAACGGGGGAACGGCTAGGGGTCCGGAACGGGAACGTCGCGGAACGGGAGGTATAAAAAACACCCAAATAGTGCAATTTTTAGCTCCTTGTGTTTAAATACAAGGAGTATTAGAGTGCTTTGACTCTAATACTCACAAAAAACTCGTTTTGAAGACCATTCAACCTTGCTATGACTAGATGAAGAGGGAGAGAGAGAGAGAGAGAGAGAGAGGGAGAGGGAGAGATTTGAGAGAGTGGGAGGGAGAGGAAGAGAGCTTGAAGGCTTGAGCCTTGAGAGAGTGAGTCTTGAGAGGGAGAGATCTTGAGAGTGAGAGGGAGAGAGCTTGAGCCTTGAGGATTAGCTTGTGAAGAGAAAGGGGAAGGGGGGTGCATTTTATGAGTCCTTGAGGCCTTGCACACTTTCAAAAGAAGCCCAAACATTTACTTCAATTTTTTCAATTTTTGCCAAATTTGTTTGTAGCCGTTGGCCGTTCCAAGGGCATTCCGGAACGGTCCGGGGTCGTTCCGGAACGGCCGTTCCGGTTTGCATTGGCCACCCGGAATGTCAGACATTCCGGGACGTTCCGGAACGTTCGGGAAGAGAACTGCCCCCCGGAACGCCGGAATGGGGGCTAGGGGGCGTTCCCCGGTAACTATGGTTTCTGACTACATTGACAGAGAAGGCGACAAAGGTGCTCAGCTAGCAGGGACATGCTCAGCTAGCAGGGACATGGATCCCTTTGTTACTGTATGCTGATGATATTGTGTTGATATCAGAGTCACCAGAGGGCATGCAGAGACAGTTGGATGCATTACACAGCTTTGCGGAGGATAGTAGATTGTCTGTGAACCTTGGTAAAACCAAGGTTATGGTGTTTAACACTACTCCGCAATGGGTCAGGAGATCGGCACCTACACTCATATATGGTCAGGACACTGTGGAATACACAGATGCATATACATATCTTGGGGTGGTATTCTCGGGACCGAGGTTTGCTCTGAGGAGAGCAGCAGAGACTAGACTGTCTAGAGCATATGTAGCACTGGGAGGGCTAGAGAGGATGTGTTCGCAGGTTCAGTTCTAGGAACCACGAACAAAGCTATGGCTTTTTGATACTTTGGTTACTTCAGCTATACTTTATGGGGTACAGGTGTGGGGACCATCTGTGGATCATGACAGGTGGAGGAACATGGAGAGGCCCTTGGTATCTATGATCTCTTGGATGATTAGAGCCAAGTCCTCCGTACCACATGCGATTATTCGAGCGGAGCTAGCAGCCCCTCCTATAGAGATTGAGGCTATTACCAGATCAGTGTCCTTTTTGCACAGCCTATGGGATACACGTGGAGGCAGATACGCTAGATTGGCTCTGGAGTCTTCTAGACAGTTAGCGACGCAGGGAGACACATCATGTTGGTATGCGCAGATGACCTCTTGGTTTCAGAGGCATGGTTTCAGCCTAGATAGACTGCCTCCTTTTCAGTATTCCCTGGATGCACCTTCACTACCAGTCACACGGACGGAGATCACTAGACTTATTCGTCAGGATCTTATACAGTTGGACACCGGGAGGACATGGGTAGAGCCAGTGCAGGAGTTGGGCACGAAGATGGCTTTCTACAAGGAGCATCTTCTCCAACTCTCGGGAGATGGGTTTGTGATTCGTCCGAGCTACATGGACACTCATCTGTCTCATAGTTTGCGATGCGCTATAGGTCAGATCCGCACATCCTCGCACCATTTGGAGATTGAGACGGGCAGATTCAGAGGGATACCACCAGAGAGCAGGATATGTAAATTATGCGATACAGAGCCAGAGACAGAGTTACATTACATATGCCACTGCACTGTGTATTATGAGATACGAGGGCGCTTCCAATGCTTATTCATGGAGGGCTTTGGACCACAGCGGCATAGGGATAGTCTGTTGAGGAAACATGGGACACGACAGTCACAGAGACCGATCACAGATTTCTTTGGATCGGGAAAGCCAGGAGAGCAGCCATCAGCGCAGAGTTGCGCTACCAGAGGTACCCTCATTGACAGGGCGATTGAGCTTGGGAGATCGAGGCGACCACGACCGAGACACAGGAGCACACTCCATCGACGGAGACTTCGGCAGAGGATCAGGGACATCCTAGCACGACATCCGGAGTGTCATTGAGAACTTACTCTACACTTCATTTTCACTGTCACTAAACACTTCTCATTTTTATTTTTTGCATTCAATACCTTTGTACTTTTGTATTCAGACATTGTACTAGTTTCACCACTTTGTATCAGCTGGTCTCATAGGTCATTTTGGCCTTTTGAAGACGTTAATATATCATATCATCTCTCTCTGAAAAAAGGAGCTGTATGCCCTATACAAGAGACCTCTCCAGATGTTCAAGGAAGCCCATCTCCCATAGAAAGTACAAATTGGAGGAGTGCAGTTTGTGTACTAGCTTTACATCAAGGTGGCATATAGGATGAGTGCAATAGGACCCATTGCGAAGGTGCGTAGTGCCTTCCTAGCATGATAGAAAGCCTTCTATTGAGCACATGCGTGTTTTTGGATGTTTGGCATATGCTTTGGTGCCACAATAGCTGCACGACCCCTGACGTCACAAACCCATCATGAATACCAACTTTTATAAGTCAACAACACACTGCCCGCTAAGCATATCCAAAAACAATGGCATAGTGACTCCTGCTGTTTAGTACATCATGGCAAGCACTGTAGCCCACGTGCCAATAATGAGTAGCCTGGCACGTGCAATCATCCACATATAAATAAGATAACCGTTTGACTCTATGGCTCCACATGCTTCACCAAAACTGCAATGGAAAAGCATGGGAGAGTTGCTGCCGCGACCAGTGACTTGACTTGGGGGGGGGGGGGGGGGGGGGGGGGGGGGGTTGCTGCCTCAGAAGTATCCACCGTCTGATGCATGCACATTGCGCGGTACTCAAAGAAGGAGACTAGCTCCTTATACTCAAAGAGCCACTGCCATTCACTAAGGTCTCATAACAACGAGCAACAATTGGCGGACCGGAGGGATCAAAATGATTGTAATATATCATGGGTTACACCACTCACAACCTCACCTAAATCACGTATAATACTTTGGGAGCCCTCCTCAATCAAGTTCATCGGGAAAAAACGTTAGGACTTAAAATACTTACAATACAAGAAGTAAACAAAAAAAATATTTCAAGTAGTTCTCAACCAAAGCTAGATGTATCTTTTGGGGTTATAACAATTGGCGGACCGGAGGAATCAAAATGATTGTAATATATCATGTGTTACACCACTCACAACCTCACCTAAATCACGTATAATACTTTGGGAGCCCTCCTCAATCAAGTTCATCGGGAAAAAACGTTAGGACTTAAAATACTTACAATACAAGAAGTAAACAAAAAAAATATTTCAAGTAGTTCTCAACCAAAGCTAGATGTATCTTTTGGGGTTATAACAATTGGCGGACCGGAGGAATCAAAATGATTGTAATATATCATGGGTTACACCACTCACAACCTCACCTAAATCACGTATAATACTTTGGGAGCCCTCCTCAATCAAGTTCATCGGGAAAAAACGTTAGGACTTAAAATACTTACAATACAAGAAGTAAACAAAAAAAATATTTCAAGTAGTTCTCAACCAAAGCTAGATGTATCTTTTGGGGTTATATCAATTACGTCAACCAAAGAAATGTATATCAATTCAACATATCATTAGAGCAATGGCACTTGCTTATTTCCAGTGATATTAACAACACTATACAATAAGAAGCAGTGGATTTCATAGAGGTGGACTCCAATAGCAATTTCCAATTTGCCTATATAAAAATCCTACCATCCCTCGTGAGAAGGCAAGTTGGTCTATCTTCTAAGCATGACATGACAATCAGTAGACATAGCATCGTCAATCTCTAGCATGCATGCATTAGAGTTTGCAACCTCTCTGGCCGGTCTTTGCAAAACTGATAGTGCCTAGTATCTCTTAGGGGCGACGGTTGTTTTGTGGCTGTTGTAATAGACTTGGACACTCCAAGCTAAAGATCTATTGCAACACACATGAAAATTCAAAAAACTACAAACGGCTGATTAAACTTGAAAAGAGGTAGAGAGAGAAGAGGAGAGTCGACACGGCACGACGGAGTTCCGAGCCAAGCTGCATTGGCGCCGAAGATTGGTATTTCTTTATTATTACTTTGCAAGAGTACAATGTCCGAGGGTCCTCTCTCGTGCTGTGCTCTTAGGCTAATCGGCCGAGAAGGGAGGCCAGGCCCCTAGCCTATCCAAAAGCAGTACACATGAAAAGCATTGCTTCTAAAAGCACTTGGTCCAAACTCTTGCACCCTGAGGGGTATCCATACAACGCTGCAACGTCAGCAACAATTTTCGCAGATCGCGGGGCAGCCAACCCTGCCACATCATCATTTCTATGCAATTTGAGTCTTCAACTTTATTTTCAAGGGTTTAGGCCCCTCGACTAGATTTTGGTAAGTTGGTAGGGTTAGGTTTTTAAACCTAACCCTCCAGAATTTGCAAGTTGGTAAGAACTTCTTCCGTTATGGTTTATGGCCCTCAATGGAGTTAGGTCATGCCATGCCATCAGTTTGTAACATGCCGCCCTCTTCGATTACCCCTACAAAACAAACATAGGACAAAACTAGTTCAGTAGACACTGAATACCGATGTACTAGACCACAGATATTTGACACTTGCACAAAGACGGCAGTCACTGAACATTCACATCACGATCACCGTCGACATCTTAGATGAGAATCATGATCATTGTAACATTTAGCAATCACATCCTGGATGTCTTGATCTACTAAATCTCATTACTTTCACATTAATATCTCCCCTTCAGGCGACTAAGATAAAATGCTGCAATCATTTTATCTTAGTCATCACCCCTTATGTGACTAAGATAAAATGCTGCAATCTTGATCTACTAAATCTGGTTACTTTCACATTTATATCACCCCTCAGGTGACTAAGATAAAATGCTTCAATCATTTCATCTTTCCAAACACAAACAATACACCATGTAACATATTCATTTTACAAATTCTATTTCAAAATGTACATCCCTGAAATCTCAAAAGAAATTAGTGACTTTATTCTCATCGAGGTAACTTGTGACAAAGGAGTGGAGTGACTCCCCTCTTGTGCAGCCCGCACCGCACCATATTCAACATGCTGGTTCATCGGTAATTTTTGGAATAGTCGATGCTAAATCAAAATCCTTAAGATAAAGCTCTAGTAGTATCTGCAAAGTCCTCCTCCTCCGTCCACTTGACATCAAGAGCCAAATAATTCCTGAACTTGACCAAATACCCTCATGTCAACTTACCTTTCACTTTCCTTTCCTTGTGAGCCAGGACATAATCTGAAATGAGTATCTCTTCCACTTCTGGTTACTTGTCTGGCACAACATCCGCCTTGTACTCTTGTGTCAGCCACACTGAAGAAAACAATCTCTAGAATGTCACCCACTTCGTCCATGCCTTGTTGTAAAGTAAAAGAGTAGACTACCACACGAGAGTGTTCCCCTTCAGAAAAGATGGCGCCTTTCGTACTTTAGAGGCTTCCGAGAAGAAGCCTCTAGAGAAAGCAGTGTCAAACTGTTGGATGATAGAGAGAGCTCGAGAAGCATCTTTGTAGCCCGAGAAAGTATCAAACCACCATCCTTGAACTCCTTTCTCCGCTTCTTTTTCTTTTCCAAGTAGTTGTAATGGATAGCTCATAATAGGTGATTCTACTTCGTACCAAAAATGGTATCAAAAGTGGGGGTATCACAGTCTGAATTGTCAGGTTACCTCTTGTGAATTGCTAGAATGCTTTTTGTGCTTTCTAGACTTGCTTTTCTTATGCTTCCTTCTCTTCGATCATCTTCTGTAAGGTGCAATGGAAGTGGCTGTCGAACTGTGCTCAAGATGAGTTCTCCGAACTGTGCTCAAGGATTCCTTTTACTTACGGAAGGGAGAGCCTTCCGTTCCTTTAGTGAGAGAGTGCAAATGATCACAAACAAAGTGGATAAACACTGTGAATGAAGGTGCTGAGATTGAGAGATAGAGAGAGAAGAATACGACACCAGAATGTTGTCAAACCCTCCTCCGAAGGCCCCACTCTCTATGACAAGAGCGGTCTACTATTGATTGCACAAATCTCTACAATGCTTGGACTTGCCGACGATGTCGACGACGACGAGACGGGCTGAAAGTTAAAAATGCTAAGGGCTGAAATCTGCAAATCTTTATCTGCTGAATTCTGACTCTATGTCGACGATGCAACGACGACGCACTGAAAACGCAGATGCTGAAATTTGCGTTTTTAGGCTGAATCTGCAAACTACGTTGGATCTGATAGTGCGGCGAGGATCTGTTGCGGGAAGGTGAGATCTGCGAGGTTTGGGGATTCTACTGCGGTGTTTGACTGCTGAAAACTGAAAACGCTGGTGCTCCTTGGTGTTCCGTCGCGGTGAATCTGCAAAACGTTGGGGCTGATCTGCAAACCAAAAACGCTAGGGCTGAAAATTGTCTGCTGTGGGAAATCTGCTCACGGTAGGGCTGATCTGCTGTGGTGCTATGAAATCTGATGTCGCTAGGGCTGATCTGCTGTCTCTTGTTGTCGCCGAGGCTGATTTGTCAAGCAAATACGCCAAGGCTGGTTTTAGGTGAAAAACGCTAGGCCTTTGCTGTGATGCAAAACTGCTAGGTTGGCTGATAGGGGTCTTGCTGAGAAGTTGCCTGTTGAACGCGGAGTTCCTGCTGCCTCTTCTGCCAGATTTGCTAGCGCTAGGTTTTCTTATATACTTCACTTGCTAATTTGCCCTACCTAATTCCCAACAAAAGTCACTTAAAAATAACAAGTGAAAATTGTCAAAAATGGGAAAAATAGGTCTATGCACTGTAAAAATGCTCCTGATGGTTCTAATGGAAATCTGATGATCATGCTGTGTGCAACCAGAGCATATGCATCTAAGTGTTTGGACATGCACGGTCTGCGAACAGACTCACAAAAATAACAGATCACTCCCTACTCTAGATTGACTGAACTGAACTGAACCCTTGCCATGAAGTAGCTTGTCCACGTACACATAGGGTTAGACGTGCACGTGACATCCCCTTCTTTTCAAAGTGAGGTAGTGGTACCGAACTGTACAGCGTCGAGGAAGATCGCCAACAGCGTCTGGAATCTTGGGCAGGACTCTTCGCCAGCCCACTCTGATGCGTGGGTCATGCAATACTTGGAACTTCTGCAACGCTTGCTTCTTTGGGCCGCACCGAAAGTGACACAAAGTCATCTGTGGCTCCTTCGATGCTTCAACTTCCTCGATATACCTTCTTCAAGAATCTCCGAGGATGAAAATTCCTGAAACCACTTCTAACACAAAAACATGAACATACCCATGTC
This sequence comes from Adiantum capillus-veneris, assembly GCF_014529385.1. Lineage (NCBI taxonomy): Eukaryota > Viridiplantae > Streptophyta > Polypodiopsida > Polypodiales > Pteridaceae > Adiantum > Adiantum capillus-veneris. The sequence goes on from NC_140944.1 coordinate 104,267,231, forward strand.
ATGTAAAGTGACTGGAAAAATACTATTCCTTCAAAAAAACTGTGCATGCAATGCAGATGAACAAAGTGACGGAGTGCCAAACCGTTCATCAAACACACGCAAACAATGAGATCGAAACTTGTCTTTCTGATCTAAATCAATCAACTGTGGCAAATCACAATGGAAATGCCGATGCTTGATCCTCAATCCTTCTTGTGCTCTTTCGGATATTGTGTCATGCCAAGGAAGAGACATGGAATGTGAATTCCTTGGGTGCAAACATTTCATCTTTTCATGAAATTGGCTGCCGAGCTGCAAAACACGATTAGAGAAAAACATAACTAGCATACCATTTTCCTTGAGACCGCGCCAGTCGTCTTTCAGTCGTGCTAGGTACTGTGGGGGCATAAACCGCGCCTTGAGCTTGTCTTGGAAGTCGGCCCAATTGAAATTAAGGGGCGCGCCATCCTCGGCTTCCTCTAGGTGCAACTGTGCCTCTTGCTATGCGTGGTACCAATTAATGGCATCACCGGCAAGGTACATAGCTGCCGTCAAAACCTTGCTATTTCCTGTCTGCTTAGTTGTCGCAAAATAAACATTCAATTGATGCAACCAAGAATGAATAATCGTAGCATCCATCTTACCATCATACTTACTGAACTGGATCTTCTCTGTGATTGGGTTGTTGGAGTCCGAATCTCGGCTTGCGCCACTTGATGAACTACCAACATCTTTGGTTGGCTCGGACTTCAAGGTGAGAACCCGTCGAATCAATTCTTGCATGCGTAGTTCTCTCTGTACCTCACGCTCTGCCTGTCTTTCTTCAGCCGCCAAGCACGCTTGCTCACGCTCACGCTCCATGGCTTCCTGTCGTTCTGCTTTTCTTTTTAGATGTGTCATCGCAATGCGATTCGCTTCTTCTTGTTGTGCCATCATGTCCATCATCGACTTGACCAAAGCCTCCATAGGATTTGGTGCAAACCGTGGCGTAGATGGGGAAGGGGGAGGGTCAGAAAAACCTCCTAGTGGGGAAAATTCTTCTTCACCTTCTTCATGCTCATCACCTTCATGCAAAGTATCCATTCCGCTTCGGGTGATGACAATACACTGAAGTCTTGAATTCTCAAGTTCACGAGGAACTTGGGTTCTTGTGGTTCTTGGGCCCTTGGTTCTTGAGTCCTTGAGTCTTGAGGTTCTTCTTTAGCTTGCAATCTGTGTTAGAGAAGGATATTCTCTTCACCCGAGCTCTTCTCTTTTCCGCGGGCACATCCCTTAGCGGCCTTGCGCTCACACCAAGGTTGCTTTTTTCCACCTCGCGTCGATTGGCCGGCCGCTAAGTGCACGGTCCGCTCTCAATGAGTGAAAAGAGAAACAAGGGGAGGTTGGACAAGCCCTTCTTTCTTGGATTTCCTGTCACTCTTCAAAACCACGATTAGGAATTGACACGCCCAAGAGGCCTTGGGTTATGTGCGACCGCAACAAGCAAAAAAATAAATAAAAAATTCTTGTGGTTCTTTCCTTGAGTGATACAGAACACTGTCAAAGCTTGGATACCAATGTAAGGTGCAGCGGAAGTGAATGTTGAACTTTGCTCAAGATGAGTGCTCCAAACTATGCTCAAGGATTCCTTTTACTTACGGAAGGGAGAGCCTTCCATTCCTTTGGTGAGAGCGTGCAAACGATCACAAACAAAGTGGATAAACAATGTGAATGAAGGTGTTGAGATTGAGAGATAGATAGAGAAGAATACGACACGAGAGTGTTGTCAAACCCTCCTCCGAAGGCCCCACTCTCTATGGCGAGAGCGGTCTACTATTGATTGCACAAATCTCTACAATGCTTGGACTTGCCAACGATGTCGATGACGACGAGGACATTTACGAGACGGGCTGAAATCTAAAAATGCTAAGGGCTGAAATCTGCAAATCTTTATCTGTTGAATTTTGACTCTATGTCGATGACGACGATGCACTGACGACGCGCTGAAAACGCAGATGCTGAAATCTGCGTTTTCCGGGCTAAATCTGCAAACTATGCTGGATCTGACTGTGCGACGAGGATCTGCTGCTGGAAGGTGAGATCAGCGAGGTTTGGGGGTTCTACTGTGGTGTTTGATTGCTGAAAACTGAAAACGCTGGTGCTCCTTGGTGTTCCGTCGCGGTGAATCTGCAAAACGTCAGGACTGATCTGCAAGCCAAAAACGCTAGGGCTGAAAACTGTCTGTTGTGGGAAATCTGCTAATGCTAGGGCTGATCTGCTGTGGTGCTGTGGAATCTGCTGCCGCTAGGGCTGATTTGTCAAGCAAAAACGCCAAGGCTGGTTTTGGGTGAAAAACGCTAGGCCTTTGCTGTGATGCAAAAATGCTAGGTTGGCTGATGGGGGTCCTGCAGAGAAGTTGCGTGTTGAACACGGAGTTCCTGCTGCCTCTTCTGCCAGATTTGCTAGCGCTAGGTTTTCTTATATACTTCACTTGCTAATTTGCCCTACCTAGTTCCCAACAAAAGTCACTTAAAAATAACAAGTGAAAATTGTCAAAAATGGAAAAAATAGGTCTATGCACTGTAAAAATGCTCCTGATGGTTCTAATGGAAATCTGATGATCATGCTATGTGCAACCAGAGGTTATGCATCTACTCTAAGTGTCTGGACACGCACGGTCTGCGAACAGACTCACAAAGGTGTCAGATCACTTCCTATTCTAGACTGACTAAACTGAACCCAACCCTTGCCATGAAGTAGCTTGTCCACGTACACTTAGGGTTAGATGTGCACGTGACATCTTTTCCATCCTCGATGTGCCAAATAGCCAGAATAATCTTTTACTTTGTCACCTTTCTGAGAATGCTTCTGAAACTTCATCAACTCTTTGACTTTCATCGCAAGATCTTCAACAAATTCTTCCTTGGAGTAAAGCTAATGTACCAAACTGATGCATAGTACCAACATTGGTGCTTTTCTCTACCTAGAAAATCCAATTTTGTACTAGAGAACCAGTTTGGTACTATGCAATGTACAAAAGAGTGTCAAATAGGGTACTATACAGGGTGCCTGCATAGAACCTTAGGGGATCCATAGTGCCAAATTTGGTACTTTTATGTAGTTATGCAGTTTGTTATTATAAACGGTATTACTAGTGTGCCCGCATAGTAAACCTCTAGAATTGGATGATTCTTCAGATACTTCGCATGGTTTTGATCCTAGGAGTATCTAACAAGTCCCCTAGCACAAGTGTCTACTTAAAGTTGTTTGTATTCCAATATGTAAAGAGCTTCCAATGTAGGCTTGCCGTGGTCTTCTCTCAACACATCAGGAGAAAGCTTGCCCTCTTTGTTCGATTCACTACTGGAACCCTTGTGTGCTGCAGAATGTTGGATCGGATCCTTCATAGGAAAGAATCGCCTATCCTTTGATACTACTGCAGCTTGGTGGACACCCAAGTGGGAATTTGTTAAAAGCTTATGCATCTCAAGTGAATGCCCAATGTGATCTTAGTTATTAATTTCTCTTTTAGCCATTTATTTTACTTGTTTGACATGATTCTAGGTAGGGCAATTTATATTGGATAGCATATAAGCACACCCAAGCCCCCATTGTATTATCATTAATTCATTGCCGTTGTTGGTATGTTCAACAACTCTCTCTCTCTCTCTCTCTCTCTCTCTCTCTCTCTCTCTCTCTCTCTCTCTTAGGACAGGGTTCCCTAGGGGCAAGGCCCAAACCTAAGGACTAGGGTGGTCACGGACTACGGCCAGGGGCCGGGCTAGACAGTGTGGACAGGGGATCCGTCTAGGGCAAGGGGCTAGGAGCCCGCCTATATAATGGGGGGTTGGGAGGAGGATCCTATGGTCAAGCATCCCTGGTTCTTACACTGGAATGTTAGGACAAGGGTTCCGTAGGGGCAAGGCCCAAACCTAAGGACTAGCGTGGTCACGGACTACGGCCAGGGGGCCGGGCTAGACAGTGTGGACAGGAGATCCGTCTAGGACAAGGGGCTAGGAGCCCGCCTATATAATGGGGGGTTGGGAGGAGGATCCTATGGTCTAGCATCCCTAGTTCTTACACTGGCATCAGAGATACCCATTTTTAGCTTTTGCATGTGCATGAGGCGAGAAGGAAAGGCGTGGAGAAGATCTCTACTCAGGCGGGCAAGGCGAAGCCGAGGTCTGCTAGCTCGTGTGCTGCCGCTCTAAGCTGGAGAAGAAGAACCGTGGGCAGTGCCTCTTGAGGTGAGGGGAGCCAAGGGTCGACTTGCTCGAAACCCGGAGCTTTGGACGCAGCCAAGTAACACCTCGAGCTCCTTCTCCTTTGGTCTCTCTCGGTGGCTCTGTAGCACGCACCATTGCCAAGAATCGCTTGCCTTTCACACTGTAGTGCCCTAAGGCCTTTGGCCTTGGGAAAATTCTTTAAGATAGGGTGCATGCCCACCCTGGCATACACCCCATACAAGCGACATACGATCGCTTGGCATACACAGTTACCTCCCGGCATACACGGTTTGGCAAGTTGGCAAATTTTAGCCATTTTTCAGACCTCCGCAGGTTCTAAAAACCAGACATTAAGGATCCAAATTTGCCGACAGAAGTTTGCATGATTGTTCATTCGACAACTTGCAACTTGCCGGATTGCATACGATGCAAGCAAGTTATTTGGGACGCTCAAAATTCTTGACACCTTCAATTTTGTCGGCGATTTGAAGTTCCTCGGTAATTTCAACTCTTCACGAATTCTCCCGCGGCTTGGAATTCACCTTCTTTACCATCGCCGGCAGAATTAGCACGGTTCATCACCGGCGTCTGCTACGAATTTCTGCATTCGGTACGGCTACGAACTTTTCTGTACTCCAAGGTATTGTTTTCTCTTTTTATTCGTACAACACATTTCGCCATGAGTACGGAAATTGATGATTAACATATGTTTGACTTCGAATACCTGGAGTCAGCTCCACCTATGGATGTCGTGTGGCCGGATACTCTCACGGAGGGTACCAACGTGGCAACAGAGACATATCATGCATACCTCAGTAGTCTATCTCTCTCTCTGCAAGAATCTACACCTCCTCCTCAAAGTGTGTTTGATATTCTCGAGGATGATAGTAACTTGCCGGATGCCAGGGAGTTTGTCTCTCGACAGGACTGGCAAACTTTTGAGGCCCGATTTCGCAAGCTAGCTATACGGGTCCAAATATTGGCTACGCAAGTGGACAATCTCACACAATTAATTTACAATATGCTACCAGAATCAACTTTTCGCTTGTCGGCAACCCAAGAGGTTGTCTACCCACCACTGGTTGTAGAAACAAATCTGGTCGTGACCAACGTGGTCAGGAAGCGAATATCACAATCCAACTTTCGACGTGCAAAAAGTCAAAAATTATGCTTTATTTGCTTAGGAACGCATTAAAAAAAACAGTGTCCACATGTCCGACAACATAAGCATGATGCATTAATTCGTGATTCGATATAAACTCCAGTTTTGGTGCACGGCACAATAGTTATACGTGCATGTGGCTTTTCAGAGTATTGTCCATTTTTTGAATTGGGTAGTGTTATGCCCCAATTTCTTTTCTGATGTAATAATTTTGGTACAACCAGTTCCATACTCTCGGCTTATACGATCAGTCGAAGACATTATGAGGTGCATGCAAGATAAGCGATTAGGGTGTATATGGTACACGTGTCACACAATTTTACATTCCGCATTTACTTTGGACAGTATTGTTTGTTGTGCAAAGCCAAATGCTTGGTCAATTTCACGTGACACAAGACTTCTAATTCGTGTTACGATTGATTTGGTGTAACGAGCAGTGGCCACCAAGTTGAGAGCACCTACATTCATCGAGATATCAACTCACCGAATCCCTCCCAGTCTAGACTATGCCAGGCACTTATGGTTTTGGCTCTCATGTTTGAGGCCTCATTTTTTCCAAGGGCTTAAAAGTCTGCATGCACGGCATGTTTGCTAAGTGGATTCACTTCTACCATCTTATGAAATACGCTTCCGCTATAACACTAGACCTTCTTTCAAGGACAAGAAGCAAACTGCCAATGCTAAGTCATCCTCATACAATCACGACTCCCTCCAAGATAGGTAGGTCAGGATGTGTTTTGTGTTTTTCTGTTACCTCTCTCGATAAGAGAGTCATACCAGAAAACTGTGGCATGCTTATAGGATAAGCTACAAGCCAGGCATAAGATGCGTAAGAACACACATTAGCTACACGCTAGGCATAAGATGCACATGAGCATGGACACCGCATATACAAGGTAGTAACTTAACGAATGTTCCTCAACCCAGCATGCTCTCTCTCTCTATCTTTTCTAAATTCCTTAAGGGAATAATGCAAAGATTTATGATTACGATTATGAAATACGTTTTGCTTGTGAGTCAATTTGAGCCAAGGTGCTCTCACTCTTAGCTAGAACTTGGCCAAGACGCCATTCAAATTAGTCTTCTTCGGTTAGTCATTTGAACACTAATTATTATCAAGGCTATGAGCCACACAGGCTGGTTAAGAGCTGTTGTCAGATCTAGGGTAAGACCCAACTCTTCCCATTCCCTAGGTGATTGTTTTCCAGTTTGAACAGACCTACCTAGTGGACTCCCCATCAATAATAATGGACCGCAAGAACTTGTCATTACATATGTTTTGGGTATTTTGTAAGCACTACATGTTTTGGTGCGAAGATTGAGTTGGGTTTTTTATGAACTTGCATTCACATAGGCTGATCTATAACAACGTATAGATGAAGCAAGCATTTCAAACAGTATGGCTATCCATCAGAGCTCCGAGACTCGACCGGCAAGGCTCTCTTGTTTTCTCTATAGCACTAGGCGTGTATATAGGAGCATAGTTTTGTGGTATGACCACATATGTGATTACTAAATCACACGCTACGTGTTGATGGTCATTTTTGGACACCTTCACACTTTGTCTTTTAAGAACAATTATCCGTCAAGGATAGTCCAAAGGTTCTTTTCACCCTTTCACCGAGGGGGTTGGTTTGGCAAGATATACCCAAGGGTTTGGATTGCCACGGCAACACCTAGGGTCACAAGTTCACTTTATCTTTCTTTACTAATCTCTAATGCTAGTTGCAGCAATTTCGATATGGTACGCTTACAGGTTGAGGGTTGTACTTGACTTCTGGGTAAGTATCAGGTACTTTTTACCTCCTCGTAAGTACATGTTTTTATTGGGATTTATTTTCTTTTCCAATTAATCTTGTTTCCGTTATATAACCAGGATGTTTGGGCTAGAAGGCTTTGATCCAGCTTGCTCTTTAGCCAAGTGACAAGGTCATGACGAGCACAGCATTTTGAGAAAATATTGTATTTTCTCTCTTGTCTGTTCCTCAAGATACCGTAATGGGTTTGAATCTTGTTGACACAATTACAGACCTACATGGTACGGTTCTGTTTGGCACATGTTCTCGTATGGAACACAACATGGTCTAGGAACTCAAGGAATTCTGCTTAGCCAGTGTGGGGCAAGGATAATGAGGGTCCCTCTCACTCACGTCGCCGAGTGTTTGCAGCTACCTCCACACACAAGTACATCTCGTGCTTGATGGATGTCACTTTTTCTTACGTCCTTCTTCGAGATATATTCCACGTGGAGAATATGAGTCTCTGGGACTGACATTGGCGCCTATTTCCTAATGATGTGTCGCGAGAAGTCCCTACGTGCTGGTCGCATCCGTTTATTCGACCATTTGGAGCACACCGTATCAGGAACAATTTCAGTGGCCAAAAATTGCCGGGTAGTAAGTACAGACTTGTTCCCATTACAAGCTGTGAAACCACCTTAACAGAGGGTTGTTTCTACATATAGCCAAGTATGCTACGTTCATGAGAATGTCTCATGGTTGGTACGTAGGTGTGACTGGGGTGTCACATTCTGTTATGGTCCAACTTTTGTTGCCTGGCTTTCCCGTATGTACCGTGGAAAGTCTCGTCATGGAATTGCGGTTTGGATAAGTTTGTGTTAAATGCATGCACACTAGGTGTTATGGCCCCTAGTGTTTAACACTGATTTATTTGGAGCGGCATGCTAATTCATGGACTTTTTTGTTTTTGCAATTTTTTGCACTTCAAGTGCAACTTTTCAAGCAGATTGATGAGTTTACACCCTACCGTACAACGTAACGGTTCAGTAGGGGTGTCTGTGGTTGGTTGGTCTAAACTCTATGAGCTTACTCCACTCCAAACCGTTTTCAACTTAGTTGGTTGTCTTCATTCCATATCGAGCATATGGCTGGATACTCAATGGTTGCGTCATAGTTTATCGTCAGTCGTGGAAGACTCTCTGTAAGTGGTTGGGGGAAAGCACCTCACTCTTACTGCTGCTATTCATCCCGTGTGGATGGGCAACTTACAAGTATTATTTGCTAAAGGATCTGCTAAGAGCATACGTTAGCACAACGCATTTTGAATGGGAGATTCTCTCCCTATTCTAGAATTTGCTTAGGTTAGGTTTTCAACTTTGACCACTTGTGGTGGTGGGGTTGGATACCGTTTCAATAGTTTCATACGTCAAGAACTTAGTAGGTGTGCTGACAAAGTATGTTAGCATGTAACCTACATTAGGGGTGAATATGTAGTTCTATGTGTCCCAAAATGTTTAGAAGTCTGACATAAGGACTCTCCCTATTCTATCCCTTCGTAGCTATGAGCTTTTTAAGATACGTGACTTGGAAATCTGGCTCACAACTTCATGGAAAGTTACGCCAAGGTTTTCTTGCATTATTTAAGTATCTTCAGAAAGTTTGAAACCTGGGTTTGTATTAAGACACCTCTTAGTTGTGATAACTCGTTAAGCATTCTCAAGTGAGTTCTACATGGATTCTTCACGCTATGTTGGTTATGAGTCGGTTAACCACGACAGTTGCAAAAGGACAACAATGTTGAAAATCAAGATGTTGCTTTTGGTTTCATTGAACCTCCTCATTGCACCAATTATCGGTCATACGGACAACGGGCCCACGTATGGGACGTCAATAAAGAAAAAATCAGTGTTCTTACGTAGATATTACCACTTGTGTTTTCGAGGACAAAAACTCTTCCTTAAAGGGGGAGTAATGTCAGGACAAGGGTTCCGTAGGGGCAAGGCCCAAACCTAAGGACTAGGGTGGTCACGGACTACGGCCAGGGGCCGGGCTAGACAGTGTGGACAAGGGATCCGTCTAGGGCAAGGGGCGAGGAGCCTATATTATGGGGGATTGGGAGGAGGATCCTATGGTCTAGCATCCCTAGTTCTTACACTCGCATTCTCTCCATAGCTCTAGGCTCCCGCATCGTTGAATTTGACATGGTATTAGAGCTCTACGCTCATTGAATGTGGGAGAAGAGTGGCACTGCGAGAAGGGAAAAAGTAGGAGCAAGTTGAGGAGTAATCCACATCTACATTTTGGAACGTTTCATGACAGTGCTCCGTTTTTTGACTCTCTCCCTAGCGTTTTGAAATGCAGCGACCCAAGTGGGATCCCAAGGTAGCTTTTTTATCCAATGGCGCTTGGATTAATTGCTTGTGGTGGTCTATGCGAGAAGGAAAAAAGTAGTAGTAAGTTGAGGAGCAATCCACATTTGCGTTTTAGAATGTTGCATGACAACGCCGCGTTTTTTGACTCTCTCCTAGCGTTTCGAAATACAGTGACCCAAGTGGGACCCCAAGGCAGCGTTTTAATCAAACGGCGCTTGGATTTGTTGCCTGTGGTCTATGCGAGCCTGCTAGCATTTTGAACCGTTCTTGGCAAGACCTAAGGATCGGTCGCTTTCCAGGGACAGGGATTTCTAGAGCGTTTTGAAACGCCATTGGGAGCGGTGCCCATTAAACTCGCTATCTACGAAGTGTTTCGAAACGCAAGGGACATAGAGAAGCAGTCCTACACTAGCTTCTTGACATGCCGAGCTTAATGGGACGTTGGTGCAGCTAAAGTTGGTCGATGCTATGAAAAGGGCAAAGGACGACTTTGTGTGTCTACAGGCACATGCCAAAGTGGTGAAGCGGATGGGAAGGTCAAGGGCAGGCAGGTGGTTGCAAATGTGTATGCTTTATGGGCTTGTAAAGGCCAAGGTGCTCTGCCATAGGGCTTTTCAAAGATGGTTGGTCGAAGTGTCAAAAGTGTTGAAATGGAAGTTCCAAGAGTGATCCTCAAAGTGCTTTCCAAGCTAGTCCAAACGGCTCATCAATCGGAGTTACGGGGTACAAGTTATGACAGTTTGAAGATAGTGATGGTTTGCAGATCCCTGTCGGGGTGGACAAGTGCGACAAGGCCATGAAGTGGAAGTGAGTGGATATATATGAAGTGCTTGATTTAAGGAGCGTTCAATGTTTTCAGATCAACAATTGGAGTCCATGGAGTCCAAACGGCCAAGTTATGAGCGGTCAAATTTTTGTTGGGGTCAGTTATGTGCCATTTTGGTCGCCTCGATAAGTGTGCCATCAGGGGTTTTTTTGAGCTCACCAAGGTTTGCAAAGGTGGTATGCGGCGTATGGAGCTAGCCGGAATTGACTGTGCAATAATCGGATCTCTAAGCACGGAGATATCTCAAGTTGAAGTTGAAGGTTTGAGGCGGTTTTAAGGAATTTAATGTTTTTTTTATATTTTTTGGGCTCACTGTTCGAGGCTGGGATGAAGTCAAAATGTAGAGCCGAGATGTGGAGTCAAAAGTGGGAATGCTAGCTTCCACCTGGTCTTTGCGGCTTATTTGAACATGTTACTATGCAGGGAATGGGAGCACTCCCAAGTGGGTGCCAAAAAAAGGTTTTTTTGAAGTTTTGTGAAGAGGTTTTTTAGAGCTCAAGGGGTAGAGCTCTCACGAGCTGCCACATGGCAGGATATAAAACCCACATGGGGTTTGGGGACAGGGACATCAATGGTATATATACTGGATGAGTACACTCTCATAGGCAACAAGAGAGGAGAGAAGGGAGATAAAATGGCTCCCTCCACCCCCCCCCCCCCCCCCCCCCCCCCCCCCCCCGCGTGCGGGCACGCGTTGCCGGCGGGCCTTTGGTGGCGTTGTTGGTGCTCCTAGCTAAAATGGCTCCCTCCACCCCCCCCCCCCCCCCCCCCCCCCCCCCCCCCCCCCCCCCCCCCCCCCCCCCCCCCCCCCGCGTGCGGGCACGCGTTGCCGGCGGGCCTTTGGTGGCGTTGTTGGTGCTCCTAGCGGTGCTGTGAGGTGTCGGCCGCTGTGACGGTGGTGGCGCTGGTTGTTGACGGCGGGTCTGTTGGAGAGTTATTGGTGCCCAATTGGGGCAGGTTGTGTATATTGGTTGGTTCGTAATTAGAGGCGCATTTCTTGAGAAGTGTGTTATTTGTGACGAGTTTTTTGAGAGGATTGGGGTGTTGTGAGTGCCCTGAGCTATAGGGAGACAACGGTTTGTGTGCTCGGTGTGTTTCCATTTCCCCCTTTCCAATGTCTTGAGACGCAAGACTCAAAGGGATCGCATTTTTAGGCATTCTGCGATGGCCAATACTTGCTGCCCCAATGTGGGCATTCTAAAACGTTGCAGTAATGGAACGACCAAGCTTGTGGCCTTTGCAGATACTTGACAAGACCCTCTATGAGCTAAGTGTTGAAACGCTACCCAAGGGGGGGCCTCAAAATCAACATTCAGTTCATTGGCTAGTACGTAGTAGCCATGGTGCCTGCAGTTGCTAGAGCAGTACGAGATGGCGGCCAGGGCATTGCACTTGCAAGTCACGAAGGAAAAACAAGAATTCGATGATCCTAGCTATTTTCCCATTGAGTAGAAAGCCGTCTTAATCTCCAAGGGCAAGGTTTGAGGTTCGAGAAACGACAAAGGTAAAGGAAAAGGCAAGCTTGACGAGGACAACAATGATATGAATTCCACTGAGGTAGATGGTATGGCTCGCATGGGCAACCGCCACATTGGCCTTGGCTCCAATTTTCTAGCCAGGAGGCCGTTGCTGCAACATGCTTCAGCCTTAGAGAGGCTTGTGAGTAGCAGAGGGGCAATTGGAGCTCCCTATAATTGATTTGGACCCGTGTGTCAGAGTTCAAGTTATTGGTGTTTGAACCCATATGTCAAAAGTTCAAGGCACATTGCAACCGGCAAGGAACCAACGTGACTTATACAAAACACTATGCATGTGCGCACAATCCATTGTTGTATTATGGGCAGGATGTGTTCCAAAGTTCATTATCTTGGAAAGTTTGGACATGATGTGTCCATAGTTCAGAATAAGGGGATTTTTGGACATAGTGTGGTCTCCAGTTCAACTTTCTATGAGGCAATCGGTGCTCAAGATGGCATTTTGTTCATGAACAGGTTGATGGTTGCAAATTCGAGGCGTATCCCCCCAATGGAAAGGATCCTCTGTTTGGGTGTCATTGGTAGTTTCTTCATGGACTTGGTCTTCCTATATGTGTCCACTACAAGCTACAGAAAGGGTTTTTAAGTTTATGCATCTCAATTGAATGCCCAATGTAATCCTAGTTATTAATTTGTCTTTTGGGTTTTTATTTTACTTATTTGACAGGATTCTAGGTAGGGCAATTAATGTTGAGTACTATATAGGAAAACCCAAGCACCCATTGTATCATGATTAATTCATTGCCATGGTTGGTTGGTTAAGCAACTCTCTCTCTCTCTCTCTCTCTCTCTCATTCTGTCCATAGCTCTACATGTTTGCATTGCTGCCTTTGACAGGATCACCAACACATGAACAGAAACTGGAACAAACTGAATACTGGAACTAAAAAGGGAGAGGAGTCGACACGAAGCAGCAGAGTTCCGCCTCCTGATGCAATGGCCCCAAAGTCTGGCACCCCTTTCAATACTTCTTTCTATATTGATAACCACAAAGTAGAACTACTAGAGGAAGTGACTATGCAACTTGCAGCCATGCAATGATATACAAATCCCTCCCTCGAGGCATACTTATATAGGTACACAGGGGGCCTAAAACTGGGATGCTCCAAAAGCAAGGGACTGCTAAAGACAGTAGCCAGTAAAGCCTCCTCCAAGAGCTGCCGAGAGCTGTCTGTAGGGCCTGCCATGTGGCTTCCGTAAATCGCAGCGCGAATTGGGGAAGGCTGCCACATCAGCACTCTGGCCGCTTGCTTTATTTTAAGTTCTTGCCTTTATAATGTCCAGTACTACCTTGTGACGCTAAGCATGTACAAATGAGGGAGAGCGTTGAGGTGGAGGGAGACTCTCATGTGGGTGTGAGTCTTCTTTTGTCTCAGAGTACGCTTTCCAAAGGATCACAGTTCTTTTTTTTTTTTGGGAGAGTACAAGAACTTTGAAACACACGCACACACCCTATGTACAACGGCCTCACAAGTAGGGAGAGAGGCATCCTATCACACGTACACACCCGCACATGGGAACAGTCTCTAAGGACTTGGAACATGTCTTCAGGTCGCCAAGGGGGGATTGAACCCAAGACCTTAGGCACAGAGGCTATGACTCTACCAACTGAGCTAGCACCCGTTGACAGGATCACAATTCTTGCATTGGTACAGCCTCAGAGGATTCTAGACCCAACTCATGAGGTAGCTAGAGGGGGCTTGAGGTTGTGGGACTTCAAGGGAGCACCCTCTAGAGAGACTCTAGTGGGACCTTGAGGAGCGGGTCGAGGGATCCCTCTTCCCCTCACCCCCCCTTTACTCTCGACCATCATAGGACTCTTTTCTTTCAATACATTGCATGGCTTATCACATCTTGATGGCTAGCAGAGGAGCCATTCCATGAAGACACACCGCTACCAACGAGAAGGTCTCAATGAGGACTCTCTCATTTATGAAGAGCGTAGTGGTCTAGACACACAGCTCCCAAGATAATTGCTTTTCAGTGGCTGGGTGCACACAGAGGCGTAGCAGTGGGAACCTGGCTAGCCTTCGGTGGAGCCAATTCATTTGCCTTGTGTGGGCATCCAGTGGAGACTTAGCAACACTGTGTATGGGACTATTGCCACTAGGCACAAGAAGTTTGACTCAAGGATGTCTGTGATGGCTTCCATGCTTCCACATATGGTCTTTCGTTAGGAAGCAACAACGTTGTTAGCAAGTTCTAGGCAAACACTTGACTATTGGACACAACATTATAGCCTAGCTCGCTATTAGGCTCTAGATGGCACGACATTGGCAATGCCCTACACTTCACATCTCTACGGTGACATGGACTCAAGAGAGAGACCTTAGATGGGAGTTGATCGCAGCACTTTGGTTCATATGGAATGCTGATGTTTCTGCACCTTTGAGGGGTCATGGAGTTTCCGACTTTCCTCCTCATGAAGTTGCACTAGACTATGAAACACCACTATAGAATTCACGCCATCAGCCTTGAATAACAAACCATAAGCATATAACTGTAGAGCTTACACATACTTCAGAGCACAGCCTGTGGAGTGGCTACGATGGGACCTCTACTGGCTGCCCTCCCCCCCTTCCCCCCCTTTCCACCTCCCCTCTCGGTCCCAAACCTTCATGGCCACTCCTATGCCTCCAGCTAACCTAGGGTTCCTTTCTTTCAGTACACTGCACGACTTATCTTGATGGCTTGGCGAGTGGTGGAATGAGATGAACACTTATCATAGCTATTCCAAGTTGCTCAGTTAGAGTTACTTCAGACTTAGTCAAGACTTCATATGAGACAAGACTGGAATGGAAAGTAAAACTGGAACTGAAACACAAACTCAACTGGAAATAAGACTGAACACTGGAACTAGCGACTGACACTGGAATGTATTCAGAGTAGACCAGTACAACAAAGTGAGTCAAGTCTGCTCAGAGCTTAATTAGGTTACAAGATACAAGAGCGTATAGAACTCTAAGATACGAGCACTAGCTCCCAAAAGAGGAACAAGAGATCAATAGCCAGCAATAGCCTGTAAAAATGAGTAATGGGCCCTATTTATAGTCTTCCTATTGGACCTTTGACTGATTGTACATTGTTCCATTTACCGTAGTAACTGCCTTTGGGAATTACCAGAACAAGCGCCTTTGCAATTCCTACAGTCTACGTTCTTCCTTCACCCTTTTCTTGATTTTCGGTGTAAACAAAAATTTTCAGTAGTTGATGATGAATCAGGCTTTCTCAGTCCAATGGACCCTTTTCCGTTTATCTCGACCCTTCTTCTTTGGTGGTTGTTTTAATTACCTTGTGTCCCTGGGCCCCGTTAGAAAGGAAACCATAAGTTGGAACAACTTATAAAATCATTTTTATCTACTAGGAATTGTTTGGGTGGTCATGCCATGTCATCACTTTGTGACATACCTCCCTCTTGAAAGAATTGTAATTGCCCTCGATCACACCTACAAGAACAAACATAAGGCATAAACTAGTTCAGTAGACATTGACTCTAAGTACAGACTCACTAGACGACACAAATCCAACACTTGCTCAAAGACGGTAGTCACTGAACATCCACATCACATTCAAATCAAATCACATAAAGTCATCGAGATCTTGGACCATGATCTCTCGGCAACGTGTTTAGCAATCGTATCTAGTTCCACACCGGATCTCATTGATGTTGGATTGACTAATTCTTATTGCTATCATGTCCATCTCATATTGCTATCATGTCCATCTCTTATGGAATTTCAAGACCGAAATGCTCCAGTTATTTCGTCTTTCAAACAAGAACTCAGACACACTTGCATGAGAGAGCTTACGAAATCAGAATCATTTTGGGAATCCCCAGGTCGAAGTACTTTCATAAAGTCATACAATAGAATACTGTCACCTTGTCACAATATTCCTGAAATCCAAAGGAAAATCAGTGACTTTATTCCATTTGGGTAACCTGTGACAAAGGAGCGGAGTGACTCCCCTCTTGTGCAGTCCCGTCTGCACCAGATTCAACCGTGCTGATCTACGGGATCTCTCGGAATAGTCGAAGCTAGCCGAAAGCCTCAAGGTAAAGTTCCAGTATCAAAGGAGTATCTGATAGGTCCTCTTCCTCCATCGACTTCGCATCCAATGCTGGATAGTTCTTGAATTTCACTAAGAACCACCATATCACTTTACCTTTCACTTTCCTTTCCTTGTGAGCCAGTATCTATTTGGGAACGAGTATCTCTTCGCTCTCTTCTACTTCACGTTGCTCCTCAGGCTCCTTGTCGACTGGCACCTCACCCTTGAAAGGTTTCAAGCATAGTAACAGGGGACGCCCTTTTTCGGGCTTCCCGTCCCCACTTTTCCGTCCCCACTTGCCGTCCCGCTCTCTTTTTTACACTAAAAATCCATTTCAGCCCCGTCCCCCGTCCCCCGTTCCCCCGTCCCGGAATGCGTCCCTTGTGACTATGGTTTCAAGAGACTCACCGTCACTCACATGAAAAGCATTGTGAATCTTCCAAGTATCTGGCAACTTCAGTTTGAAGGATACATCATTTATCTTCTCTTGAATCCGGTAAGGGCCATAATATCGCATACTTAGCGTTGGAAAAAGCCTCTCCTTTCCCTTTCTTTTCCTCAGGTGTGCCTTCTTAAATCGTATGAGCAACCAATCATCTTCCTTCAATTGCAAGTTGTGTCGATGTTTATCGCATAGTTACCCAGAACCAGAACGGGGAACGGCAACTGCATGAAAGCCATTCTCTGTTTTGGATACTCATGTCTGAAACACGGAACGGTAAATTGGGATGGGAACGGGGAACAAAGGCCTGAAAATGGCCATTCACTGTAACTATGGTTTATCAGCTACCTTCTTATGTCATGCTTGAGACTTTCCAAGAGCCTCGTGAACCTTTGCAAAAGTAGTGTCCAAATTGCGTATGGAATTGACCCTAGGCACAACAGGTTTGGGTCAAAATTCTCTGTGTAATGGCCTTGATTCTCTTAGATATGGTCTTCGCTTAGGGGGCAGCGGCATAGTCAGCAAGTTTGGAGCCAGCACTTAGCTATCAGACGGAGTGGGACAGCCTAGTTATTAGGCTCTAGGCGAGGTGACCTCAGCAATGCCCTTAGCCTCACTTCTTGACGGTGACATGGACTCAGGATAGAGACCTTAGACGGGAGCTGATCAGAAGCCCGGGTCTTTAGTTCATATGGAAGGTTTAATGTTTCCACATCTTGGAGGGGCGACACCGCCCGCTTCCTGCAATGACAATTCAAGTTTACTAGCTTGAGCTGACCGGAGACAATATGACAGCATTCAGGGCAGCTCAGACAGGAGTGAAAATGGACACCAGGCATTCATTAGTGCGTGGCCTAGAATGAAGAAACTGTTGGCCAGAAGGGATGAGACTCCCAATGTTTTGATGTGGTGTGCAACAGCCTTGGCAAATCGCTGAAGGCAGACAACAATAAACTGTAAAGCCCCAAAGGATCGTAAGACTCAGTAAACAAACGCTGAGCTAAAAGTAGAAAAATTCATTGCTCCCACATGCAATACAACTAATAAATGAAGATCCAACGACCTAAGAAAAGTACTTACAAGTTCTCCTCCTCAATAGAAAGAGAGTCAGAGGCCGCAGAATCTCGGTAGTTTGGAAGGCCATGTGCATACTTTTGAGCATGTAGTCCATCTGCAGCCTTGTTAAGGTCATTCCTTGGGTAGTTGCTTGAGCCCGATGGCTGGTCATGATGTTGTGAATCACCTCTATAATCCTTTGGAACTGTTGGCCTCTGCTGCGGGTTTTCAAAAAACTGCAATGGAGAATAATTCCTCCCTTCCTCAAGCCAAGCTGTTTCCAGTCTGTGTCCCTCATGCACCAAAGCGTTGGGCTCAAACCTAGAGCCTGCTACTCTATTCTGCCTCCTACTCATGGGCCGAGGCTCCATTACAAGCCCACTGGAGAGCGTGGGAATTGCAGGAAAACAGTATGGGGAGGAGGGGTTGGTTTTTTGGTTGAATGAAACTCCGCTTTGAAGTGTCCAATGTCTCAACGACCCAGCCTCTGGGTCATTTCTATCTGTTTGAGCCTCATCACTCTCAGTCCTTGCGTAACTGGTGAACTGTCTTGTAGTGGCTGGTGACCACATTTTTGGGCCAGTAAAACTCATGCCAAGAGGGAGGGAGGCCAAGCTTATCTTCACCTCAACAGATAGGCCCAGCACTTTCTTGAATATATTGGCTATGCTCTTTCTGCATCTCTCAGCTTTTTGTTTAAGCTCAGGTTTTGCAAATTCCAAATGGGCCACTGCATCAACTGCAAAAATCAAGCTCTTCCTTCAGCAAAATGTTAAGATATGCAGCATGAAGAAATTCTTGTCAGTGTGTAAGTATGTGCAAATACCGTAGACGCACATAGGCAAAGGTTTAAGGCATATAACATACAACTTTAGAATTGAGACATAAGTGAAACAAGGCAAAGACCGATCAACTCAATTGATATGATAACATGCTAGAGCTCATTTGCTTCTACCTTGACACCTTAAAGAGTGACATTATGTACCTGCTGAAAATGACATGGCTAACAGTTTTCCATGGTACTGTAGCAACTGCCTCAGAGGTTTAGATCCACAGGCTTCTAAAACATTAAGCCAAATGCTTCTCAAATTTCCAGGGCTTTTAAAACTGGAATGCCTTCTGCTCCCCTCATTTGAAAAGGGTGATTCTGCTACTGAAGACTCAGTAGTAGAAAACTCCCTCGAAGCATCGTGAGGAGATGACTGATCAGTAGGATGGACCTGAATTTCATAACCTGGTTTTATTGGCCTGCTTGCTCTTCTGCGAGAAGAAACATGAGTTCTTCTCTCATTCGTCGGAACGGTTCTTTTTGGTGCACATTTTCTTCTAGTTTCCCGGCGCCATCTGGAAGAACCTTTGGATTCATGTAGCTTCTTGCTTGCTCGAGCAGATCGAGAAACAGGGCTTGGAGTGAGGCTAGCAGTTGTAGATGAAACTGCAACCTTTGAAGGCCGATCAGGGCCGAACCGCAACAAGGCAGCAGTTAACCATGTTGTTCTGTCTTTAGAAGCTTCTCTCAACTGCTTTTCGGCCTCAGATAATATTTTCAAGGCAGTCCGCAACCTCTCCATTTCTCCTTCAGATACTGTTATGATCAATAATAGCACATAAGTACATGCAGGAGGCAAATGCGATGCTTTAGATGCCAAAGATTATGAGCAAGCGTATAAAGGGCTTGCATGCAAAGCACATGGACTTCACTTGCAGATTGCAAGAACTCTTACAAGCATGCCTTGAAAAGAAACCTCTGTCCTGATCCCTGTTCATGATTTCATAGCTGCCGGCAAGAATATCAGTGATAAGGGTGGCCAACTGTGACATTAAATCTAGAGGCTCTATCCCAGAGTCAATTAATTCTCTTGCCCTTCGCACTGTGCTCACTGTATCTGCACTAAGCGCCAAATCTAGCAAGCTTAACAGTTTATCGTCGGAAACAGAGCCAACCTGAAACAGAAAGCCCAAACCCAGCATACTCTTATTAGTATTACCAAGAAAGGCATATGCTCTAATACCGACATTTTTACAGAATAGGAACATCTTGAACTTTTGTCACCTAGATGCACTGCTTAAAGCCAAATATGACTTTAGTGCAGTGTGGAAAGCCTGGCTTGCAAATTAGAACTTCCTTGGACGTGTTCCATGACCGCAATACATGCAGAAAAAGGCCCAAAAGCAGCAACAAACAGATCCTCTTCCAAAGAACAGATATGCAGACATTTCTATCCCATTGTTTCTTCCTTGATGCGTGCAATGTCTATACAACTCAAGGTGCCATTGCACTAAGAAATCTTAAGGTTGATGGCATAGCTATAAAAGTTGAGCTTGAGCTGAACCTAGTCATAGAATATATGCAGAGGGTACAGGGAATATGCTCATTGCTGATTGTTTGCAATGATCTCCTCAAGTGTAGCTTTCGTATACCTGGTTGACTCCACGATAAGTCCAGGTTCACCTTTAAGGAAAGTGTAAGGTATACACTCATGATAGTCACCCATAAGCCACTATGACCATCATCTCCATCATGCATAGTATGGACTGATTACTACAACATCCCCACTATCATGATCAGATGTTGAAGAGGCTGATATATATGATGCTCTTGGTGGATTGAGACAATCACTCTCTACAGAATGCATGAGGACAAACAAAACTTTCCAAAGGCTAACCTTAAAAGCTACTGAGAAAAGGAATAATAATAAAACAAATGCGTGTTGCACGAACCAGTTCATGGATTGTACCAAGAGTAATCCTTTGGCCCAAGAGGCTAAGTTGATCCAGTACAGTTTCAGCATCACGAAGAGACCCCTCAGATTTTGACGCGATCAAGTCCAATGCTCCAGGCTCAATGTCCAGATTCTCCAACTTTACTAAATTTTGCAGCCGGCTGACAATGTCTGCATGTTTGATCTTCGGAAAGAGAAACTTTTGGCACCTGGAGATAGCAGTGCGAGGCAGTTTCCCAGGATCTGTTGTGATAAGAATGACTACAACATTCCTGGGGGGTTCCTCTAAGAGCCTGAGGAGAGTAGTCCATGTCTCATGGGTAAGCATGTGGCATTCATCAATGATGAAGACTTTGTACCGTGAACCTGAAGTGATTGCAAAGGTATTTTGTAGGAGAGCTTTCACATTCTCTATTCCATTGTGACTTGCAGCATCTATTTCGTGAACATCTGGCGTATTGCCAGATGCTAGTGCAATACATTGAGAGCATAACCCACATGGTTTCCTATCACCTGAAGTGAGGCAATTCAAGGAAGCGGCAAAAATCCTTGCGGCAGAAGTCTTACCAGTTCCTCTTGAGCCTTGAAATAGATAGACAGGAGCAACTTTACCCTTTGCAACAGCATTGGAAAGCGCATGCGTCACAAGATTCTGCCCTATTAGCTCGTCAAATGTCTTTGGCCTGTACTTCTGACATAAACTTCTGGGCCTTTCAATAAAAACAGCCAGTTCTTTTCCATCAGAAGTAGAGCAATCGCGACGATTCTCCATTTGTATACCTGGAGTCAAATTTTTGAAGCATTGGTCAGAGTTCTGCTCACCCGGACCTGATTCCCTACTAACACCACCCAGTTTTCTCCTTAACCCGTCTGATGAAGAGGTCCCTCCATTGTCAGCTAATGCTGAGGGTTCTGCAAACAAAGGAGCAGTCCCTTTCTCTTCTCTTAGTATGGGCTTACACAAATCATCTGCAATGTGCTCTGCCACTCTCTCTCCTTGGGACTTCAAGACAGCTTTTGGACTGGCACCACCCTTTCTTCTCGATGGGTCCGATGGGTTATTTCCGACACGCTTGCTTTGCCTCTTCCCTTTCGGCCAACGGCAAGGCATGCCACAACCATTTCGAGGCAGCTCAGAGACATCTAGTTCATCATCCAATGAAGCCTCCCAGGCATCTGGAAGTGATACTTGTGACAGCGTCCGCTGGCTTGTGTGCGATGAGCTTGTAAGAAAATCCTGGGCTGGTACCCAGCTTGTTTTATCAGCTGTGCTGGCCAGCCGCATTCGGGAGTTGGGTTCTCTAGAGAAGGGTGACAAGGGTCGAGAAGCAGAGCCGTGCACCTCATAGGGACCTGCGTTCACATCTTGCTTCCAGTGCTCCTGTTCTTCATATGATGGTCCCTCCAGAGAGAACGTTGTTAGCTGTTGCCCACCTGCATAGAGACTGTCATCATGCGAGTTTAACATCAATGGAGACAGAACTTGAGAGCTCTGTTTTGTGGTAGTCTCCCTTTTTAGAGTTGAGCCCTTTCGGGTAGGAGACTTCTTTGATCCTGCCTGATTTCTGAACTCGAAGGAGTCACCAATGTCGCGTGAGGACACCCCCGCCTTCATCAACGGAACATTTGGCAGTTTAGTTGCTCTCTCATCCAAATTCTGTCTTTGTTCCCTTTGCTGTGCGTATTCAGGTCCGCCATCTCGCACCCTCCTGGAGTTTGTCCAGTTCTGCAATGAGTAGTCATCATCATTGGCATCCCCTGTGAGTTTATGTGGAAATTCACCTCCAGACTTTGGTGAGTTCCTTCTTTCCAATCCACCAAATACATCCTGTTGTTGCTGTGTTTCACTACCAAAGGAAGTGCCTTGAAGGCCAAGGTCCCAGCCGACATGCCCACCATCGTCATTTCCTTGAGTAGGTGAGCTTTTGGGCACAGGAATAGCATTTCTTCTTGAAATCCTTCTTGCATAAGTGTTGCTCAAGAGCTGTCCTCCTAAATGGTAGTGAACTACTCTTCCACTGCCTGCCTTGCCTGTTTCCGTACTCCGCCCCACATGTCCCCTCAACAGTGGCTTTTGGTTGGAGTTTGAAGCTGCCGGCGCATTCTCAAAACCAGGTGTTTTGATTGTTGATGGGTCTCTCAAAGACCGTGCTCGTTTTAGAGCAATCAGCTCCCTCATCAAAGGGAGCTCGCCTGGCTGGCCTGAATCCAGCATGGCCTTCAAGTCCTAAACAAGAGGGTGTCATCAGAAAGTAGCCAAGCAAAATAGCCTAGAAAGTAGCAATAAACCTACTGTAAGGAGGAAAACAAGAGTGGATGATCATGGATGAGGTGGAGGTTGGTAAGTTGTATGTGTGTGTGTGTGTGCGTGCACACGCTTGTGTTGGGGGGGGGGGGGGGGGGGGGGGGGGTTGGGGGTGTGCGGGCGGGGGGGCAATTCATTTGACTATCTGTGTCACCAGTGCATGCTAGCGCACTTTCGGAAACCAGTAATAGTGCGAAGGAATCAACAAAACACACACTTACAACAACCATTTCAGAGAATTGGTAGACAACATGATCTGAAGTCTGCAAGGGAGTGGCAGCTCTTCTGTTGAGATGCTTGCTGTGGAATGCCATTATTTTTGTCTTCTCTTGGAGTGTGAGCCTCAGCTAAATTTTGATTGTTGAGATTTCGAGGAATCGCTCGCGGCATGCACAGTATACTTTTGACAAATACATAAATGCACCAACACAGGACCAGACATACAAGTAGACTATGGCAAATATATAGTTACAAATCAAGTTAGTAATGTACATACCAGAAGTAATTATGGTTACAAACTAGATTAGCATTGTAGTATATTACAATTTACAAGTTTAATGTACAGACATATTCAAATAAGCACTCAATTTAACTAGTTCTGCATGTACATATTCTGCACATTATGCAATCAGTAACAGCAAGCCGAAGAAATCGATAACATTTGTCCATGGTTCATATCATGTATCAACCACACCCAGAGCTAAAATCCTATTGTCTGTAGAACACACACAATACGAGCAACTACTCTACACACACGGCCAATGCAACACCCATGTTCAATCATCATGTCGAATCTGGTAAGAGGGGATGTCATAAACAAACTCGGCAAAGCTTGATATAGTACTCTAAATGTGCCTTTCATGGGCGCCCACAATGAGTCCATTGCCAACTCGAGCTGTAATAGTAGCTGGAAGAGCTCTCCATATTGGATAACCCCAATTTAGCAGTCCGTGTAGAAGCATCGCTGAAATTCTCGCACCAAAACTTCCTACAGCTGCCCAGAGGAACATGCGCAAATGAAGTTTGCTTTATCATGAACAAATGGGATCAATGGAGTATGGCATTCCTTTCAGCTCAGATTAGCAGAAAATGTATGAAAGCGCAACATCAAAGGCGGCCTGACGAGGAAGAGGGTAATCAACATTATGCACAAACTGAAGAGAAAGGAGTAGACATGGGACCTTAAAGGCCACAAAAGACGCATGCTGAAAAGGAGAAGAGTAATGGGAGGAAGGGAATTTTAAATACCAATTAAAAAGCCATATCCAGGTGCAGATTGGCAGCAGCAGAAGCAACCGCAGCTGAGTGTAATTGAGTGGTGATGTGATGGCTCAAATGTTGATGAGAGAGAAACAGATGGGTCGTCTGCTGCTCCAACCGACCCTCTCATCAGCTCCCCTTGTACCACCCTGGCTGTAAAACCGAATTGACCTGTGTGTGTGTGTGTGTGTGTGTGAGGAGGGAGAGAGAGAGAGAGAGAGAGAGAGAGAGAGAGTTGGGTATAGTAGGTGCAATATGCTCAAATTTGGTGATTGATGGAGAGAGAGAGGTTGGGGTGTAGTTAAAGGTTAAAACTTAGCAATGCTCAAGAGCAGTGTTCGGGAAAAGTGTGCCTCAGCTTAGCCTTGATCCGGTTGCAAAATCAAAGTAGCCTGTTGAGGGGAGTGCAGGAAGGAGAAAATTCCGCTTAAAATACATGGAAAATAGTGTAATTTTGCAAAAACACTAGCTAGTAATGTAAAATTTCCGGTTCAGATTTGTCTTGGAGGGATTTTTGCATGTTTGTGAAAATGATTTTTCCCGAACACTGCTCAAGAGTGATTGCAAACCTGTAGAATCTAGAGAGAGAGAGAGAGAGAGAGAGAGAGAGAGAGAGAGAGGTCCCAATCTGGATTCTGTAGAAGCTTGAAACATGAGAGCAGAGAGAGCCACATATCCATATCAAGATGAGAAAAATATTTTAATAAATAAATAAATAAAGATACCTCAGTTTACCTTTTCACCCATTATCTTGGGCAAATCTATGCAGGATATTATAAGCCATCCAATCAGGAAATTCCATTTCATTATCCACCTCTTTCTTTGAGCCTACTTTATTTCTGAAATTGAATTCTGATGAGGGGACATATGATCCGGCTCTATTATTTTTATTATAACTAGAATAAAAATACATTGGTTTTTTATTAACATTTTTTGGGCATCTAATTGAAAAGCAGGCCCTGCAAAAGAGCTCCTGCTGGATACTGGCCCTTCAATCCTGTAATTTCAGAAAATGGCAGAGACACGTGATTAATAAGCTTGCATTTATTATCTTGCAATAATTAAATGGAAATAAAAAAGCAGTTTTAAGCTTAGTATAATATATATATATATATATACAGCCTTTTAATCCAAATGTATCACGCCTCATCTTGGGCTCTAGAAACTTTTTTTTTTTGGACCCGGCTTTGGAACCTTTTCACATGCATATGAACATGCTAACTCTAAATTTGAGAAGGATAATAATCACACTAAAAATCTCATATTATAACTAAAAGTTCCATAATTTGAACCGGCTTGAGAACCTTCTTGCCCAAACTTGAGCTAGCCATTTTTCATTTTGAACAGGCATTGAGTATTGCCTCTGCTTCTCAATAGCCTTATGTAGGTCATAGTGAATTTTTGTTCAAAACTCCATTCAAGACACGGTATATATAGCTTCCTGCCACATGGGATTTAGTAATTCGCCCTCATTCTCAACATCCGATGCCTTCTGGCTCCTCTTTGCCTTTCAACTTTGATGTTTCCCTTGTTTGTAGCGAAACATTGAGGCTTGCTAACATGCACGTGCCCATCATATTATTCACAATTCCAAGCCATTTCCTCAATGAATATCTTGAAACACGAAATGTCTACTAACATTGTGGTTTGAGAAGGTCTATTAGCAGGCACTTGCCCATCATATTATTCACGATTCCAAGTCATTTCCTCAATGAATTCCTTGAAACACAGAATGGACATGCAAGTTAGCATGTAACTATGATTTGTAGGTAGCTTCACGTACCTTCTCACCCATTGTGAAAGATCCACAATACTTGAGAGACACTTGGGTACTTCTCCAATCTTTAGATGTGTTAAATGATCAGGAATTCGTGGGTGAGATTGCCCCTAGAAGTCTATAAATATGCTATTAAAAAAACTCTTGAAGACTTTAAACTTCCCCATGTTATGGATATCTACCACTCTAGTAGAATCTCTATGCCCACCCAAAGCTAGCTATATTGCTACCTTGAATGGAGTTACTCAGGAATACCCAACTTTGTTGATATATTTGGTCGAGCGAGAAGGAGAAATAGAGACAGGGGGCGACACATAGAGGCAGGAGAGAGAGAGAGAGAGTTCGATTTTATAGATAGATTTTATTATCGTCCTCAGAGGTCAAATATGACCTATGGGACCAAAGTTACATGTGATGTAGTATGTGTATGGCTGATGAGTGGCTCTCGATGCTCCAAAATTGTGGTGATGAGAGTCACAATGGAGAGCCCACACTGCGGCTGGGAGAGGAAAGTGTGTAGGTCTAAGTCATGGTTGAAAATGTGAGAGAAGCAAGTTTGGATGTGACTAAAAGCTGAGCACTCTAGTAGTGTGTGGTACTCAGACTCTCGAACTTGCAATGAGCATAATGTGCACAGTCAATTTGACTCTTCTCCATTGCCCCAACGCCTTGTCTTGCATCAAAGAAAATGGGAGCTAAGCCGAATGGCTGCGATAGTGCGTATCGTCGACAAGGGGATAGGCTCAAGCATGTAAGTGTGAGTACGGTTTCCTCTTTCAGCGAAGAACATGGTTTTGTAGTTGGGGGCAATATGGGTGGTGTAATGTATGAAGCGTGACCCACCGGATTTCCCCCAAGTCGTAATACATTGGCTTTGTAGAAAAGCTTCATTCACTTGGGAGTCAATTGAAGCATCATGTAGCAAGTGTAATGCATCCCATCTCCCAAACCACTTCTTTATGTCTTGCATCCATCCCGTGCTCAAGATCTTGTTTTTATGCGTCTTTTGAACTTTTTTGCTTCCCACGCAACTGTAGGAAGTCGTTGTGAGGGGTTTTGACGCATCTTTATCATGTACTCCACAACCCTTTCTATGCACCTCAATTGGAAGAGATCCCGACTCGAGAAGTAGGAGCGTATATGGTATTTGTGTCTTAACTTGGAGAAAGTTTGTAAGAAAATGCTTTTGGACATCTCAAACTCTTTCCAAGAAGACTTTGAGATGCTCAATAGTGCTTACAAAAATTTCTGAAATTTCTCTTCCCATGCACAATGGGTAAACCACCTTCTCATAGATTCGAGAAACCACAAGCATAAACTCACTTGGCACTTGAAGTTCTTCCATCCTTCTCCACAAATTGTTACGTGGAATCATATCAAAGGCTTTCTTAAAGTCCTCAAAACAACAATAAAATCGCTTGTCTTTCAACCGACTTTCCTCCATGAGAACACGAAGAGTGACAAGATGATCTAGGGCTATTGTATCGACGAAAACCCGCTTGTCCTTTTGCACACTTGTCATTATCCTCAGCGCAATCACTCAATTTCATCTCCATTATGCACCCAAACAACTTTTCCATAAGAGACCCAATCATTATAGTCCGGTAGTTGTTTACATTCTTTACATCCCCTCCTTTATGCAAAGGCTTAACCCAGTTAGTACTCCAATCATAGGGTGATAGCATGAAAAGGTGGTGTAAAAATTAGTGTCCTTGACACTTCTTTGTGAGGCATTTATGGATGGTGCTTTAGCACATTTTTGAAGATGTTCTTGTGAGACTACGCTTTATGTTTATTTTTTTGAAACGTTGGCTCCAATCACTTTAATGATTTCTTGAAATGTCTGTCCGTCTACCTTTCATGCTTGTTGTTGTAGCTGAGTGCATCTCTCTCTCTCTCTCTCTCTCTCTCTCTCTCTATCTCTCTACTTTCATGTTGTTCAGGAATCTACCCTTATCTCTCCTTCTCTTGAAGCAAGCAAGCATGGCTTGCACATCCATCTGCCTCAATGACATCTACATCCTGGCTTGATGTGAATGCACTCAAAAACTGCAATTAGCATGCTCCAATCTTCAAAAGGGCAAGGCTCTTGTCTACTCTGTCCCACATTGGTGTGTCTGCAGGAGTGGCAGCAGGACACTCAACAACAACAGCCTTCTCACTACACTCAAGGTGGATGGCTATGGCGTGGATGGAAACATCAGCAGGTTGGGAGAGAAAATTCAGCAGCAACATTTTTGTGTAGGTGAGAACACCTTGGAAGAGGGGACAGTGCTGCACCAGCAGCATTGGCAGATCCTTCGTCTTGGATTGCAGCCCACGTCCGTGGAAGCAGCAATTGGACACCAACAACATCCTCCAAATGATCGCCACATTATCGGCAACCAATAATTGTAGACAATGGTTTTGGTTACCATCAGCAAGCTTCAAATCCAATGGGGTGGTCTCACTCATCTCAAGATCATGTCGAGGACAATCCAAGAAATGATGGGATGTCCCCTCATGGCCGCACTGATAACTCAACCACGATTCGCCAGGAAGACACACATAGGATGCGATAGTATTGGGCCATGATGAAACGAGAGAGACGTCAAAGAAAAAGAGAACGGGATGCATCATGCTTGTCAACGCCAGAAGATATGAGTCCAGTTTGTAAAACATTGGTGCTTTTCTAGCAAGAAGCTACAAAAGGCATGAATTGCAAAGCTAAGAAAGCCACCTTTTGATTGCTTCTAGAGAAGCCAGCTTTTCGATGGATGCACTGTGGATTAGAAAAGTCTATACTCTCTAACATACAAGGTAAAGTCACCAAAGTCAAATCATCCTTGTCTGAGGAGGAGTTGAAGCTAAAAAGAGCTTTATGCATGATGTTGGTGAATAGCGAAGGGGATCCATCAAGGTCTATAAGCAATTCGGAGATGGTGAGGTTCATAGGGTTGCATCAACAAAATTTTGTAGCAGCTAATGCATTACAGCAGGCTAAAGCAAGAGCATTTCCATTGCAGTTATGCCGATGTCAACAGCCTCAAAGTCATTGCATCACGCAGGAGATAAGAGACATTGTTTTTGCTTTTTGGTAGACGGAGACGCGAGTATCCCTGAACAAAAAGGATGTATGTCGAAAGCGTCTGGGGTGAAAATCTTACATAAAACATCCAATACATTTTCTTGACGAGTCCCAGTTATGCTTTAAATTTGCTTGAATTATTTTTTTCTCTTGCATGCTCTAGTATAGGTACCATGCGTATAGGTAGTAATTGCATTTAGGTAGTGTTACATCATGTATAATGTTGCTTGTGAGCCCCAGAGGTGTGTACGTTCCAAAAGGCAAGCTTTTGGTACTCTTGGAGCACCAATATAAACTTTACTATCACCATAGCAAGCACCATATGTATAGTATATACAAACTCTTCAACCACCAAACATACTCATGGATCTCCTAAAATACTTAGAACCATGAAGAATACCTTCATCCTGGGTAGAAGCTAGCATGAGGTCAAAAAAGTACTTCAAGTATACACAAAGGGGAAAAAATTTGCATTGGGCCAAAGTGCATAGACTAGGTACTTCACCACTACCAATTTTGCTACATGTACCTTGTAGAAATATATTACATTGAAGATTACCTAGAGTACCTACATGTACATGCTAGTAATACTACCATGTCAAAGGGGTTGGTGCTCAAAAGCACCAATGTAGACTCATAAGTTCTATTAGGGTCCTCTTGGACAACGAATGTACATTTCATGGTAGTTTAAAACCACCTTTGTAAACTCATAGGTCCTTTACAACTATGACAGTACATACCAATAGGCTCTCTTGGGCTACTTGGAAGCTTCAAAAGTAACTTGAGATTAGGTAGAAGCTAGCATGCGACCACTAGCATGTACTTTTGGAATACAAACTCTAGGTATAAGAGTACTTTAAATGTACTCTCTTGCTTGAAGGGAGAAAAATTTCATGAGACGAAAACACCCGGTCAAGGTGACTCAATTTTTTTGGGACGTCGAAGCAACCAATGTGACGAGGGAGAGGAAATGGAATTGCAAGAGAGTGGAAGGGTCACGCTCATTGCATTGTGTGAATGGACACTCTAGGAGTAGCAAGGTAACGAAAACACCCGGTCAAGGTGACTCAAATTTTTTGGGACGTCGAAGCAACCAATGTGACGAGGGAGAGGAAATGGAATTGCAAGAGAGTGGAAGGGTCACGCTCTTTGCATTGTGTGAATGGACACTCTAGGAGTAGCAAGTGTGCACTTCGCTACAGAGATCTCTCATGTTTTTGTCAATTTTGTATGTCACAACGTTGGAGGCAATGCCTTAACAACACACATGTCAAAAACCCTTGGACAGTATATCGCCATCGAACCCTTGGACAGCAGTGACGAAGAAAGTGATCAGTCAAGTGACGATGAAGGATCAGGTTTTCCTATGTATGGTGGACATCATGATGCCATTAGTGATGCTTTGCATGTAGGTGACAACTTGGCCACGAATACGAGCGAAGACGGAGCAGACTTCTACCTCTTGAGGTGCT
This sequence comes from Adiantum capillus-veneris, assembly GCF_014529385.1. Lineage (NCBI taxonomy): Eukaryota > Viridiplantae > Streptophyta > Polypodiopsida > Polypodiales > Pteridaceae > Adiantum > Adiantum capillus-veneris. The sequence continues at coordinate 104,297,201 of NC_140944.1, forward strand.
CAAAGGAGAAATACAAAACAATACAAGCTCTAAGAGATTCTTGGGACAATTGCATTTTTCTGAATTTGGTTGAGGGATACCACTATGAGCTAGCCGATGGTACCAAGGATGTTTATTACATACCTTCTGACCAACCAAAAGTGTTATTGGCATCGCACTTGGTTCGATCCATAAAGATACCTTTGGAACCCTTGCATGGAGAGTCACATAAGTTCAGATTATCTCCAGAGGTTTACAAAAATGTGTACAACAGCATGCCAACAGTTTTGTAGGTCTTTGTATCTTTGAGCCTAATAAACAGTTGTTTTGCTGCAATTTTTGTTTGTTGTACCCGAGTCCTCCCAAACACCTAATCACAAATGTAGCCTCCTGATTCTCTTTTCTCTTTCTACAATCCATGTGTGGTGTGTTTCTCTCTCTCTCCCTCCGCCACTTCTCACATGATATCAGAGTGCTGATAACAAATTGTCTATCTCCCATTTACTGTGCCAACATGTGTACTTCAAAGTAATTTAAAACTTACTACAGTTCAGGTTTCAAGCATCTGACTGCTTGTTCAAGTACTTAAAGGGGGTATCCAAGTAGTCTCAAAGTACCAATGACAGGTTTTTAGTGCATGTTCTACAATGTAGAAGTGTGCATATTAGGTACTTAAAGTAACATGCATGGAACATATCTATACATTAGTTACTTTAAGTACCATTTTTGTTAGTCTCCCAGCATTCTTCACATGTATCTGTCTGCAGATAGGGTACCCTAAACTACGAATGTGGGTGTTTTGAAAGTTCCCTTTTGATACCTCCCTGCACATCAGGTACACCAAGTACCTTGGTAGGTACTTGTATTGTTACTTTCTAGTGCTAGAATGCTAAAACACATGATTGCAATGACAAGAGGCCTCTAATGACTACACAACATGGCCTAAAAAACACTTAACTTACGTGTCTGGCACCATCCACAGCCACAACCAAACACACACACACTACCCACAACATAAATTGAGTCCAAATCACAAAAACTAGAGTCCAAAGCATGTTAAATTGACATAATGGAATAACTATAAATTCAACTTTCGTGTTGCCGATAAGTTACATGTTAACACTCGGTATAGAGACATTCAAAATGTTATCCAAAAAGCCATCCCTCATGGGAAGTAGGCATGTACATGGGTTAGTAGAGAGCGTTAAGCCATAATGACAAAACATGGCAGTACAAGGGTTTTCTACAAAACTTGGCTTCCTAAAATTACATGATATTTTTAAGGATGAGATACTACGGCTAAAAAGACCACTGGCATCAAATGTGGCCCCATCAAGTATTCTCCATAACTGTCATCTTTCCATCTCGCTTGAGTGCAGCTTTAACATAGTTGTCCTCCAATGTAGGCTTCACATTGGAGGTGAAAGCTTTGGTTGACCGATCCGTAGCATCATGTCACTTGGCAAGAACCTCTTGCAATTCTCTAGACAAGAATTCAATACTCCAATCCTCTAGGCCAGGTACAATGATGTAGGAACCATGCAAATTATAATGGCATTTATAAAGACTGTTGTCGATCAATAGCACATTTCTTGTACCGTATCATGTAACCAGCTCTAGAAAATTTCATAGATTCTTGAAAAAGCCTGATTTTCCACCTACCATTTTGAATGTGTCTACATCACATAACTCTTGTCCAACCCATCCGCTGAAGTAGTCACAAAGACCCCCAAAAGCTACTTTGATTATTCTGTCCACTCTATTCAGCATTACTGAACTCCAGATGTAAATATTTGCCCAACCCGCAGCCCAAGCTAAGAACTGTTTTGCATCCTTGGGAACATAGAGGTACCTGAAGAACAACAATTCCCGCTCTATGGGCATGCACAAATCATACGTACATCAAAAATACTTCAAAGCCTCAGTCAAACCTATCATCCTATTCGTTGATAAGGTTGAACCCAAGATCAGGTGGCTGAGCATCCGGGTTATCAGGATCTTGAATCCATGAAGTACAGAGGACACCGTTAAGATCAAACACTAATGCTGGTCGTGAGGGGATATCAAATGGCAGCGATGTGATGGTTTTTGGAATATAGGGGGGTGAATCTCTGATAATTATTATTTCTTCGACAGGCAATTTGAGAGTCCCCTTTTCTTTTGGTATCTCTGTAAAAGATATGGGTTTGACATACTTCAAGGAATAGACTAAGCACCTTTTAACCAGAACAAGAGTGACGATTGCAATAAATTGAGAGATAGAGAAATGGAGGCCAACATAAAATTCTCATTTCTATTAAAAAGGCAAGAATCAAAGATTCTGTCATTACAAGAGAGTGCAGACACGAAGTGTCTTCAATGTCATAGTTTCTTGCAAACACGAGGCTTTGGGGGGTGGGAAATAATACTGGGACGCTGGTGGGGAGTACTTTTTTTGGGTAACTTCTTTGTAGGAGGCAGTGACTTCAGAACTTCCTTGCTCATTGATTTTCCATCTCCACCTAAAACCAAAACCCAAGCGATTTACACGCTGATGTGCATGAGCATGAGCTATAGAGATAAAACTCTCAATATGGTTGACCCTACAAACTTCCTCTACGCTGATGAGCATGAACATGAGATATAGAGATATAGAGATAAAACTATCAATGAGGTTGATCCTTTACGTGCTGAGATGATTTTCCTGAACAAGCCATAGTAGAAGAGGTCTTACCATCATTTTCTTCCTCAGCCTTGTTACTTTGTTGCTTTGAGCAGTTCATCTCTGATGCTCGCGTATTTTTGGACTGTTCAGCTACACCATAAAGAGACACAACAATAAAAAATCATTCAATGCCTATAGAGAGCCAAGTCCTAGATAGCCAAAACAACTTACCATCAGCATGTTTCTTTTGCTTCCTTGACTTCTTCACCATATCACTAAGGAAGATAGGGAAATCTAGATCTGCATCACCACGAACCATGCGTTGCATCGCTTCCACCCCCTCTTGCGCTACAGAAATTGTAAATCTTAACATCAACATCTTCCATTGGTTTAGTTTCCTTTGGTTCTGGTTCACCTACTGTCTGTTGAGAGGGCTCCACCTCAGCAACTGGGGTTTTGTCAATTGCCACATGCGAGCCTTCCTTGCAAGCCAGAGTTTTGTCACTGATCATCAAATTACATGTCTGTGTCTATGGTGTGGGCGTCCGGAGTTGGATGAACATTCAGGTTTGGCACCTCGGCTAGTAATGTCACCACATATGGCATATGACTGGAACTTGCAACTACACCACAGAATTTGTAGCTTGTGTAATCTAGAAAAAAATTCTTACATTCTTAACAAACTCTATTAATCTCGATAGACATGGAGAATAGAAAACCAACCATTATGCACACGCATCGACTTTGTCGATTCCGGAATACTCTGCTTACAGGAAGGGTTGGCACATTCTTTCTCTGATCTAGCCCATCCAGTAAACACAAAGCATGGTATGCATCACCACACGCTATACACACACACTACTTCGGAAGCCACAAAACCTAAACCACATGCAGCACATGCTTCTGGAACAATCACTTTGGATTGTCGGTGACTCCCATGCTCACCAGCTATCGCTCGTAGCAACATTGAGTCACCTCTCTTCACTTGATCGAGCAAGCTCTCACAAAATGTGACTTGAGCAACACATGTAGCTTCTGATGCTGCCAGGTCAATTAGTTCTTTAATTTCTACACCACACTTGATAAGTAAATATTAGTCCATGTTAAAAAAGTACCAAGGTTACACTCTAAGTACCTATGAGAGTACCAAGGACAAGCTCAGAGTACCAATCATAAGAACTTACCAAGCACATATGAAAGGCACTTTGCAACAAAGGCATATGTAATTTCCTATGGTACAAACACATGCATGATACTTAGGAAAAAAAAGACATGTACTTTCACAATGTACAAATACATGCATGGTACATTGGAAACAGGGCATATGTAGTTTCAAAGTATCGACCTATGAAAGGTACTTTGAAAGATAAAAGCATATATTTTGTCAATGTACCTATGATAGGTACTATAAACTCTACCAAGTAATACAACAATATGTACAAAGTGCCTATGTGGGTACTCTTGGTTGTACCTTGAGCTTGAACTACCATATAAAAAGCTACCATATTACTTAGCCTCACAAAGTACCTTTAATCCTAGTCTAATGGAGGACTTTGTGATTTCCACCACCATCACTAAGATTTGTGAACCATTGGTCAATAAACTTGCATTGGTACTTACAAAAAGTACCATGATCTACTCAATCACAGTCAAATGTTGGATTTTGAGAGTTCTACATATTTGCTACCATTTATAAGCTCTATGAAGCACCAACAATGCCTCATTGGTAACTACAAAAGTACCATGGTGTATATAATCAAAATCACATAGGGTTTTTGAAGCACCTATACAGATCCATTGGTACTTTATATAAAGTACCATGACATATTTAATCCTTGTTAAATGGTGGATTTTGTGTAGTTCTATCTACTTGTGCCTTGTTAAGTACTAAAAAAACTCCATTGGGGCTTGTGGAAAGTATCATGCAAAAGTCAGGTGTTGAATCTAGAGAGTTGTACTTGTCAGGTAATATCCCAAAACTCTATGAACCACTTAGAAAGTTCACATGGTACTTACATTGCACTTAAAAACCTAAATGCAAGGTTTAGTTTTACATTGCATACCTCTATACGGTCAACGTCGTCTCTAATCTTTGAGTTGCTTGCATCAGCCCCTAGAGCTATCAATGCACTTGAGAGAGCAATGATCTTTGCATCAATTACCAATGCATGAGCTCAGAATCAGATGTACCACATGCTCCTCCCTCCATGTTGTCTTTAAATGTTTGAAGCTCAGTCAATTGCCCTTGAAGCACTGCTGCAGCTAAAGATGTTCCCTCTATCTTCCACATGCACTGACTTTTATTTTGTAGTTGCACTTGGGCTGAATTTAGTGTGCTTTTCACACTCTCCAATTACTTTTTCTTGCCGCCAACATCTACTCCACTTCCACCACGATTTGGAGATTAATAGAGCTGCAATTAAAAAATGAGTGAGGGAGCAAACTGCAGGAAATTTATCCCCCCATGGTCCATAAGAGCCTTTGGAGTGGATTGTGTGGTTCGAGTCACATGCTGACCATTCTCATTGCATTTAGTCCAGTTCTTGAGCTTTTTGTCCATCACCGCCCGGGAGATTCTTGCAGTGATCTAGGACCTGTTCACAAAAAACAGCCCATGCAACCTTCCGCTGACCCGTTGGACTTTGCATGGCAGATGGGCATCTCTCATATACAAACAAGGTTGAAAACTTGTGTGTGATTTCTTTGTCGGTTGGTATGGCTTGATATCCTTTGTGAAACAATAATCTATATTCTTATGCATATCCAGGCCGCACCATATGCAAGAAGATCCTGGCACCCTTCTCCCTTTTCTTTGTGAAGACTGCCAGCCAATCCTCATCTATCACATCCTATCAAACAAATGTTGGTACAGCTTGCCTTCCAAACTTAGACCATACTCCTCGTGTAGGTCATGTCGGGTAAAGCAAAATCTGGTTTGCTTGGGATATTGAGCCTTCCGAGATGCTACTATTGAGCATAAAAATTCAGAGGGAAGGGGATTAGTCAAAACACTTCCACCGCCATGTAAAACTATGCATTCAATGTAATAAAACTAATGAAATGTGGACATGGAAAAACAATGGCAAACCTTTAACATCTAATTTTTTAACCAAAAAGTATTGATTTAACAAATTCGTACATTCATGAGAAGGAAATGGGTGATTACCATTGCTCTTGTCAGAGGCAAGAAAAGTGTCCTTTGACAACAAACTTGCACCACTCTTGCTACTGCTGGAATGCAAGCTGATGGATGACACCTCAACATGTGATTTGTTTGGTAAGGTGCACTTTCGCGGTGGTGTCTTCATTTCTGGTGTCCCAATAAAAAAACTATCAAATCTCATCCAACAATGAATGCAACACCCTCAACGTAGAGAGAGAGAGAGAGAGAGAGAGAGAGAGAGAGAGATCACTACCTTGAGGAAGAAATAGTTGTCAGCAGTCTCGTGGCACAGCACAGCAGAAAGTGAGCTCCAAAAGATTTGCAAGCAGGAGCAATCCATGCAACGCGACCTAGGTGCATGCCGACACTGAGCAGATTACCTTTTGCTGGATGCTTGGATCTAAAAAATTGATGAAATCTTGAAGTGATGTTTTCAAATCTTGATACCTTCTTAATCGGCTTAGACTAGACTCTCACACAATTTGAAAGTATTAAAGTGATCCACCAATTTTTCCCCAAAACCTGACCACCTTTTCATGCTTTCACCCCATAAGGCATACCATGTTGAAGTGCAAGGTTGAACATATCACACATCCACTCATGGGTAAAATCTCCCGTCCATTTGATCATCTCCGGCTTGATACCTTGAAGATCTCCCGCTTTGCGAGTGGCCAACTTTTCAAGCCCACCGCATACATCCTCAATAGTAAAAGCAGAGGGCATACATGGGAGTGAAACTTAAAATGGCATTTTTTCAGCATTTGCTTACTCATATAATTGCCTACAATGTGTGTTCATATCCACAAGACTGAAGTTACCAAAATTCTCAACCTGCTTGCCCCTCAAGTTTGTCCAAAATCTTCCACATTCATGTGCCTTTTCTTGAACTTGAAAAAGCTGTTGCTTTACTTCCCATCTTCTTCTCTTCTTCTGAATCAATGCCTTGTATGTATGCAAATGAATTTGATAGTTGTCTTTATCCATAGTTGCATCAAGCTTTATCAAGGACTTTCGAGCATCTTGACATTCTTTATCAAACCACCTTTTGCGTGATCTATCTTTGTTGATACCATGGAGATGCTTTATGGCCAAGCATTCTTCGGTACAAGAACAAATAACTTTCTTGAAAGATTCCCATTTAGTTTCCAATGGTGCATCATATTGAAGCTTTGCCATCCATAACTTTTGCTCAACCATTTCAATGTACATTGGTGCCCGTTTGAAATCCATACATAGTGATAATTTCTCTTTCCTTTGGCTGAGATTATCATGCTTAGTTGCTTCTCCACCAAAGAGGAAGGAAAGAGTATCTATTTTCTCACCTATGATGGCACCTTTGGTGCCACCGACAAAGTATTGGCCTTCATCCAGCAATTTGATGCGGCCTTTGGAGATGAGGGCTTCATGGAGTCCTCCAAGCTATGCCATGTAGCTATGCACTTCCAGAAATTGGCTCGTCAATGGTGGGCTAGCCTTCGTGGCAACGGTGAAGCCCCAAAGACATGGAAAACTCTACGAGTTTCCATCATGAAGAAATTCCTTGCAAGCAATGCAAAGGACAAAGTACTTACCGAATGGTGTAATTTGAAGCTTCTCTCACATGATTCTCTTCACAAATATGTGGACAAGTTTTGGGATTTACATCTCAAGGCTACTGTCTTCCAAAAGATAAACTTCACTGAGAAAAAGTAGAAATTTTGTGTGGGATTACTTGAAGAAATGGTCGAGTATGTCAACTCCCAATGGCCTAGTTCTATCACCAAAGTAATCCACCACACCATGGTTACTTCCCGCACTAATTTCCAACAAGAGGCTAGACAAAATGTCAAACCCATGGAAAACAAAGACAAAAATGATGCAAAGGGAAAAATCAATGCCCAAAATTATTCCCAACGCACTTCCTACAACAACAACAATAGGTCCAAGGAGAGGGGAGTTTACAAAGGTGAAAACAAAATCTCTCATGAAGACCTTGAACCTTTTTGCAAGTACCATTAGTGTTTTAAGTGTGGGGAGCAAAGAAATGGCTATCGTTCTTACCCCAAGAACAATGCTCACAATGAGACTCCTAGGGCTTCCACCATCGAAGCTCCAAAATAGGATGCTTATTGCAAAGGATCATCTCTCTCCTATGCTTGGGGAAAGGTAAGGGAGCATGATGTCTTCATCTTGTTTGACCCTGGTTGTACTCACAACTTCATATCACTGGAGTTGGCCACCAAATTGGGCATTCAAGCTTTTGAGATGGGTGATATTGTAATGTTTGACACAAATTTCAAGGGATAGCAAGCCTCCGTTACTCCCTTGATTGGGAAGTTGAGGCTTCATGTCCAAAGCTATGTCGATAAAGAAGACTTTTTCATCTCTCCTCTTCAACATGAGGATGCTATCCTAGAGGCGCCATGGTTTGATTGCATGCAGGCTGCCAACATGAAGTTCCCTGAAAGGAAAAGAACATGTATATAAATGTTAATGAGCCTGGTCATACTATACCACTTGTAAATTCACCAGCTTTTGATAAGTCGATGAAAAGCTCGATTTTTGCGTACATGATTTTTGTCAAAGAATCCACTAATGACGCTAATGGTTTATCAAATGAAAATGGTAGGAATTAAGAAGAGTTAGACTTGTCTACTTTTCTAAATGGATTGCAATATGTTTTCATCAATGATATCCCTATGGAATTACCTCCAAAAGAGGGGATGATGACCATCGAATTGAGCTCCTACTAGGAAGCTCACCGCCTAACAAGCCTCCTTATCGAGTTTCCCAAGCTCAACAAGAGGAGATCATGAGGCAAGTACAAGAATTGGTATACAAAGGGATGGTGAGGCCTAACACCTCTCCCTTTTGTTATCCAGTCCTTTTAATGCAAAAGAAAGATGGTACATACCGTATGTGTGTGGATTATCGAGCACTAAACCATATCACTATCAAAAACAGATTTCCCGTGCCTCATCTGCTTGATAAGCTACAAGGCTCTACCTAATTCAATAGGATTGACCTTAAAAGTGACTATCATCAAATAAGGATAGTGGATGGAAATATCCTAAAGACCAAGTTTCGTACAACGCTTGGTCTTTATGAATATCTAGTCATGCCTTTTGGCTTGATCAATGCACCTGCCACATTCAATCGTTTGATGGAGAAAATATTTAGACCCTACTGCAAGTTCACTGGAGTGTTCTTTGATGATATCATCATCTACTCCAAGTCCTTGGAGTAACACAAGCAACATCTCCAAGTGTTTTTTCAAGCATTGAGGGAGAACCAGCTTTTTCTCAACCAAAAGAAAAGCGAATTTTTCCTTCAAGAGATTCAATACTTAGGTCATATTATTTCTCAAAATGATATCCGTATGGATCCATCGAAGTTAGAGGTAATAAAAGCATGGCCTAATCCAAGGAATCTACATGAACTAAGAAGCTTTATTGGTATGTGTGCATACTATAGACGCTTCATAGAAAATTTTTCTCAAATAGCAGGTCCATTACATGACTTAACAAAGAAGAACGTTAGATATTCATGGACTGCTAAGGAGCAAAATGCTTTTGACAAGGTCAAAGAGAAGCTTACCTCTCAACCAATCCTCATGCTTTCAGATCTCTCAAAGCCATTTGAGGTCCAATGTGATACTTGTGGTGATTGCCTTGGAGTAGTCTTGCTTCAAGAAGGGCATGCCATAGTATATGAGAGCCGAAGGCTCAATACGGATGAATGAGTCTTGGGAATTTATGAGAAAGAGCTTTTAGTTGTTCTACATGCCCTAGACACGTGGAAGAACTATTTATTGGGGACTCCATTCATTTTACGAACATACCACCAAAGTTTCAAGTACTTCATGACACAAACCAAGCTTTCCAACAAACAAATGAGGTGGGAAAATTTTCTGTTGTTCTACATGCCCTAGACACATGGAAGAACTATTTATTGGGGACTCCATTCATTTTATGAACACACCACCAAAGTCTCAAGTACTTCATGACACAAACCAAGCTTTCCGACAAACAAATGAGGTGGGAAAATTTTCTTTCACAATTTTATTTTCATATTTGCTCACATTGCTGGTAAGCACAATAAAGTGGTCAATGCGGTGTCTATAGAAACTCACAATGATCTATTTTCTATGATAGATGAGTATGCTACTGACTCTGACTTTAAAGATGTAATTCCAACCCTTGCTTTGGGGAAGAAAGAGGAACCATTCACCTTGCAGGATGGTTATTTTCTCCATGGCACTAGGCTATGTGTTACTCACTCCCTTCGTGAGAAAGTCATGTATGAATCCCGTGCTCCTCCCTATGTGGGGCATAGAGGCATTCAACCTACTCTTTGAAGAGAAGAGACATACTTCTATTGGCCTACCATGAAAGTGGACATACAAGAGTATGTTTCAAAATGTTTGTGGTATGCCAAAAGACTAAATATGATAGAGGGAAGAAACTTAGATTACTCCAGCCACCATTGCCAATCCCCAATTCACCATGGGAGAGTATATCCATGGATTTTATCTTTGGATTACCCAAGTCTATCTATGGGAATACGGGAATATGGACAATAGTTGATAGGTTTAGCAAGCAAGCACACTTTATTCCTGTCGAAAAGACTAAGCTCTACAAAGGAGAGCCACCAAGAGAACCAATTATTGAAGACCCTCCAAAAATTGAAGACCAAGAAGAGGTGCTACAACCCGAAGCTATCCTTTGGCATGATGACAAGGTACTATACCATGGTAAGATTATCCGACAGTATCTAATTAAGTTCAAAAACTATGAAGATGCTAGATGGATGCAAGGAATACAGCTTAAGGATAGTATGAACCTTGTCAATGTTGCACTGAGGAATCCCAAACCCCGAGTAAGTTTTTCCGAGCAATCCCTAAACCGAGCAAAACAAGGAGAAAAATACATTAGAAATTGCAAAGCACTGAGGGTTGTAGAAAATCAATTAAACATGCTTCATTGCATCCCTCACAAAAAGCTTGTTTGCTCATACACAAAGACACACATATGTAGAGACACAACTGCTAATTTTATTAGTGTGTTTGAGTATATTATAACTATTTTCACATGCCCATTTTGAGCAGCGAACACTTAGGCAATTAGTATTGACTTACAATGTCCCCCTCAAAACCAATTTTGGTTTGAAAGAGAGATATGCATGTGCCTAAGTACGCCTAGAGAATACACATACGTTCTTTTTTTTGGTTGTCTGAAGACGACTGTGCAATGCAAAATTAGTAGAGATACAAAGTCAATGTAGAGGCTATCAAGGGTCCATGAGATACTTACGTCACACACAAAATAAGTGAGCATTTATGGTGCTTCAAGTTATTGCAGCATGCGCTCTAGCCCCTACAAGAATTCTAAAATTAGCCAATATTTGCAATGCTTTAGCCGAGCAAACAGTCATGCTTGCACGTTGACGGATGATAAAAAGTTGTGAAACTTTATTTTAAAAGTTTTTTGATGTTGAGTGAGTACACTCAGTATATATTGCCGATTGAACATGCTAAAGAGAAGGACCCTATTAAATGCATGCTTCGAGTGCTTTCCTTGCTTGCATTGTAGCTGTTGCAAGGTCTCGACATGATGAGGCTCTTAAACCTCAAGTGGAGACCAGACCAGAAGTAGATCTTTGTAAAAAGGTAGAACTAAAAAAGCCCAATCATGCTAGAGAGAGAGAGAGAGAGAGAGAGAGAGAGAGACCTTTCTTTTACCCAAGTGTGATAGATTGGTTATCCCAATTCCCTCTAGAGTATCAAGCCTTGAGTTCAACTCTCGTCGATGGATAGATCTTTGAGGTCTCTTGGGATTGTTACTATCACATTAAAATCTCTCTTAATATTCTTCTTGTATGTGCTCTCTCTCTCTCTCTCTCTGTGTGTGTGTGTGTGTGTGTGTGTGTGTGTGTGTGTGTGTGTGTGTGAGGTCTTGAGTTCAACTCTTGAATAGATCTTTGAGGTCTCTTCGGATTGTTCCTACGATAATTAAATCTCTCTTCTTCTTCATCTTCTCCGTGTTCTCTCTCTCTCTCTCTCTCTCTCTCTCTCTCTCTCTCTCTTTCACACACACACACACACACACACACACACACACATCATGCAAGCTCAGGCTTTGCTGCTCGACATCATTTCTAAGAACTCTGAGAGAGAGAGAGAGAGAGAGAGAAAGATCAGAGAGGATAAACATAGTGGGGTTTAGTAAGTGTTATGTTTTATATCCATGATTGGAAAAACATTGGCAGCGAGGCTGGTGGAATACACGACAACCAAGTTGAGAACGCTATCGATGACATTTTGGATGACGTAGACGGTGCCTAGGATGATAGTGAAGGTGCCGGACACCCGGTCGATGATGTCATTGACAAGAGTGACCACCTTGCCCAATTCTTGAGCAACGGCCACATTCACAATATTCTGCCCAGCGGCCGCCACGATGAGGTGAGCATTGGGCAACTGAATCATCACGGATAGAATGGCTTAGTTTGGGAAGGTGGCCTTGCCGGGGGCATTGGCTAGTTAGGGCTCCGCGTTATGAACATCGCTAGAACCAACTATTGGAATTAAAAAGTAATCAACTCAGCTGATGCAAACCCAATCATCATGTAGCTTGCATAGCATGATGTAATCATCTCTATATCATGTAGACTTGCACGCATCGAAGGTGGATCGCTTCACCTGACAAAACAGACGAATGCATTGTCATTTTCTTTCATGCATTCAACTCCAATGATGACTCGAATTACGGGGGAGTGTTGGAATACTAATTCCAGGTCATCATAGGAGATGTCAAACGTCTCATCTCTCAACCATCAAATGTAACCCATCCCAATGAACGAACACCGCATTCTATCCACACCTTCTCGTGTCTGCACGTACTCTCTCTCTCTCTCTCTCTCTCTCTCTCTCTCTCTCACAGTGCCTGCGTCACCTCCTGTGCACGATGTAGAACACACATGTATGATCCCTTTGAGGGGGGGTGCTCCCTCCTCAATTCTACATGGTATCACGAGATCCGGACCAACAAGCCCCCTCGGGCGAAATTTTCCAGATCCTGGCTTCTGTAGGCATGTGCAGTACAAGCCTATGACGTTGCTGATAATGACGTCCTGATGGACGTCGCTCCAACATGTATGGACGTCGCGCCTCTATTGATCTGCTGCTGCAATCATGCAGCCGATATGGTTACCTGCTTGAATACAACCAGCGCTGGGTCCTCACCAACTTGCAATGGCCAACTTCTTGAAGCCATGCCCAATTGCTTGGCAGATGCACCCGCTTCAACCCTTGCTGCTGATTATGCAGCCAAAAGAGACGTCGGACCTGATGGTGGTGTGGAGAACCCTATCACTTCCCTGATACAAGAAGATGAAGGCGATAATGCAGTCCCTGCTGAAGCAACGATCCAGGCCCCTCTTCATGCTGCCCAAATTACACTTGCTGCTCTCTCTGACAGTGATTCTCTGGAACCTGCAACTGAATGTGCAGTCGAGTCCCTGCTGATTTACCTTTATGTAGATGAAACCTTCCCCGTTGCAGCCCATGATGAGGAAGAAGTTATCACCGCCTTTCTTGAATCCCTGATGGAGCCCGGACATCAACCAAATGGGGCAGACCTTGCTGCTGCCGTTGCTACTGCAACAAATGCTGCCCGCGCCACTTCTGTAATAACGATTGAACCTATTGCAGAAGCTAA